>NW_022991603.1:424458-769458 GCF_902827175.1 Gymnodraco acuticeps
CACACCCAGACTCCTTGCAGTCTGAGTCGGGGAAACAACTGAGGTGCCGATGTTGATTACTGTTCGTTGGTTTTACCTTATTTGAGTTACTGTGCAGAGGTTTGGGCCAGTAATTACAAAACTACAACACACTCACTATTTATTCTCCAAAAAAGGGCAATAAGAACTATTACAAATGTTGTCTATAGGGAACATACAAACCCACTATTCTCAGAGTTAAACTTATTAAAATGGTCAGATATAGTTAAATTCCAAATCGCCCAATTAATGTTTAAGGCAAAAAACAATAGGATTAAATAAGTGTAAACTTCTTCCCACCCCTTTTCGGATGTGTAATTAAGTAGATTATTTGTGTATATATAATTTAGAATCAGTCATATTTTTGTATATCAATTTGACACTGCTTAATTTTGTTTTGTATAATAATTCTCATGTTACATTTTTGTATTATTGTTTTACACATTTAAAATAAATCAAAACAATCCTGAACCTTTAGATTGCTCATGTACGTTTCTAACCACAGGTAATGTTTAGCTATATGTGATGTTATGCCAGTGGTGGAAGAAGTACTCAGATGTTATACTTAGGTAAAAGTAGCAATACCACATTTAAAAAATACTCTGTTACAACTAAAAGTCCTTCAAAATCGTACTTAAGTGAAAGTAATGGCGTTAAAATAATTTAAGGAGCATAATGGCCCAATTTAGGATTATGTTTTTAATAATTCGTTTTCTGATGCTGGATATCTTGACCGATAATTATATGTCAGGTTGTATTTGTTAGTTGATTCATTGAATATTATAATTTAGTTATGTTACATTTTTAATATTCTATTCATTTGGTTTGATGTCTTCCTTTGTCTTCCAGAGAGGGTTGAACTCGGTCATGAACTTTTGGATTATTATTTGTTATATTATCATACCTTTTTTTACCTCCTGGTGTTTCTTGAATTGTTATGCTGCATGTGTGCAATAAAGGTTTTAAAGTTTGACCTGAATTGAATTCCTTGTTTTTTGTTGCAATGTATGATGTGAGCCATGTTGTTAAAGCACTTTGAGCTGCTAATGCTATACAAATAAAGCTTAATATCTAATATTCTGACCTTGTAAAGTAACTAAAGTTGTCAGATACATTTAGAGCAGTGTTTCTCAAAGTGTGTTCCGCGGACCACTGGTGGTCCGTGAGCGCCCCCTAGTGGTCCGTGAGTATATTGGTAAAATTTCACATTTGAAATAAATACATTTATTTAAGTTTTTCGCACTCTCGCGGGAATATCTCCGCAATGGAACGAGCTTAAGTTTCACTTTCAATGGCATGATATAGCCCAGATAAGCACCTTCATCACACATGTTGCCACTTGTTTGTACAATTTTCAGGCGATTTGTAAAAAACGATGTGTTTTTGGATATTTTTGGAGTTAGGTGGTCCGCGAGTGTTTTTGTATTGGTTAAGTGGTCCTTGGTATGAAAAAGTTTGAGAAACACTGGTTTAGAGCAATAAAAAGTACAAATCTGCCTTAAGTAGAATTATAAAGTATAGCAAAAAATAAAAATACCAAGTGCCTCTTACTTGTTCTTAACCACTACACTTGAGTAGATTAACTTCATTAAATACCACCACTGTGTAATGCTGACATATTATTATGAAAGGGAAGATGAACTGCAATCAAATCATGATCTGCCATATTTCACACTCTTGAGAAATATACAGACCTTTATTTCCCCACAAATGTGAAAATGCTTGCAGCATCGACACTATGCCGATATAATATTATGCATTTTTAGTATTTCAAGCTTAATTTCCAGTGCCAAGAATCTTGCACCTTGGACATGTACATCACACACTCCAATCTAACACTTGTAATGGACGCAGTGCTTCACAAAGAAGCTAATTAAATGGATCCACGGTACACCTCGCTCTCATTTCGATGGAATAGATCATTCTTCACTCTCTTTGATAATTGTGTTTTTCATCTCTCGTTCACATGTAAAACGCTTCTACACCTCCCTTTCTCACTCATCAATGACCCACCTTGTCCTCAGGAACATTTCTCCTCACAGGATTTATTATTATTATTTATTATTGTGTTGCAAGCCAATGTTGACTGTCAGCTTTTGTAAACAATAAAAGAAACACAGAACAATATAGGCTGTGTCGCTCATTTTCCGGTTCTTTGGTCTGGAATTGTAACTGTTTGATATGCATATATCACTTGCATAGCTCATAAGCAGCAGGGAACAGCTCTAACAGGCTGTGAGATAACATCAGTTATTTTGCAGACTAAAAGCTGAATAAATACTTTCCCCACTAGAATAAGTACCTGCTGTAAATTCTGCTAATTTTGCCTCGGGAAAGAAAAACCTTGATGCTGAAATAAAACTCCACACAAGGCCCAAGGTTCAATTTACTGTCCATAAAATGGTGTAAATTACAATGCTACCATCCTACCAACACAACACTGTTTACAAAACATCAGACACAAACACTTACAACATGGAACCGGAGACGGCCATAGCATAAAAAACCCCAACAAATTAAAGTTTTGCCTTGTTGCTTTGTTCAGTCCCTTTATCAGCTTGTTTGTGAGATAAGCTGCTACTAAATATTTACTAGCTTCAGTGGTGGCAGTACAAGTAGCAAAACCACAGTATATAAATACTCCGTAAGAAGTACAAGTTCCAAATCTTACTTTTAAAAACATACGAAAGTATTAACATCAAAACATACCTAACGTACCAAAAGTAAACTTACTCATCCAAAAGCACATAAGTTAATTCATGATTGTTTGCCTTACAGCTGGTAAACATTGAGATTATTGCAATTATTGTTTAGCTTAATTTGTTAATTTTAATTTTAACATGTTGTGGAATAAAAGGACAATATACACCTTCAATGTGGTTAGGTCCTCATAAATTATACTTAACCTGTTAAACCCCATCCCTGTTTTTCAGGTCTGAGGCTCGAAAATGACATTTCCAGAACAAATGACCATAACTACACTTCTAAAAATGGAAAATTAATAATCTTTTTTCTCAAAGTAATGATAAACCTGTGAATTGGATGTAGAAAAGTCAGAATCAATATAGATGTTTTTTATTTTAAAGAATATTCAGATTGAACATGGTAAAAAACTGTAAATTATAGTGTCCGTCCAAAAATTATTTTTTACTTATAGTGAAAACTACCCTTGGATGATGGGTTAGTACACTAAAAGCTTTAGGAATCCAAAGTACAACATATAATAAGTACCCTGTATCAAGATTGATTCAAAACAGAGAGGTTTAGCAAAAAAAACTCCACCTCTGGGGTGATTTGGGTGGAAATGGGCGTTTTTGCCGTTTCTCTGGAACCCATTGGTCGATTTTGATGATTAACATCTCTTTTTAACCGTTAGAGCCAATATATTTGAAGGGGAATTTCCACATGCACACCAACGTTATCAAAAAAGAGTGGGGGCGCATGCAGTTTGACGAAAGTGAAACCTATCTCACGCTCTGAAATCTGAAAATGGAAAAGTAGGTTTATTGCTTATGGATTATCAGAAATCTTTTCAAAGTGCCACAGACACATTGGATTAACCTATGGATTAACCTTCAGCAGCGTTTTTATCGTTTTAATGCCATTGAAGACAACTTGTGATCAACTAAGGTAAGACATAATGCCGTTTTTGCTACCTAGCGCCACGTGTTATGATGTCTGTTTTTGTTTATTATGTCGCGAGTTCTTATCATAGACTGATGATATGGATACCTATCGATTCTGTGTACTCTCACGATGCTAATCGATGGATTGGATTTGCAGTTACGATAAGTAATAAGGGTGTTATATCGTGTTTTCTGTGCAACCGCCGTTAGCATTGTTTATTTCGTGGCTAATTCAGAGGCTCAGCGTTAGCTTTGTGTTTTTTTTGCAAAAAAAAAAAAAAAAGATCAGTTAGCTGAGTTTCTTCCCGTTACATGGATATAAAACATTCATAGTTTATTAAATATTAAGAAGCCCTCAGACGCTGTTTCCTGCAGATGATGCAATTTTCCGCCCGGGGGCGGGTCGATGGGGTTCAACAGGTTAAAGTATGTAAAATGCCCTAATTTTAGTGGCAAAAAACAACTAGATATATATATATGTTTGATTTGCTTACTTTCATTAACCCAAATGTTTCATCGACTGCCAAACCTCAAGAAACCTCTTTTCACCCTCTGTCTGAAACCATGCAGCCCAGTCTGCTCTGATTGGTGAGCTTGCCGGCTCTGTTGTGATTGGTCAACCACTTAGAGATGTCCCGCCCCTTAGCCTATCACGTACAATGTGTTGGAGCGTTAGCCAATAAAAGCGTGAGTGTTACTTAGTGATGTCACTTTAGTAAACAGGGGTCCAATTGAGGCGTTTCAGGCAACAGGAGGAAACATTTCGATTTTAGCCTTTTTTTATGCAAAATAACCTAATAGGGCTCTTAATATCCGGGTAAATGTCTGATTAATTCTGGCTTTATTTGGAGACATTGTCTTGAAACACAGATGTTCCACATGCAACTGCTTTTGTTGTTGTGTTTGACCGGTTTTATTCCCTTCATCTGTTTCTTTTGGAGAGGAATACCTCTACTGATAGTTTGTCTCCTTGTAAAATCTGGATATTCTGAGAGAAACTAGCTGAGCAAACATTAAGAGGCAACTCGGCTCGCAGCCCCTTCAGAGCTGCATAGGAGAAATGTTTTAACATGAAACAGCTTTATTCAGTTTTTTCCACCTGTTATTATCATGTGGAGGAGAAATCTGTGGACTCCCCCAAACCCCAGAGTCTAAGTCTTTTGAGTTAGACGTAATCTAAAAGTCTCTTTAGTAGAACAACATCCAGCTCTGGGTAATTTATGCAACAGTTCTGTGTGGAAAAGGTGATTTTGTGCTAACAACATCTCAGGGGAGGCTAGTACAGTGTTTAACAAGGTGTTTTCATTTTTATTTTTTCACTATACGGATGCAAATAAAACCCTTTGGTAAATCAACACCTCTGCATGTTTTTTCCCACTGGAAGCTCTCGGAGCGCCTGTGCTTTGGGAGGGACTGATGACCAGAGGCTGGATGATGTGTTATTGAAATCTGCTGCACAGCAAATATTTAAGCAAAGCGATCATAAGGGATAAGACTCTTTTGTACAAATAACCAATGCAAAGATTGTTCTAAAGCTGCCATTCTTCTCCTTTAATCTGAGTCTTTCTTCAGAATCAGAATACCTTTATTAGTCCCAGAGGGGACATTTGCATAGTTACAGCAGGACAGAGCCACAGACAGCTTAATGTTACATATGTTAAAAAAAGTTTTCCATTATTGGGTTCCCCTCCCTTTCCAACACTCAAAATACGTCCTCTGATTGCCTGTTGGAAAAGAGAAACTCATATTCATACTGTATGACCTTTTCACTGTCATTTTCTCCAGCAGATGGAGGAGGCAGGTGGACGCAGCTGCTGGAATCATTCTGGGCCACGAGGCTCCCATCCAGCATTGTAATATATTGCAAGCATACTCTCATTTTGAGGGAGATTTGTCATAATACAGAGTCGGCCAGATGCGTTCCCAGGGTTGTAGAAGCTTCTCCTCGCCCACTGGGTCAACCTGTCAAACACGGAGACATATACTCTTTGTCATACTTGGGCTCCCACCATCTTACATTACAGAGAGGGAGGGAATGGAAAGACCTTGGCTGAAAATCACAAACCAGAACTAGTCGGAGCTGCAGATTAAGCCTGTGCAACTCTGTGTGTGTGTGTGTGTGTGTGTGTGTGTGTGTGTGTGTGTGTGTGTGTGGTGTGTGTGGTGTGTGTGTGTGTGTGTGTGTGTGCGTGTGAGTGTATAAGTGTCTGTAGTCCTACACTCTGGGTAGGAGGACACAGGAGAAAAAACAAACACATAATGAATCAGGGTATGTATTCACTCAAAGTGTATTATTTTTAACACAGAGAGCCCTGAAGGGTCCTTGTTGCTCTTGTATAAGAATTTCTACTTAACTCTGCTGCTGAAAATAAATGGTATTGTAGGATGGAGAAAGCTGCTAAGCTAAGAGCTATATTTATATAATATGTTCGATAATAGTGGCTACAGAAGTAGGAGTTGCACATATTAGATCATTACATAGCTTGTTAGCTACATTTATTAATTTGCAATGTCGCTGCAAAAAAGACGGATGGACATCATTGGATTTGTGTGTTGATAACAAATATATGGACATGTGTCCTTTGCAGGAATGCCACAAACTTAAAAATAGGCTATATTCTGTGTTTTATTTGACAATTATATAACAGAAAGTAAAGAAAACAGTTGAACTGTCGAAATAACATTTAGGATATTACTTGTTGCAAAGCATTTATTTTTATAGTGGACAAGTTATGAAGGGTTATCACATTTGCATTTTGACTTTAACTTTAGGCTATTGCTCTGTCCAGTCCAGCATCATTTGTCAAAGTTACAAATGAGGGTTTTTTTCTCACTATTAAATAAAAAGGTACCATTATTCTGTTGTCAGATTGAAGCAATTGTTAATTACATTGGGTTGATTGAGCAGTCCGTGGTGATTTGTAACGCAAACGATAATGAAGATAACTAATTAGCTAGCTAGCTAACAGCTCCCATTGTCATTGTCGATGAGTGCTGACCAATCTTTTGCTATTTCAGACAATGTTTCCCAGTCGAAATTCAAGAACTAAGCCAGTGTTCACATTTTTCAACATGGCAGTAAGGGTAGCAGGGGCGGACTGGGACTACAAATCAGCCCGGGACTCTCAACCGGCCCACTTCGGTACCGTAAATAAATACCGCTAGTAAATTGTCGACGTGGGGGGGGGGTGCTAGTGACTTATCCGACCGGCCCACTTCGGTGCCACAAGTAAATTGTTACGGTGTGTGTAGGAAGCAGGACCCAAATGCAGATTAAGTGACAAAAATAACTCCTTTATTTCAAGGCTAGACAATAATCAGAGACAGAACAGAACACTCACCGCTGACCAAGTCATTACACAAGATGAACCGACAAAGACAGAGAGAAAAACCAGAACTTAAATACACACAAGACTAATCACACAAACAAGACACAGGTGAGGAGGAAGGAGAAAACACAGGGGCCACAGGTGAACACAATCGGGTAATCAGACACACCAGGGAAACTAACGACAGGGAACCACAGACAGATCTAAACAAGACAAAACACAACGCAGACAGAAAACCAAAGACAGATCTAGACAAGACACAACGCAGACAGAAAACCAAAAACAGATATAGACAAGACAAAACACCATAAAGACAGATCGTGACAGTACCCCCCCCTCAAGGGACGGATCCCAGACGCCCCAAAACAAAAACACAAAAGTCCAAAACCACAAGCAGGGTGGGTGGAGGGGGTCCGGAGGAGGGACGTATCACTAGGCCACCAGGGTGGGTGGAGGGGGTCAGGAGGACGGGACTGAGCTGACCGCCCAGGGGCACAGCAGAGGACCAGGAAGGGATCTCGGGCGGACGTTCCAGGGGCAAGGCAGAGTTCAAAAAGGGGGATTCGGGCGGACGGCCCGGGGGCAAGGCAGAGTCTAAGGTGGGGGACTCGGGCGGCCGAGCATGAGGGCGAAGGCAGCGGGGCCGGGCTCGAGGACGAGGGCAGCGGCAGGAAGAGTCAGGGGGCCGGGCTCGAGGACGAGGGCAGCGGCAGGAAGAGTCAGGGGGCCGGGCTCGAGGACGAGGGCAGCGGCAGGAAGAGTCAGGGGGCCGGGCCCGAGGGCGAGGGCAGCGGCAGGAAGAGTCAGGGGGCCGGGCTCGCGGGCGGGGGCCGGGCTCGCGGGCGGGGGCCGCGGCTCACAGAGGGCCGGGATCGAGGGCGAAGACCGCGGCTCTCAGGGGGCCGGGCTCGAGGCCGAAGATCAGACAGCTCCAGAGGCCGGGCAGGAAAGCGCTGACGGGACAGCTCCGGAGGCCGGGCAGGACCCGGTGTCGGCCGGACAAGAACCGGAGCCGGTGGGACAGGCTTCGGCAGGATCCCCCACGGAAAAGGACCAGGAGTAGGCAGGACCCCCAGTGAGACATGTGATGTCGAGGCCTCCAACAAAACAGAACATGGGGTTGGCAGGACCCCCGATAGAAGAGTAGTCGGCCGGGCCTCCAACGGCACAGGACACAGGATTGGCAGGACCCCCGGCAGGAGAGTAGACGGCGGGACCTCCAACGAGACAGGACAAAGGGTTGGCAGGACCCCCGGCAGGAGAGTAGACGGCGGGACCTCCAACGGGACAGGACATAGGGTTGGCAGGACCCCCGGCAGGAGAGTAGTCGGCGGGGCCTCCAACGAGACATGACAAAGGGTTGGCAGGACCCCCGGCAGGAGAGTAGTCGGCGGGGCCTCCAACGGGACAGGACAAAGGGTTGGCAGGACCCCCGGCAGGAGAGTAGACGGCGGGACCTCCAACAGGACAGACATACGATTGGTAGGACCCCCGGCAGAGGAGTAGTCGACGGGGCCTCCAACGGGACAGGACATGGAGTTGACAGGACCCCCAGCGGAACCTCCAACGGACCAGGACATTGGGTAGGGACTTGAGACGTGACTCGAGAGGGGACTCGAGAGGAGACTCGAGAGGGGAACCGAGAGGGGACTCGAGAGGAGACTCAAGAGGGGACTCCAGAGGGGACTAGAGGAGAGACTAGAGGAGGGACTAGAGAGGGGACTCGAGAGGGGAACTAGAGAGGGGACTTGAGGAGGGACTAAAGGAGGGACTAGAGGAGAGAGGAGGGAACTGGAGAGGGAACTGGAGAGGGGACTCGAGAAGAGACTCGAGAGGTGACTGGAGAGAGGGCTTGAGAGGGACCTCGAGAGGTGACTTGAGAGTTGACTTGAGAGGTGACTTGAGAGGGATCTCGAAAGGAGACTCGAGAGGGGAGTCGAGAGGGGACTGGAGAGGGAAATGGAGAGGGGACTCGAGAAGTGACTAGAGGAGGGACTAGAGATGGGAGTAGGGAATTGACTAGAGGAGGGCCTTGAGTAGGGACTAGAGATGGGACTAGAGGAGGGACTAGAGGAGGGACTCGGGAAGGGACCAGAGAGGGGACTAGAGAAGTGACTAGAGGAGGGACTTGAGAAGGGACTAGAGATGGAACTCGAGAGGTGACTCGAGAGGGGACTTGAGAGGTGACTTGAGAGGGGACTCGAGAAGAGACTCGAGAGGTGACTGGAGAGAGGGCTTGAGAGGGACCTCGAGAGGTGACTTGAGAGTTGACTTGAGAGGTGACTTGAGAGGGATCTCGAAAGGGGACTCGAGATGGGACCTGAGAGGGAACTGGAGAGGGGACTCGAGAGGGGACTAGAGGTGGGACTAGAGAAGGGACTAGAGGAGGGACTAGAGGAGGGACCAGAGGAGGGACTAGAGAGGGGATCTGAGAGGGAACTTGAGGTGGGACTAGAGGTGGGACTAGAGAAGGGACTTGGGAAGTGACTAGAGTTGGTACTTGAGAAGTGACTTGAGAAGTGACTAGAGGTGGGACTGGAGAAGGGACTAGAGAAGGGACTAGGAAAGTGACCTGAGGAGGGACTAGGGAAGGGACTAGAGAAGGGACTATGGCAGCTGGGGCCGGGACTGGGTCTGGAACCATGGCTGCTGGGGCCAGAACTGGAGCTGAAACCATGGCTGCTGGGGCCTGTACTGGGGCCTGTACTGGGGCTGTAACCATGGCTGCTGGGGGCTGAACTGGGGCTGTAACCATGGCTGCTGGGGGCTGAACTGGTTCTGGAACCATGGCCCTTTGGGCTCGTGCTGCTAACCTGGCCTTGCGACTCCTCTTAGGAGCCGTTTGGAGGCTCCGTGGACCTCCAAAGGCCAGACGAGTACCAGTGAATGGCTCCTGGACTGTAGCAAACACTGGGTGAGAAGCAGGGGCTGACGCCAGACGGACCACACCGATGCGTGTGGTATCAAAAGGGAATCTGGAGACCTGGGTCTATCAGGATCGGGAAAACAAACCGTGAGGTAATCCAAAAGCCAGGCCGGTAAGAATTTAACCAAATCTTGATTCCTCAGCGTAAGGTGGACTGCATCTGCCAGAGCAGCATCTCGCTGCTGAACCCTGACCGCTCCTATCCATCGATGAGCGTAGTCAGACAAAGAAACGGTATAATCCACTAGTTCCTGCTCAAACGAATCTGCTGGGCCCATATCGTAGGTCGGTTCGTAATGTTACGGTGTGTGTAGGAAGCAGGACCCAAATGCAGATTAAGTGACAAAAATAACTCCTTTATTTCAAGGCTAGACAATAATCAGAGACAGAACAGAACACTCACCGCTGACCAAGTCATTACACAAGACGAACCGACAAAGACAGAGAGAAAAACCAGAACTTAAATACACACAAGACTAATCACACAAACAAGACACAGGTGAGGAGGGAGGAGAACACACAGGGGCCACAGGTGAACACAATCGGGTAATCAGACACACCAGGGAAACTAACGACAGGGAACCACAGACAGATCTAAACAAGACAAAACACAACGCAGACAGAAAACCAAAGACAGATCTAGACAAGACACAACGCAGACAGAAAACCAAAAACAGATATAGACAAGACAAAACACCATAAAGACAGATCGTGACATAAATACCACTAGTAAATTGTCGACGACGACGACGACGGGGTGCGAGTGACTTATCCGACCAGCCCACATCGTCCGACCGGCCCACTTCAGTACCGGCCCATCGGGATTCGTCCCGAACGTCCCGATGGCCAGTCCGCCCCTGAAGGGTAGTATGCAAAGGCAAATTCACTCACTACATCTACCATTTTAAAATTAATTTGAGGACATTTTTGACTTGTCACAGTTGCAAAGCACAAATATAAAATATGAAATTAATGATGTTTTTTCAGCTTGATGCTAACTGACTGTCACACTCACTGGAACACAGGAATAGCAGAGTGTGACAAAGCTTCATAATTACTGCGCCAGCCGCGGACTTTTCAAGAAATTCTCTAATAGGTTTTAGTGTTGAAATGCTCTGTGAGTTTCAAGTTGGATTAGTTTAGAGACTTTTCTTAACCTAGACATTTAGAAGCTTCTTTCAGTCTGAGGATGTTTTGTAACCTCAGCCCCTGAGCTGTTTGTTTGAAAAGAGACCTTGATTATCCCTCTGAAAAGAAACAACACGGCCTTGAAATGAACTGATGTATTCTCTCTGTACTGTAGTCACAGAGGCAGGTGGCTTGAATTGTATTCTGGTTTATTTAGGGATTCTCTTTTGTTTCTCTGATGAGCTTGTCTCCGTGTTATTGTTGATCGTTGATGCAACAATAGAAGCCCTTTCTCTTTGATTCTGACTGACTGACTAAACCTGATGTTTACCACTGTCTTCATACATATTTCAAAGGTTTTCTATCAACATTTATTTTTGCACAACAGATCTACAATAAAAAACCTTTGAGTAACATGATGTTACGTTTTCATGCTAGAAATGTGGGGTCACTATTAGTGTTTCTAAAAAAAAATATGGCATCCACAATTGAGAAACTGGTGAGGTTATAGCACAGCAATATTTAATTCTGCAAAAAAACAAACTTTGCACAAAAGCTTAAGGTTAAAACTAACTTTTTGTAATTTTTTGTCTTCTCTTTTGGCTCTTCCATTTGTTTATTTAGCCTCCAAATAATCATTAACATGTGCTTAAAGGCAAAGAAAACCCTGAAGTACATTTACAATTGATGACTTACACACTTTCCAAACGATTTCCATCCATTATCAGTGGCCACAAGCCAAGTATATTCTAATATATAACCCCAGTGTAGCTGAGCTGGGACTATTTTAACTTGATTATCTGTAGGTGAGTTGTGCAGGAGGAAAATCCCAAGACTGTCAAAACTCAAGGAACAACAACATCTGCCCAGAGCTAAAACCTAGAATTTACAGTTTTTAAAAACCGTATTAATATTTCTTGACAGTTTAAGTGTTTCATGCTACGACTTATACATAAAAGACTATTCTTGTGCATTGTATAAAACTACGTACACAGACCAAGAGATAAGACACAAATCACCTTTGCTCTTAGTCCTGGAAGTTTTATTCTGCTTCAGGCTCACAGGGGTACTTTTTTATAGATTTTCCTCTTCCGCAAAATAAAGTATAACCACTTTTTCCCCTTCACAAGTAACAACTGAAAAACACAAGGACTCCAGACTCTTAAAAAACAACAAGCAGAGAACATTGGTATCTTAAGGCAGGTGTCAATTTCTGACAACGTAATTCGTTCAGATGCGTCACGTGGTGTGCTAAAACACTTCCTGGTTAGCTTTCCGCTAGAAATTGAAATCTCAAAATGGCAAAACAACGGCGAAAAAAAAGTTCACAGAGAAGACGACAACAATTGTCACTTGCACGAAGCAAGATTATACAAAAAACAAATGACCCCGAACATGAAATACCTTCACGGAGTGCGTCAAGGCGCAAACTGTCATCCAAAGAACAGAGGGTTTAGCTTGCGCCTCACTGCAATCTTTAAAGGTCATTTTCTCAAAATGAGTTTTTTCTCCTACTCTGAATTCAAAATGTCAACTTCAGTAGCACGTACATACACCAAACCTTCCAGTTATATTCCTATCAATATTATGAAGGCTTTTACAGAAGGGTTTGTTCATATATCATTCATAGCCTGAATTATACAACATTGTATACCTAAAAACATGGCAAAAATTGATATTTTAGGGCTGTTGACAGTATTTTCTGATTTATGGAGTGATAAAAAGAGATATCCAATATCCCTTCTGTAAAAGCCTTAGATACTAATATGACTACAAAATTATACAAGAATTTTGAACCTGGCTTTATCCAAAGTTCAGATTTCAATTCCTGAAATGTGTTAAAATATGTACATATTTAATGAGATAATGGATCATTTGCATATTTAAACATGCTATTTCAGAACACTTGTAATACAAAAAACAATTGCCTTATTGTAAGTAATTAACTGGAGAAATTACTAGCTGATACCTTTAAGTTAAAAAAATTACCCTATTCACCTGGGGTGTCTCGCCTTAAGAGCATGACAGTCAGTGTGTTTGCTTACTGTGGCTGTAAAGGTTAGGTTCCCTTGGATCTCATAATGGTAATTATGAAAATATAACAGCAGCATGCTCTAAAGCCCACTTGCTGATGGTAACTTTTCCGATGGCATTATGACTTTGTAGAGGAACGCAGTGTCCTATAATTTACATTACTTTCACAGTCTTCTATTATAGTGTGTATAATAAAATACTTTTTTCAGCGACACTGCTGACTTTTCATTATCATTTTCTCTGTCTCTGCTTGAGGACAGGAAAGAGGTCAGTGTGAGTGCACTCAGCCGGTGGCAGGGCTACCAAAGCTCCACATTGAAGCTAATTCTCAGCGCAGCCCTCCACCATCAAAGCGCTCTGTTGTGGATTTAATTGAGAGCGGCTAAGCTCCCAACTGGGGATTCTATACGAAGGCCGGCTGACACCAGCAAATCATACCATCTTGTCATAACTGAAGCCCTGTTTTTGCTGAGACAAAAAAAATGAGTTTATGGTTACAATTACATTAATCACCATGATAATGATTCCCTTCTGAACATCTCATATATAGTGAGCTGTGCTGCTGCAACCCACACGGGCGTTGTCTTATTTTGAAATGGGAACATTCTTTATCCCCAAATTAGCTTTTTCTGAAATAATGTTGTTGTTGTTTTTGTCTTGTGGAAAAAGAAATCTGATGCATATGATCACATAAATTAAAACTTCCAAAGAAATGTGGAGTTTCAGCTGTGCCCTATTTGAAGTGGTATAATTGGCCCACACAGTTAACACAGTTAGAGTTATTTTGACTTAGATCAAATATATTTACCAAGATGTCTAGTTAATTAAGACAACTTTTAGAAAAAACTTAAAGAGTTTTTTCAGGTTCATTTTTGTATTTAGTGTCATCACTGTTACATGCTTTCATGCTCTTAATGTTCAAAAAGGTCTTTATTTTTCTCATACTGTCTGTGCTGCAGCACTTTTGTCACCCTCTGTCTGAAACCACGTGCATATAGAGAAAACAATGCAGTGTGCAATGAAATGCAAAGAGAACCAAACAGTACAAAAAACGTCCTGTTACACATTAATGATGAATGTGTAACAGGACGTTTTATTTCTATTTTATGATTAACCCAACCAAGACTAAATGAAACATAGAAGCAGAACTAATGAATGGATGAATTGTAAGTGTACAGAAGGTCAGGTGGTTTCTAGGCTAATGGGGAACAGGTGAAACTAATAAGGGAAAGACAGACAATCAGAACAAGCAATACAATGCACATGGGCAGGAAATAGAAACAGACATGACACTGCAGGGATAGGGGCCGTTTCTCAATCTCGAGGATACTGGCTTCCAAGCCAATATTTCAAGGATGCTACGTCATCCAGTGCCGCCGAAGTACTGTTCCAATCTCCAGTATACTTGGAATTCCACCGAGGCCGCGTCCTTGGTTTGGGAGAAATTTCGTAGTAGGCCTACCCCTCACTGCAGTGGGCAGTACCTCAAGATCGCCCCTCCTTCTCAACCTTTGAGGCACGTGACGTCCCGACTCCCCGTGTTGTGTACTTACCCAGTCACAAAAGTAACATATTATTTCTTATATTATTAATATATAATTCTGATGTCTGTGGTTATTTAAACATTCCCTGATAAACGTTATTTCAGCGTCACTAAATGAGTGTTAATCCCAGTGTGTTTGGTGTACTACAAAAGGCTTTCGACACTGTCAATCACCCCATTCTGATTGACAAGCTAAAAGCAATTGGTTTTGATAAACTATCGGTGAGCTGGATGCAATCCTACCTGGAGGGGAGAGAACAGATGGTGGAGGTAAACGGTACTCTGTCCCCCCCCCCCTCCCAGTGAGCTGTGGTGTTCCACAAGGACGCATATTAGGTCCGTTACTGTTCCTAATTTATGTAAATGACATGTCATCAGCATGTGACTGCAACTTGTTCCTGTTCGCGGACGACTCAGCCCTGCTGGTCTCTGACAGGAACAGGTTGCAGGTTGAAAAAACTCTCAGCTCCGAGCTCGGCAGAATCTGCACCTGGCTCGCCGATAATAAATTATCATTACACCTGGGTAAAACAGTCCATTCTCTTCGGTTCGAAACATAATCTCAGCAAATCCGACGACTTCTCAGTTGCAGTGGGCGACATTATTGTCACAAGTAAGAAGGAAATTACATACCTAGGATCTATTCTTGAGGCAAACCTCTCCAGTGACAAAATGGCATCCAATGTAATAAAAAAAGTCAATCAAAGAACTAGATTCCTATACCGGATCTCCTCTCTGGTAAACAAAAACACCCTGAAAACTCTGGCAGGAGCACTCATTCAAGGGTACTATGACCAGGGCCGCCCCTCCCTACAGGCCAATCACGCAGGCTGCATGGGGCCCCGCCTTGCGCAGGGGGCCCCGCCCAGAGGGCCTCCGCTCAGTTCTCCGCGCACCCCCCGCGAGAGTGAGAGTGAGAGATGACAACGGGAGCACGTGTGTAACCCGACACCGTTGCAATGAATCTGCATCTGACCAATCACGGCTTTGATACGGCCACTAGTGCATGTGAAGAGATGTCGGTGAAAAGACAGTTTCAGTCCGGGGCAAGCAAGAGGGGGAAAAAATCAAAACCTGAAGAAACTATAGCATCACTCGAAGGTGGGTTATTGTATGAGTCAAATGTACAACTTGTGAATGTTGTATAAGTCAAATTGCCAATTGCCATATTAAAACATCAGCTGCATTTCACGACATGAAGAAGGCAGTCTCTGCAGAGCATATAGGCTAATGGAGATGCAGTTATTTCCAGCATTCTTTATTTAACATTCATTCAAGTATGTGATGCCTTTTATCTGCTGATGTACAGGAGGAAGAGTGATAAACTGTCTGTCTAGTTGGCTTACATAACAGATAAAGTTTACAGCCTAAAAAACATGGAGCATTTTTCCCCTTTTATTCATTTTATGTCAATTTGCACATTTCATGGTGATGCTCAGCCTCTCCCCTTAAGGCAAGGCAAGTTTATTTATATAGCCCCTTTCAACACAAGGCAATTCAAGGTGCTTTACAAAAATGAAAGACATTCAGACAAAGGCATTTAAAAACAGTAAAAGATAATAAAAGAAACATTAAAAGAAAAAATACATGAATAAAAGAACATGAATAAAAAGTAAACTTACTCCTAACAGTCATCATCATGTCAACCACAACACAGAGAAATACTGATAGAAATGTGTGTGTAGTTGTTGATACATTGCTGACAGAGGGAACTAGAATACAGATTTAAGAAATGTCAGTTTTTGAGCATGTCATAAGCATGTTTTGTCTTGACTATATTATAACAATATTATAATAAAATAATATATTTATATTATTGAATTGATTATTATTATTATTATTATTATTATTAGAAGTAGTTTATTTGCATTCATTATATTTTAATCTTTTTGAGGCTAGTATTTGGCAGGAAATGCAGACGTACCTGTAAACGCATACTGAATGACATACATGCACATTTACCATTTACCTCACTGTATAAAAAAGTAACTGTGTTAATAATAATAATAATAAACAGGAATTATATTTACAAAGTAGCCTACTTTGTTTCCAAAAACAACTGTCGGTTGGGGGGGGGGGCCTCATCTCACAATGTCGCTTGGGGCCCCAAGTTGGCCAGGGGCGGCCCTGACTATGACTATGCTTGCACGTCATGGTACCATAGCACGTCCAAGGCGCTAAAAATAAAACTTCAAACATCGCAAAATAAA
The DNA here is from genome assembly GCF_902827175.1 of Gymnodraco acuticeps. Lineage (NCBI taxonomy): Eukaryota > Metazoa > Chordata > Actinopteri > Perciformes > Bathydraconidae > Gymnodraco > Gymnodraco acuticeps. The sequence goes on from NW_022991603.1 coordinate 441,273, forward strand.
CTGGTCAGACTACTGCTTGACCTTTCATCTAGAACCCACCTCACCTCTGCCCACTTTGACAACCTAGGATGGCTTAGAGTAGACGACAGAGTACAGCTACTTGCAATGGGCCTGGTCTACAAGATCTACTACACCTCTATGGTACCCATGTACATGTCAAAATTCTTCCCAAAGGTCAAGGAATACCATGATCATAACACCAGAGGGAGCTCCACAAATCATGTGAAACCCAGATTTGGCACAAAAAAGGGGGAATACACGTTTCGCAATTATGCCACATCAAGGTGGAACGCTCTTCCCACAACTGTAAAGGAAAGTAAAACTATACTTACCTTCAAAACCTCTCTTAAAGAGCACCTTCGGGGGAGAGCATTGCAAAACTGGCCCCGGTAATGGTACAAATCTCAACCTGTCGTTCAATGGACAGCTTCCCCCCCCCCCCCATCTATGTATATACTCGCATTTTAGACCCTGTTACTAACTGTATATCTGTAGACTTGGTATGTCTTAAATGTCCGGTTAGGATGTATTAGAACGAAATCTAAAATGAAAATTGTAAACAAGCAATCTGTATGTAAAAAAACCACCTGTATGTAAATTGTAAATAAGCCATCTGTATGTCAAATATGTCTTATATGTCTTAAATGACATGATGAATTGGAAATGGGGGACCCTGATGTAAACAAGACGAAAGTATTTCTCTGGTCTGCATCCCCTTAACAATTGTATGTTTTGAGCTGTACTGTACTGTACCCAATATACAAGCTGTTAATACACTTTTCAATCAATCAATCAAGTGTGCAACATCACATGTCATTTCACCTTCAATTCACGGTTTTCAAAACGTTAGCCACATGCTAATGCTAACCGGAAATGAAGAATCTTCAGAATAAAAGTGTTAAGTTAATAGTTAGTGTGAACTTCCGGTTTTTTCAGAATAAAACTGCTTTATATTAAAACCCTGTATTTAATTTAAATTACGTCATATCAACATTGATTTTAATTTCTTACAGTAGGAGAGGTTTAGGTTTGGGAGGGAGGAAGGAAGATTAGGATTAGGTAAAAAGGTAGGGAGTGGTTAGGGTTAGGATGGGGGGAAGGGAAGGGTTAGATTGAAGGGAGGGAAGAGAACTGCTACCTGGGAGACGGGAGGGAACGCGTCATCTGTGAAGCTCCGCCCACGTTGAGCTCCCGCCCACATCGAGCTCATTGAGGCACTGCTCACTGCAGTGAGGGGCTTCTCGAGATTTCGAGGCTGCACATGGGTAGACTTCGTGTCCTTAAAATCCCCACAATGCTTTGCGCACGGATCAATTTCAAAAACCCTTGCGGAGAATGGCTGAACCGACACAGCACACATTTAAATGTAAGTATGTATTGGCGTAGAACACGTGTTGGTAAATATGTTACTTTGTTACATTTGTTTGTTATCACCAAAAATGTGTTCCGTGAAAGTAAAGCAAGTTCATAATTAGATAGACATCGCGAGGTATTTATTTTCGGTACAGTTTATGTTGAAACCGTTAGAGTGGCACACTTGTTAGCCTGTTCCATTCTTCTTCGTTTCCCGAAGCCGTGGCTTGGAAGCATACTTGCTTCGTTTCTGAAGGAAGAGACTTGGAAGTACGCTACTACCAAGCCAGCATCCTCGCGATTGAGAAACGGCCAGTGTTTCTACAAAATCAAACAGGAAACATAAAATACAAAAACCAAAATCATGACAATTGCCACCTATCGTTTTCGATTTACAAACATCTCTGAATGACTTATAGTGCTTAAAACATATTAATCCATTTACATATCCGATAACAGATAAAGCAATAACCCTGTGCTTTAGTTTAGTCACCAGTGTCCTTGTCTCTGAGTCGTCAGCTGATGGGGATCACCTGAGCGTCCTTGGCCCTGAAGTAATCATCTCACTCTCACTTCCCCGCTGGCAGCTGTTTTCCTTGTCTGTAATGTTTGGCTTTGTGTTTAACAACATAACAGTTGTGCATGCAGCGCTGACATAATTAAACCCCCCCCCCCCCCCCCTGTCATTTATTTTTTAACATGGCTAAGTTGTTTGCCAATACCATTATCTAATTGTGTGCTTCATGCAACCCAAACCTCATATCTTCATTTCTCAAACATAAAACCAATTAGCAAAAATGTGACGAAAAAACTAAAATAAAGTAAAAACATCTGTTTAATATTCTTTGGAGAAATAGCTTTTTGAAATGTGATATGACTTCTGTCAACTAAAAATGTAATTGTGTACATGCTCTTGGATGAGCCACTTGCAATTTCTCAGTCAATTTGTTTCTCTGAATCAATGTGGCAGTCCGAGTCTATTTGTTATTTATTATAAGCAACCTTTACCATTTTCCTATTACAATGTATACAAGACCAGGGAAGGATGACAAGAGACTTTCAACCAGGATTTGTTTTGCGCTTGGAGCATGAAACCATATATATTTTACAGCATGAAAGAAACATGTCAATGTACATCAGCTCCACCTCTCACAGATCTCACAGATTTACCCGTTTAAATAACTTGAAATTGTAAGGGCAATATGGGGTTTGGATTCTCATTCAATTGCAATGAACCAGGCCCTAATATAAAACAATTTCATTATGTCTGCTTGTGTCTGCTTTTCTATTTCATTTATCTTAAAAGAAGCACCAAAAGGTTAAATAGACGCAACAGGAAAATATATTTCATCCAGAAAATGCTTCTCAATTTCAAAAAGTGGGTTCTTTGTAATTTATTTGTCGATAAAAAGGGAGATTTTTTATCAATAAATGCAACTTTTGTGGTTGTTCTGTCTCTATGGGGGTATGTGGTTACATCTGTCCTGTGCCTTATCTATTTCAGGTGGAGTCATTTGAGTAGGACATTGGTAAGACTGGTGACATACTGAATACATTTCAAGGATTGAAATGCCTAAATGCAGCCAGTTAGTGAAGCTGCTAATTATTTTCAATTTGTTAGATTTCTTTGAGGGCTGTCACCATTGGTGTGAAGTTGAAGGTTGAAGGCACCTATAGTTAATTGGTGTGACATGTTTTATCCTCAAGTTATTCAACGGTGAATTCAAATGTGAAGTAGAATCTTCAAATCCCAGTGTGATAATGAGAGTTTACATTTTAAAGATGATTGAGTAGGCACACGACGTTGCAAACTTTTGTAACATGTCATCTGAAAAATAATGTTCACTTCAGCACAGTGGGTCATTACAGGATTAATGTGTGTTTTAGTTGCCTGAGGGCATCTCTAATCTGATATTTCACCTCCTGCAATCTGTTAATACTGGAGAAACCGAAAACTCATCCCCGCGAGGGATGGTGTGGACTGTAAATGTCTTGAACTGTGATATTGCCAATAACAAGTCTGTGTAGACAAATAGTTTAAGCCTGAGTGTGATTATACACTCCCAACCTCATCATTGACTTCCTGTCTGTGTCTGTGTGTTGCTATCTGCAAGAGATAGCCTCACAGAAGCACAAGCAGCATCTGATAGGAGTAACCTTTATACAACATGCCCAAACGGACGCTGTCCTCATTAGAGAAAATGCATTTCTATTTTCAGTGCTTGATTACCATAGACAGTAGAAAGACAAAGACGATGAGTCAAAAATGAGGTCATGTACACGTTTCTAGAACAAAATAAAGACCTCATTTTAATCCCCACCACACATTTGATAAAGAGCAGGAGGGGTGAACACAGATGTTGGTGAATATAACAAAAGGGTCAAAATGGGGTTATCTCTGGTGTTGTAATTTGTGTAATTCAGTCTGGTGTCACTCTGACTTTACTCCTCTGTCCAAATCAGAGTTTGATTGCTTCTCTCTTCCTTAAACCCTCTGTTCACTTGTCTATTGATCTTCCAGTCTGATATGTTTGCTTAATACTTTACTAAGGTGTTAGGAAGAATGTCAGCACTGCCCTCAGCCCTCACAGGCAGCGATGGTAATTGGACATTCTGGATGAATGTGGGCAGTAAGTTTTATTGCAAACGGCCCATTAGATCAGAGGACTTTAACCTTTTTGGCTGCCATTCTAACCAGTTTTCTTGCTTCATGTGAGCAATGTGTGAACACCGCTTCCAGGTAAATAACACTAAGGGTCTACAGCTCGGAGAGGAGGTAAATTCTACGGAAAGTGTGTTAACATGCTGAATTTGGCTCATTAGCAATAAGTACAGCAGAGGCTGATGGGAACATCATTAGTTCAGCAGATTTTAAAGGGGACCTATCATGCAAAATGCACTTTTTGATGTCTTTTATACATAAATATGTGTCCCCGGTGTGTCAGGGAACTCACAAAGTGTCAGAAAAGAAAACCCTCTCTCTTTTCCTCCGTACCCAAATCTCTAAAAACGGGGGTACAACGGAGCTGATCCAGATTTACGTCCGGTATGGCGTATATTAGGTAATATCGTACATGTGGACCCACGGCACTATCAGAAACGTTGCTATCAGAAACAATGCCTGACGTGTTTTGGACGTAATATGGTCTGTGTTTACATTAGCAAGCATCGCTAACACTCAGAGCCAACCTGTACTGGAGAGAGCATGTGTAAAAAAGCAGGAAATAAAAAAAGGAACTCACCTTGTAGTAAACCCGCAAGAGCAAAAGCATTTGAGCTCCTACTGTTTCAGAAATAATCCTTGATTGAAATGCCTAAACGCAGCCAGTTAGTGAAGCTGCTAATTATTGTCAACGTGTTCGATTTATTGGAGGGCTGTCACCATTGGTGTGAAGTTGAAGGTTGAAGGTTGAAGGCACCTATGTTTAATTGGTGTGAAATGTTTTATCATCCAGTTATTTAATGGTGAATGCGAATGTGAGTTTACATCTTGAAGACGATTGAGTAGGCACACATTTAACCTGCGTTTCTCTAACAGGGCTGACATAGAGGGATATGAGGGATATCTAAAATGCATGATCTGTTTGGTATTATGAGCAAAACACATCATAGACATGTTTTTATATATTTGTATATATCTGAGACCCATAATATTTGCCTAAAAATAGCATAACAGGATACCTTTAAAACAAAAGTATTGAATAAGGGGAAATGTTGACTTAATTGTGGTGATACATGACGATCAACAAGACATTAGGATTTATCATCTGGTGACCATCCAGTTTTAAAGCATACTTTTTAATGTTTTGTTGAGATATTATAATCAAAAGCATATACGTAAACCTCATGGATGCACTATAGAGAAAAAGTCAACAGATCCCCAAGTCGTTGAGATACATCCTCTGGGAACCATGAATGTCTACAAGCACATTTTTACCAATCCATCTCATAGATGTTGAGGGTTGTGGCATTGGCAAAGGTCAGGAAATCACAGAAGTCATTATAGTTCGTCTTTTGTGCACCATGAGTGTCTGTGTCATATTTCATGGCAATCCATCCAGTACATGTTTAACTAAAAGCCAAATATATCAACCTGATAGTGTTAGAGGAAAGGTCAGTAAGACAGATCCTCCAGTTGAATTGACTGTCATGGCAGTTCTTTCAGTAGTTAAGGAGATATTTCAGTGTGTACACAAGTGGCGGACTGATTGACGTGAGTGCAACGCCTCTCTTTCTCCCAAGCCTTAGGATTAAAGTTAAAAGCTGATTTCCTTCTTTTAGCTGGGAGCGCCTATTTTTGTCATGCCATATTTTTGTCATGCCATATTTTCATCTTCACTTGTGTTTGTTGTATTGGATTGTGCTCCCTCCTCTTTCCCAATGTGCGTTCCACTGGGAGACACTGTCTATTCATATCAATGTCACAATCAAAAATGTAGTCATTTTAGTCTACATTACACGCAGTGGAACATGACACATACACTCACAGAAAAATGTGGCCTAATATAGAGGATTTATGTATTTAAATTGCATATAAAATGTCCTTCCATTTGGATTACATAGTTCTGACATGCATTGACTAATATTACATTACATTGCATTTAGCTGACACTTTTATCCAAAGCGACTTACAATAAGTGCATTCAACCAGGAAGACACAACCTTGAAGAAAACAGAATCATATAAGTACATCAGGTTTCATAGAGCCAAACATTTCAAGTGCTACTCAACTGGCTTTAGATAAGCCAGTCCTTTATTAGTATATAAGTGCTCTGTTAGCAGTTCTTTGTTAGTGATTCTATCGCTCGAAGTGGAGTCGAAAGAGATGAGTTTTCAGTCTGCGCCGGAAGATGTGCAGGCTATCTGCTGTCCTGATGTCAATGGGGAGCTCATTCCACCATTTTGGAGCCAGGATAGCAAACCCACGTGTTTTTGCTGATGGGAACTTGGGTCCCCCTCGCAGTGCGGGTGCAGCGAGCCGTTTGGCTGATGCAGAGCAGAGTGCACGTGCTGGGGTGTACAGTTTAACCATGTCCTGGATGTAGGAAGGGCCAGATCCATTCGCAGCATGGTATGCAAGTACCAGTGTCTTGAAGTGGATTCTAGCAGTTACCGGAAGCCAGTGGAGGGAGCGGAGGAGCGGAGTGGTGTGGGAGAATTTAGGAAGGTTGAAGACCAGGCGAGCCGCTGCATTCTGGATGAGCTGCAGAGGTCGGATGGCACATGCAGGTAGACCAGCCAGGAGGGAGTTGCAGTAGTCTAGGCGTGAGATGACGAGAGCCTGGACCAGAACCTGAGTCGCTTTCTGAGTCAGCTGGGGACGTATCTTCCTGATGTTGTAAAGCGTGTATCTGCAGCAACGGGTTGTAGCAGCGATGTTTTGCAGTGAAGGACAGGTTGTTATCTAGGGTCACACCCAGATTCCTTGCAGTCTGAGTCGGGGAAACGACTGAGTTGCCGATGTTGATTGTTAGGTCAAGAGTGGAACAATTTTTTCCCGGAAGGAAAAGCAGTTCAGTCTTGTCGAGGTTGAGCTTGAGGTGATGATCAGACATCCACTGAGAGATGTCAGCTAGACAAGCAGAGATGCGTGCGACGACCTGGGTCTCTGAGCGGGGAAAATACAGAATTAATTGGGTGTCGTCAGCGTAGCAGTGGTATGAAAAACCATGCGGGCTAATGACTGATCCGAGCGAGTTTGTGTACAAGGAGAAGAGGAGGGGACCAAGAACAGAGCCCTGATCCCTCAGGGCTCTGTTCTTGGCCCCTGTAGTTAATTGACAAGGGTCGGACTCGGACCCTCTCCAAGTCACCCTGTAGGTACGGTCTTTCAGGTATGAGGTGAGGAGGGAAAGTGCAGAGCCTGAAACTCCAAGTTCTTGGAGAGTGTGAAGGAGGATCTGATGGTTCACCGTGTTGAATGCAGCAGACAGGTCCAAAAGGATGATGACAGAGGAGAGGGATGCTGCTTTAGCAGTGTGTAGTTCCTCAGAGACAGCAAGGAGAGCAGTTTCTGTGGAGTGACCTGCCTTGAAACCAGACTGGTGCGGATCCAGAAGGTTGTTCTGATGGAGATAACAGGACAGTTGTTTAAAGACAGCGCGTTCAAGTGTTTTAGACAGGAACGGGAGGAGAGAGACAGGCCTGTAGTTTATAACATCGGACGGGTTGAGAGTGGGTTTCTTTAGGAGAGGGTTTACTCTTGCCTCCTTGAGACTGTTTGGAAAGTGACTAGAAGTTAGAGAAGTGTTGATGAAATGGGTGAGAAACGGTAGAATATCAGGAGCGATAGTCTGAAGGAGGTAATAAACTCTGCAGATACATAATAACTATGTCTACAACCTTATTATCAATACATTCAATGTGTTTCAAATACATTAGAAACAGGCTTATGTATTCGATCTAAATAAAGCCTATGCATTTTAAATTCATAAGATCCAGGTTTATGTAATAAATATTATTTGGTGCAGTAATTTAATAATGCATAAAATGAGTTACTATAGTAACGTGTACTCCACTTTTTGTGGGTGTAATACTGTGGCTACTTTTCATTTCGGTTTCATGCAACCTGTGTTCTCCCACAACACAAAAGCAATCCCAAACAGGAAGGACACAAAAAGAACTGTGGTCCCGTGGAGGACGAGGGGATATTCAGGAGTCCCTACCCAGGAGATGCAGGAGCTGGTTGTCTCTGGAAGGCACTCTCTGAAGAATCACAAGTATGCTTCATCTCCCTTTGATGTCTTTCTGTGATGAGATATAAACCCTGATGGCAATAACAGACCTCTTTGAACAATAAAAAAATCGAATCTCAGCGTAACAACACCAGAGAGGCAGTGCTTTTGTAAACAAGCTGTTCCCTCGAGTGGATGAGGCGGCATCTGCAGGGTCGCTGATGCTGAGCGGGATTACAAACTGTCCTGTACCACGGGATCTCATTGTTTCCTTATCAGGAGGAATATTTCACTAGCATGATGGTATGTGCGTTTAATGTACATATTATCCTTGCATTATGATTACATTTTAAGCTGGAATGTGCCAGTGTTGCCATGTGAAGGACCCTTGTTGGTTCCTAAAATGTCTTTTTAATGCATTTCTTAATACAACAAATTATACAAATAATAGTAAAACAAATAAATAATAATATTAAATTGTAATAATATTGCAAATAATACTCATAACGATCTCAATAACAGCGACAATTATAACGTATTTTATTAATATTTTATTTTATTAAATGTAATTGACTGTTTTATCAAAAAGAAACCCAGATGTATGCACTTTCACACACATACTTTAAGTCAAATACAGTATTTAGGCGAAATAAATGTACATGACAACAAATACTTAAATATGTTATCTTGATAGTGATAATGTTCTGTCAAAAAATACATAGTTTACTTAAGAAACATTGTGAGTTATTTGTAGGAAATGAAGATGACAAAGGTTTAATTACAGATAAGCTTGAGTTGAGAACTGGACCAGAAAGAGTCTTGAAGTATCTGTTGCCATGGTAACTTAGCTGAAGTTTCTTTGTGGCACTCGACATTATGGAAATGAGTCAGATGCTCTGACACAGGACGAGTCGCTTCACTGGGTTTCTGCTGTGAGGATCACTCCCCGGGTACACTGTGCACATAAGGTATACAATACACTGCAGGAGGATTAACCCTTTGATTCAGTGTTTGCTTCTCATCATCATCATCATCATTATTTAAGTTCAATCCTCAGATAAAATGGAGATGTTTTAAATTAGCCACCCTGGTAATCTATAGGAAGCTTGAGAATAGATGCCTAGACATTAAACATACAAATATTAACATGACAATAATAACTGTATTTAACATCTTTCTTCCAGGATGCAGCCTTTAAGAGAAGAGTGTTATCACAATACAATAAAACATGAACAATGTTACCAGTTAAAACAGCCTAAAGCCATAAGAATGGAATCATACAAAATAAAAAAGCCACAAAAAAAAACCATAATAATAATAATAATAACAACAATACATTATATTTATATAGCGCCTTTCAAGGGACCCAAGGTCGCTGTACATGGTGGACAAACAATCAAAGGGCAAACAAAAAATAAAGGAAGCCGGGGGACCAAGAAAGGGCTAGGGCCCAAAGGCCAGGGTGTGTTTTTAATGATGATTTGAAGATGTCCAGGGAGGCAGCATTACGGATCTCGGCAGGAAGTGCATTCCAGAGGGTGGGGGCCGCAACACTGAACGCCCTGTCCCCAACAGTTCGGAGGCTAAGGCGGGGGATGGAGAGCAGGCCCGTGTCTGAGGACCGCAGACTCCGAGAAAGGGTGTAGGGATGGAGAAGGTCCGATAAGTACTGGGGGGCGAGGGTATGGAGGGACTTGTACGTGAGGAGGAGTGTTTTGTACTGAATCCGGGACTCGACCGGCAGCCAGTGTGGGTGGATGAGGGTGGGGGTGATGTGTTGCCATGGCTTGGTGCGGGTGAGAAGCCTGGCGGCAGAGTTCTGGACGTATTGGAGCCTGTCCGGGGTTTTGCTGGGAACCCCGGACAGGACGCCATTGCAATGTTTTTGAGATGGTAAGATACAATAAACACAGATACATTATATGGGAAAATAATGGTAAATATAAATGCAATACAGATTAAAGAGTCCACAGACATTAAGCATATACAACCTCTGACATATTTGCTTAACACGTGGTGCTTTAAGCAACAATGGATTGACTGAGAGTACATTTGAAGAGCATAACAAGCTAGCAAAGTGGCGGTTTGAATAAAGCTTTTAAAATAAAATCTGAAATCAGGTGGATAACATTCACTTCACACAAACTGCTTATTTTATCTGATGATGACAGTCAGAGATGTTGATGCTTTGATTTTCTTTCTAATATTTTATTAAAAATGTTTTCCTTTTGTACTAAACATGCATCCATCAAAGTACAGTTGTTTTCTGAAGGTTAAAGAGGCTCTTACTATTGTTTTTAATTATTAATGGCTGCTTTGATGCATTTTGGAATCCTTTTGCCTTGTATTCCTTTCATTTCAGTGTTGTATGTTTCAATGTCATTGTGCCTATGTGGAAATGTAATATTTCTTACTGACTTGAGGATACAATAGAGGGTGATTGTGTTAAAGAAAGCTAACACCTTTAATGTTCGCACCAAAGAAAGGTTGAATGATGTACTAGCCTGGTTTCAGACCTTTTGAATGTCGCCCACATCTGCGATTTGTTCAGCGTATCAGTGAAGTGAAACGAAATGGCAATTCAGTCAGCCAGTCGGTCTGAAATGCTTTTGAAATAAGTGGTTGGCATTGGTTTGGATGAATTATTCAATGAAAAACAGACTCACATTTATACTTTTCAAATGTGTTTTTTTCAAACGTAAAAATAGGGTTAGGCTTCAATTATTAAGCATTTTAAAATAATCAAATTCTTCTGTTATCTGTTGATAAAACCAGTTGGATATCACTGTATCCACCAGCATTTTAAGATGAAACTCAGTATAAGGGAGTTTCATGTGTTTTTATGACATCCTGGATATACATTTCCTGGTGCATTACATATACTGTATAGAAAATGCCTACATCGCAGGCACAAATAGAGATTAATTTCATTGTGTTACTGTGATCTAATAGAGGGATTTGTTGCAGCGCTCAGCACTCGCAGCATTCAGTGAGAATGATGAGTGCCAAGAGTGCAGCTCTGCAGCTCACTGCCAGCTGTAACTGTGTCACAGCCACTTGCTATGTCAACAGGCCTGCCTTCCATCATCAATATTTATCAGATAATCTGCACACCAAGGGGAGCACCGCACCCCTCATATTACACCCAGCTCATGCGTCTACATACTGTTACTTTGTTAGAGGAGTCTCCTGCATGCTGGGTGTACAGAGACGCTCTCCTCTCCGCCAACTGAGGACAATTTGTCAAATTGCCAGGCAGGGCCAAATAATAACAGATTTTATCTCGATGGATTAGCTTGTCTTGGCAGAACAGACCGGAACAGATTTTGGTCGACATTTTTGAAACATCTAAACAAATTACTTATTCTTACAATGACATGGTGATATGTCCAAATGATATTTGTAATAATATTACCAATAAAGCTTTATATATACAGCACTTTTCATACAGCTCATGCAGCTCAAAGAGCTTTACAAAATGACACATCACAAGTTAAAAGTAAACAACAAGACATTCCCCTCAGATTATTTGTTAAGAACTTTAAAAGGTACATGCAGCAAAATATAACATTTTATCAGGTTAATAGACACAAGGAGGTAAAATGTATGATAATACAAATAAAATAAAATAAATGATGGTTTCTCTCTGACAGATAAGACACAAGACAACTGAGATGCAACAATATTAAATATAAAATGTAAATCATATGATGTAACGATTGACCGAAACCTTGGTTTCAGTCTAATTACTGGATACTTAATATGTGAAGGTTGATTACATGTGTTGTCCCATTACAGTTTTATATATACCTATTAAGGATACCTGTTCCGAGTCATTGTGCTAAGTTTAGTTAGCCGACTGCTGGTGGTAGCTTAATATATTTAAATCAGGAGAGACTTCATTTTGTTTAAAGAACATTTATTGCCACATGCCATATGATAAATGTTAAGTCTTTGGCGATTAGACCCCGATCCTGAAATCGTATATCGGAAATGCAGCCGTGAGCATATAGGAAACCCCCCCGGGGTCTAGACACTGGTGGTGATGCTGAAGATCTGGATTTGATGAGGAGATGGGATGAAGAGGAGATGTGATGAGATCTTTGGATTAGCTCTCCTGGCACTGGATATAATGAAAGGAGGTGGATGGGGAGGAGGCGGGCGGCAGCATGAACACCTGAAATCACAGCTCACTGCAGGAGAGAGGAGAACCATTTTAAAGTGTGGCTGCAGCACGGTGATTGACTGCTGGAGATTGAGGTGAAATGTAATAGGTTAAAAAGAAAGCCTGTGATGAGCTGATTATATGCAGCTGCGGAGTGAATGTATATACACCCAGTCTTCCTGAAAGAACTTGCGCTGAGCTTCATTTCATATAGACAAGAAAGGAGGGTATTAGAAGTAGTCAGAGGCTCTTTGTGTGGGTCCCCTCTGGCTAATGTAATGCAATGTGTTCAAGTGTGTAGGAGAAACACGTTTAACCATCTTGGCAACATTTACCAGTGGGATCAGTTTAAAATAAAATAAATAAAAACATCCATCACTGACAAATAGAGCAGACAAGGCTACATATAGTACTCTGTATGTAAAAGTTGATTTAATTTGTGGGGGTTTCTTAGCTGACATTGAATGGTACACAATTAGAATGATGCAGATTATATATTTTATACTGTTTCTATTATTTGATTTAATCATGTACTGTTAATGTGACATTAGAAATGTAAGATACTTTCTTTTAGATATTGTATTGATCATTAAAGCATGTAAACTATTCACAGAAAATCTGAAAATTAGCAAAATAGGGCCCATTTAATTTGTTTTGCATTTTTAAGAGTTCAGGGGTTCATCTCACCTTCGCTATCCAGTCCATTACTTTAGCGAAACTGTACTTCCCTGTGTCCTCCATGATCTGGATTTGTGATCGCTGTCAGGCTGAATTCAACCAGCTCTGTCCATGTGCTAAGAGTCTTGGAAGAACCTGGCACTGCTGCACCAATGAGCAGATGTCTGTGAGAATAAATTGGCTGGAGAAAGTTTTTCCGGCACCTGTTCCATCCATGCTAGTAAGAGACATCAGACAAAGTGTACAGACACACATTTGCAACAGTGACAGACTCTCAGGATGGGATAATGTAGCTGGCAATGTGGGTTGAGGTTTCCGTGTTGTGACTCGAAACTTTATCAATCACAAAAAGTAACAAACCGGTTTGCATTTCTGGGTCGAGACCAGATTCCCTGGAGTCTTTGAGCAACTTGTTCCGATCAAGAAGTACACAACCCTCCGTAAAATGGAAACATGTAATTCTGAGAGATTAGATTTTGTATCCATTCGAAGAAAAGACAATAAAGTGAGTTTAAAAAAGGCAGGTTTGTTGCCTTTGGACAGAGCCATGCTAGCTGTTTCCACCTGTTTCCAGTCTTTGTGCTAAGCTAAGTTAGCTGGTTGCTGACGTTAACTAAATTACATTACATTACATGTTACTTGTTAGACGCTTTTATCCAAAGCGACTTACATACTCAATACTGTAGGCAATCCCCACAGGAGCAATTTGGGGTGAAGTGTCTCAGGGACACAACGACATGCTGACTGCAGTGGGGTTTGAACCTGCGACCTCCTGATCCGAATACCAACTCACAACCCACTGCACCACACGCCTCCCATAAATATATATCATACACATGTGAGAGGTGGATTAAAAGTGGTCAGGCGCTACTCTTTCCGTGAATCCCCCTCTGACCAATCATGCTTTAAATTAATGTAATGCCATGTGTAAAATTGTGCGGGGAATGATAAATGGCCCACACACACACACTCTGACCGCACTGACATACATCACATTGAGACAGTTTTTTCTATAAGCCATGGCTACATTTACCGTGTGGTCAAAAGCATTACTAAGAAAATACCATGTATTACTTAAATACATAGCATGTATTACTTAAATGCATAGCATGTATTACTTAAATACATAGCATGTATTACTTAAATACATAACGCCTTTCATAAACTCAAGGTTGCTTTTAAAAGGGAACACAAAACGTCGGGTTACATATTGTAACCCTTGTTATATTAGCACAGGCGAAGCCCTCTACTGGACTCTATGGGTACTACCTTATCATGCAAGCATTCACCTACTGAGATTTCTATGGACGTAGCCGGCCCCGGGGCGGGCCTACCTGAATGCGTGCGCATCTCACTTCCGTATAAAAGGAGGCCTCGCCTCCTGACCATCATCCTTTACTCTTCAGCGAGCGGAGGTGATAGCCTAGCACTGAGTCCGAGACGTACTATTGAGAGAAAGGAAGAAAGCGAGAGTATTTTGAAAATGGAGCCTCTCCTGGAGCATCGTAATTGCCCGTCGTGCCCTGGCCTGATTGCGGGAGCAGATCTGCATCGTCAGTGTTTCCAGTGCCTGGGACAGGATCATGCCGAGCAGGGAATAGGCCAGACACCGGCCTGCGTTGCCTGCCGTTCGATCCCGATGCTGAACCGCCGGCATCGTGCGGAGCACTTCGTGAAGAAGTTCAGCCCGCAGGTGCACGTAGAGGAAGAGGAGGACTACACCACTCTTCAGCGAGCGGTATAGGACAGACAGTGCCTCCAAGGTAGAGGGCTCCGCCTGTGCTAATATAACAAGGGTTACAATACGTAACCCGACGTTATATCTCTCACAGGCTCCGCCCTCTACTGGACTCTATGGGTACAGTGAGCGGAGCCCCGATGTATGCACGCACTGTCGTCCAGCACACCGTTCCACCTCACTGTCCCTGACCGGCTTTAGCAGCCACTGCGCCTCACTCACTTCTCCCTCGGTTGTAACCGTGGAGAAGTCTGGGCTGCTGCCGATAGAGCACACCCTGACGCGCTTGCCTCGCGAAAAAACGTGTGCTCGAAAAAAACAGTGCTGAGGGCTCCCCTGCATCCACCTATAGGCAGACAGGGAAAAAAAAACCAGCCCTGTATGGGTTCACTATGCACTCTCCCTCCTGAGTCCCTAAAGAGCACGGGGAGAATGCAAGTACCCCCTATGTCCCCACACTCAAATACTGACCCCGTGCAGAGTGTGTAGGGACTATAGTATGGAGGGCACTCCCCCTCCTGCCCCCAGGCAGGCGAGGGGAGCCCTCCAGCCCTGAAAAGGGCCCAGAGCACCCCACGTCCCCCGCGACCCTCCAGGGGTCCGGAGAAACGTAAGGGCATTTTACGCCCGGGGAGAGGGTCAGATGCCCACTGACCAACAGCCCCCCCCCCTCCTCACCAGTCTTGTGTTGCCCCAGCAAGCACAGACGTTGAGAAAGAGCCAGACATATCCAAGAGATAACACTTTATGAAGGGGCCTGGCGTTGACCAAGACGCCGCCTAGCTATCTCCTTTACAGGAGCAACAACCGGGGTAGCGAGTGGGGAATATGTACAGTCAACAACGTGTGTGAGTGCAGGATTGTGAAAACAAATGACACTCAGACTTGGATACAGGTCACTTCTTTCTTTATTAGTTTCTCTAATAACAGGGACCTGGGCATTGAACAAGGAGGAGGTGGGATCCACCCTAGCGTCCTGGGTGGAGAGACCCATTGAGACGCTTCCTCCCCCCGCCCGTCAGCTGTGTGCAGGTGGAGCGCCCCATCCGGCGGTCCTCTGCTGCTGCTGAGACTGCCGTGGCCGGGCAGCCCGACCCCGTGAGTGCCGGTACGCTGGTCCCACGTGGTGGGTCGAAGAAGTGGGGGGCGCTACAGATATGGGATTAATGTACCGGCGCCTCTCCCTCCGTCTTGCCGTTGCCCTGCGCTCCGCCGCCCGCGGAGGAACGCGCTGCACTTCCTGGGGAGAAGCTAGCGGTAGCATGCGGCTAAGCTGCAGCCTCTCCTCTTCCAGACGGCTAAAACGCTGGGTGACCGAGGCTATAGACCCAAAGAGCCCTTCCGTGGACACGGGGGCTCCAAGGAGATCCGCTCGATCTTTTTTTGGACAGTGCGGTGAGTCCCAGCCACACATGACGAGACGCCACTGTGGCTAAGGACATCACCCGCCCAGCTGCGGTGGCTACTCCATGGATCAGATTATTCATCTGACCCATGCAACGGTCCGGATAATCTTCCCCGTCCTGAGACGGGAGAGCGGGGGCGTCTGCTCGAGGAGTAATCAAGGAGACGCCCAACACACCCAGATTATTGGCCGCAGCCGCCATCTGTGAACCGAGCTTGAAAATTGTATCCAAATATTCCAAAACCTCCCGGTCCCACGGAAGCGGGGGCAGAGGTTTCTTCCCCTCCACCCAACCAGCTGATCGTGGCAACAGATGGGCCGCCAGGCTCTCATCGAGGGGGGGCACGCCAGAACACACCGTGTCTCGGCCCTGCACCCTGATAATGCCCGACATAGATGCTATGGAGGCCTTCGTCTTTAATGGACGCCGCCATGTCGCCTCCACACACTGCCAGATGTCTGGCAACGGGGGCGAGACGAAGGCCGGCTGCGCCGGAACCACCTGGCCGTAAAACCCCTGCCTAAGGCGGTTTATACGCCTCGGTGGCAGTGGTGGGGGGAGCGATAATCCTACACGCTCCGCTGCCTGGGTCATCATCGCTGGAAAGTCCAGACGCGCAGACCTGAGTGCTGGGCCCTCCTGGACGTCAGAACCGGGGGTGTCGGACAAGGAGATGTCGTCGTCATCCTCCTCCACGAAGTCGACCACTCGGTCCCTCGGAAGGACGAACTCGAACGGAACGTCCTCCAGATCGTCCAGGTCCACCACCTCGAGGTCCTCTTCTTCCTCTACGTGCACCTGCGGGCTGAACTTCTTCACGAAGTGCTCCGCACGATGCCGGCGGTTCAGAATCGGGATCGAACGGCAGGCAACGCAGGCCGGTGTCTGGCCTATTCCCTGCTCGGCATGATCCTGTCCCAGGCACTGGAAACACTGACGATGCAGATCTGCTCCCGCAATCAGGCCAGGGCACGACGGGCAATTACGATGCTCCAGGAGAGGCTCCATTTTCAAAATACTCTCGCTTTCTTCCTTTCTCTCAATAGTACGTCTCGGACTCAGTGCTAGGCTATCACCTCCGCTCGCTGAAGAGTAAAGGATGATGGTCAGGAGGCGAGGCCTCATTTTATACGGAAGTGAGATGCGCACGCATTCAGGTAGGCCCGCCCCGGGGCCGGCTACGTCCATAGAGATCTCAGAAGGTGAATGCTTGCATGATAAGGTAGTACCCATAGTGTCCAGTAGAGGGCGGAGCCTGTGAGAGATATAACACAGTCTGGGACTACAAAGAAAACATACAGGGAGATCAAAAGATTAGGCGATGTGTTGTGGTTTTATTTGTAATGCTAAATATGGTAATTATATCTACCTATTGTACTATATCTCATGTTTTAAAATCTGAAATCTTTGTAATAGTCCCACAGCAGGGAAATGTACAGTATTTTAGCAAAGGGACAATGCAGATACACAGGGCAGGCTGCACACATTGATAAACAAAAATATATAATAAGAACACATCCATTGTACGAATAATAATCAGCATTATAAAGAAAGAAAACATATAAAAACTGTTATAACATTAATACTTTGTAGGAATCTATATATTGCATGTAACAGTTATGGTCTCTTCAACAATGGTGAAACTTAATGGTGCCACAGTCAGTAAAACAATAAATGATTTTCAGGTATGTAGCCTAAATGTGACCTTATAAATGCGAGGGACCTCTTTTATTTTATTTTCATTTGTGTAATATATTTAGTCAAGAATGTGATGTTTCAATGTCATCTCTTTTATGTGGGATGAATAGTTGTGTCGGGATTCTTAATCAAATAAAACGTATAATCAGCTGCTCATTTTTTAAGATGTTTTCTGGTGACTATGGTGCTGAAAATGAATGACTTCTCAGTATAAGTGGTAATTACTCTACTTTTACTGTTATATGTAGTCTCTGCTTATTGAGACTGCATTTTTGCACTCTCCAGGGATGTCTCTTTCTCTCAAGGCACGGAGGAATTACTCATTATCAACAAACCTGAATTCCATACCATAGAGACCGAGAAAAACAGAAGCTCATTATCTCAATTTCAAGCCCCATCTCTTGAGGCCAGGGGCCTATACTACGAAGCAGGATTTTCGTTTAGCAAGCTAACTTCTGCGATTTCCGGTCCTACGAAGCTGGTTCACTTTTTAGCGGGCTAGATAACTTATTCTGAACGGCTAGCCTGCTAGCCCGCCGGAGCAGGATAGGTTCAAGGATAAGAGATCAACTGTGCGGAGTTCTTCATCTTTGCTTTAATGGCGAATCACTTCCACTTGGAGCATATCGCCACTATACTGTTGATTTATTTAATGTATAAACTGCCCATATTGTTCATGTAGAACAGTGTTCACGTAAGCCTGCACATTGATTTTATTTTTCATTGAATGTAACCGTTTCAATAAGGATAAATCTATTACAGGTTGAGGTAGAAACCATGGTGATAACAACAGTGTGCAGAGTTTAAAGCGATCAAGTCATATTACAGGATAAAGGAAATACAGTTTAACTGCCGTTGCAGTTCAAATCACCGACTGTGTGAACGTGAAAATGAATAGAATATCACCCCCCATCTTCAGAGCAATCTGACTATTATAACATTAGCGTTAAGAAAGCTTACTTAAATATCTGCCACAACATAAGTAACCGGATCAAAGTAACTAGATTACTTACGTAACCCCAGTTCTCAGAGTAACATGAAGTGAGATGTCTCACTATGGGATGCGCCTCAACGCGTATATGCAAACAGAAGCATCATTCTCATTACGCCAATCCTGATTGTCTGGTGATCTTGACGTCTACGTCATGGGAATTCACCCACCCTTTAAGTAGCTTGTGCTACATCGCAGCGTCATTCAGAATAAGCACCTCTTCTCCCTTCGCCTTAGCAAGAAGGGCCGTCTGGTGAGACATCTCACTTCATGTTACTCTGAGAACTGGGGTTACGTAAGTAACCTATAGTTCTCATTCATAACACTCGGTTCGATGTCTCACTATGGGATATTGAAACTCCCGTATTGCTAGACATGCTTATCTCGAAAATCACCAAAACAACCAGAACTTAACAGGTACAACCCTGTCTCAACACGGGGCCCAGCACTGCGCGGGCCACACTTGGAGCAGAGACATCTAGCCTGTAAAAGCGGACAAAAGTGAGCGGTGAGGACCAGCTCGCTGCTGCACAAATGTCTTGGATGGAAACACCCTTGAACAAAGCCCAGGATGTAGCCAGTCCACGAGTAGAATGAGCACGCAGGCCTGTTGGTGCCTGCAAACCCTGACTCGTATAAGCCAGAGCAATCGCTTCCACAATCCAGTGGGAGAGCCGTTGCCTGGTAACGGGCTTGCCCTTATGAGGGTTAGCCCAGGATACAAAGAGTTGGTCATTGCATCGAAACTCTTTTGACCTGTCCATATAGGTGCATAAAGCACGGACTGGGCACAGCAAATTCGGCCGCTGTTCCTCAGAGGAACACAGTGGCGGAGGAAATGCCTTAATGTCAATGGGGGTACATGAGCCAACCACCTTAGGTACAAAGGCAGGGTTGGGCTTCAGCAACACTCTCGTTTGCCCCGAGGCAAACTGAGTGCATGAAGGATGTACAGAGAGCGCATGAATGTCACTGACTCACTTGGCAGATGCCAGAGCCAATAACAACACTGTTTTCAGTGACAGGTGTTTCATGTCAGCTTCTGCCAGGGGTTCAAATGGAGGTCGAGTGAGCCCATCTAAAACCACTGCCAAGTCCCATAAGGGCACCAGTGACCTGGAAACAGGGAGGAGCCTGCGAGCCCCTTTCATAAAACGGCAGACCAATGGATGTTGGCTAGCCGTCTTTCCCTCAAAGCCCACATGGCATGCAGCAATAGCAGCCAGGTACACTTTGATCGTAGAGAAAGCTCTGTGTTTATCAATTAAGTCCTGTAGAAATGATAGAATCACCCCGACAGGACATTGAAAATAGATGTGTCCTTTTTGAAGGCACCACTCCTCAAACACCCTCCACATACAGTAGAGGGACCTGGTGGAGGAAGCTATTGCACTCTGAATAGTGTTTATCACCTTCTGAGGGAGACCCACTGTATTTCAGGTTATACCACTCTCGGGCCAGGCCCATAGTGCCAAGCGCTCTGGGTGTGGGTGAAAAATCGTCCCCCCCGCCTGAGACAGTATGTCCCTGCGTAGCGGGAGCTGCCACGGCTGCCCGCACAGCAGCTGATATATCTCCGCCAGCCAGTACATTGCAGGCCAGTGTGGAGCTATTAGGATCAGTGTGTGGCGTTGTTCTCTCACTCTGGCCAGAGTTGGGGGTATCAAAGCCAGGGGTGGGAACGCGTACAGAAGGACCGGAGGCCAAACGTGCGCGAGCGCGTCCACGCCTAAACTGTGCGTTTAAATCGCGCATTGAAAAGAACAGCTGACATTGAGCGTTTTCTTTTGATGCGAACAGATCCACCGCGGCCCGGCCGTAACGCACCCACAGCTGACTCACAATTATTGGATGGAGAGTTCAGTCTGCATAGAGTGGTGCACCTCTGGACAGCAGATCTGCCCCGAGGTTCATCACTCCTGGTACGTGCGTCGCTCTCAGAGAGAGGAGACGTCCGAAGCTCCATAAGATCAGTTTGCGTGCCAGCATGTGTAACTGGAGAGAACGCAAACCCCCGTAGCGGTTTATATACGATATTGTGGTCGTGGTGTCTGTCCTCACGAGGACATGATGTCCTCTGAGAAAAAGCAGAAAGCATTTCAGGGTGAGGAACACCGCTAAAAGCTCCAGATAATTTATGTGTGACCGTTGGAGGTCTCTGCTCCAGAGACCCCTCACAGGTCGACCTTCGTATATACCCCCCCAGCCCGTCAGATATGCGTCTGTGGTGACCACCTTCCGCGATAGGACAGCGTTCACATGAAAGGGGTGGTATTTGGAGCATTCGACCAATCACAAACATGGAGAAGCGTACTGACAGCGCAGCGTCATACTTCCTGAATGAAAAGTCAACTATAATATTAGTAAAATATGAATAAGTTAACCTTTAAACATCCATGACTTAAACACTATCCAAGATAAAAGCCACATAGCTGCACCTGCAAGGTGAATACAGCTGGTAAAAGAAAAAGTGTTTGAATGCGTACATTAACAGGTTTATGATATGCCCCGTCATATGAGAGGCCCCGCCTTACATTTTCTGCTACAGATTTGGGGAAATTGGTCCGTGCGTAAAGCATTGTGGGGATTTTAAGACTGCAGAGTCTACACATGTGCAGCCTCAATATTTCTCGCTACGAAATACGCCGGGCTCGGTAGAATTCCAAGTATGCTGGACATTGGAACAGTCCTTCGGCGGCACTCGATGACGTAGCATGCTTGAAATAGTGGCTCTGGAGCAGCTTTACTCGACACCCAGGGTGTGATGACGCCCTTTCTTTAGAGCTTAAAATTGTGAGGAAAAGGCACATTCAGGTCATTTTGAACCTTACTTTACTGTAAAACTTCCTTTCAGCAGATATCATCAAACAGAAACTCTGATGTCAAGACCTTTTTGAGACTTATTGGTATCTGAACTTTTCTGAGTAAGAGTTATTTTTGAGCATCCTGAAATGAAGCTCAGCGCAAGTTCTTTCAGGAAGACTGTTAGACCTATACATTCACTCTGCTTATAATCAGCTCATCACAGGCTTTCTTTGTAACCTATTACATTTCACCTCAATCTCCAGCAGCCAATCACCGTGCTACAGCCACACTTTAAAATGGTTCTCCTCTCTCCTGCAGTCAGCTGTGATTTCAGGTTTTCATGCTGCCGCCCGCCTCCTCCCCATCCACCTCCTTTCATCATATCCAGTGCCAGGAGAGCTAATCCAAGGACCTCATCACATCTCCTCTTCATCCCATCTCCTCATCAAATCCAGATCTTCAGCATCATCACCAGTGTCTCTAGACCCTGGGGGGGTTCCCTATATGCTCACGGCTGCATTTCCCCCGTTGGATATACGATTTCAGGATCGGGGTCTAATTGCCAAAGACTTAACATTTATCATATGGCATGTGTCAATAAATGTTATTTAAACAAAATGAAGTCTCTCCTGATTGAAATGTAGCTGGAGTGAATATGAACAAATAAAATCCTTCCTCTAGGTTACTTGCATCAGGGCATCAGTGTTATTTGTGCAATGAGTTATGCTTGCATAAGAAAAATGCCTGCAGGCTTTATTTTGTTTATTGGTTTATCCAAACCCCCTTTCTAAACATTTCCTTATTATTGAGTTGATTAATGAAGAGGCATTTTATTATAAGCAAAGAAAGATATTTCCTTCATTTTGAAGACACTTTGAATTAGATTTTTTTAAATATATATATATATATATGTTGTGAATTGGTTCTCTGGCTTTTTTCATGATTAGCTCAAATCTGGGAAAACGCCTCCGCCACATGGCATCTTCTTCAGCAGAATAATGTTTTTTTTCAGGTCAAAGATAGCAGAGGCATGAGGAAATTAACATTTTATTTATGTGACAGCAGATGATACTATGTATGTGTTGGAGAAGTCCAGAAAAGCGTGGTGTTTTTTACAGAGAACATATTGTGAAATCCTCACTTTTTACGTGCAGATTCTTGTGGGGATCTGAAGTACCAACCAACCCACAAACTGTGATATAATACATCCAGTCAGTTTCCGTGGGCTGCCTCAATCTCCATACATGGGATTCAACATGTCATTCAGATTTTTCACCCCTTCCTGTGTCAGATTCAGGCTTATTAGGAAATACCGCCCCCCCCCCCATCTCCACCCACGCCTTAACTGCCTTTGCAATTTTCCTCGCAATTCAATCAGAGCAGAATGAACTATTCCTAAAGGGGGCTTAAATAAGCATCCGCTAAAACGGAGAGGACTTTTGAACATTAAAGTATGTTAACACGTTGTACAAGACACACAAACTATAAGTATTAACCTCAAACATTTATATGATATTTCCCATTCCCCAAAATCAAAAATAAACAAGACTCTGAATTTCAACAAATAAACAAAAAAGCCAATTGTTTTATACATTTGTGTTTCATCTGAAAATCCATGTTCCTTTATATTTAATGATAATAATGCAAATTATGTTATTGTAAAATTGCTTTTTTTCTGCTAATCCTGATACAAGATTTAGACTAAAACATGAAATAGTAATCAAAATGTGATATTCCCAGAATGCTCTTTCATATTGTCAAGACTGCTGCAGGAAGCCACATTTTGGGCATCTTGTTTTGTTTGTTTTGTATTGATCTGAGCAAAGATAAATATAAGATATAAAGTCATGTGTGAAAATGCGTGATGTTATTGTTGAGCAACATTGCAGAGATAGATTGACTTGCCTAATCCTACAGAGCATCAATATCAGGAAGGCAATTCACTGGGGATTATATTTACCCAACACATGGTCACAATAATAAATGTTGTAATTTAATGTTGTTTATAGACAAGTTTATAGAGAAAGAGAAATATCTGATCTTCAGTCAGCAGTGTGCAAAAATGACACTGAACATATAAGCTTTAAATAAAATAGGTGATAATGAAGTGATACCTTCTTTTAAAACCTATTGACGCACAACTGCGTCTCCTTCACATGAATCATTCTTCAAAGTGTTCCACTTCCTGTCCTTACGAATAAAAAAAAACATCCAACCCCGGCGCTCTTCATCTCTTTTTCTGAGGCTTTGCAGGCGGCGTGTGTGTAGACGATGAATAATGCAAACCTGTCAGCGCTGTGTCTGCTCTGTATGCTTTCAATGGTTAGCCCAGTTTAAAAGTCAGCTTTGAGTAATCTATTATTTATTCTATTACTCTGCTATTGTCGTGAACTCTGCTGAATGCTCTTGTCACATTTTCAGGAAATGTTTTTGAAAATATGCTGCCTGGTTAATATGCTAATGCTGACAGCCTGTGTTTTGCAATTTGACCACTGTGCTACGAATGCAAATCGAATTTGTGTTTTAGATCATAGCCACGTACGCTAATACAATTAAACCTGAATACCAAAATGAAAATAACTTATGACCCAACGTAGAATTGTCAGGTTGTCAATGGTCAAAGTCTTCTCAATGTAACAAGCGTCAAACACAGCCTTTAAATGTCCAAGTACTTGTCATCTGCTCTATAATCTACTTCCCATTTGATATAATGACCAATGTGGCCCCTCTGATAATATCCTATTGAATTTAGTGCTGGTAATTACATGCTTTCTGTCTGCATTGTGATCAAATCCGGGGTTTTTTCACCATGAAAATGAACCTGTCAAACCATCATCGCTGTGGGAGTGTTACCATATATAGTGACTCGCTCACTGAGGCTGAGAGAAATGAGCACTCCATGTAACTGTAGAGTGGTGATTTGAGTGGTATGACATTTAGACCCACAGAGCATAATGTTGAAGTGATGGGTTTAACCTGGATAAATGGCTTCCAAACTAAATCACTGACCACATCTAGTTTTTAATTCAAACAACAATGTAATGTGCCCTCACTAGAAGTGCGAGCACCGTTGTTAGCTGTCTACGGTAGCTAGGTAAAACTATGGTGTCTTATTTTTGACAACAGTATAGTTGTACGTTTACAAGGACATTACATTTAAAACTTTTATTTGTATAGTGCTCTGTTGACCGTGTAGCGTTTTCTTATATGGCATAATGGCCAATCCAGTCTCACGGCATTTCGTGTTATAGTCACGACATTTAATCTATTGATTCGTGTTCACCAACACGACTTTCCCCTTTTTCACACAGAACGATTTTAAAAGCAATGTATTTTTATTGGTAGTGTGTTTCGTGCCTGCACCACGTCTTTTTGTCCGGTCGGGTCTTGGAAGACCGGAAGCTGTGGGGTTCATAAAAACATTTTATTACTCAATATCAAGCCACGATTATTGTTTTTATTTTAAATCGTATAATGTCGGACCTTTTTTGCCGTCCGCGAGGAAAAGAAATGGGGCTCAGAGCCTTAGAATACTGAAATCTGTATTTTTTCAATCTTTTGTTCCTTCTAATTTGTTATTCTTTTCTAAATAACACACTGTTATTTACTCAACAATAACACACAATTATCTTTGTTTTTATTTATTTGTTTGATTCTACAATTTCGGGCTTTTTTGGCGTCCGTCAGGAACTGAATTTTTAAATAAAATAACCGGAAACAGATACACACCCACTGAACTGATTACCCAAGATCCTCAGCTATGTTTTAAGCTCGGTGATTGGATTGTTTAGCCGCAATGCACGTTGGGATATGGTGTTAATGCGATATGAAATATAGATTATAGAGCCCTGATTTGAAGACTTCTAGACAAACTGGAAGAACTGCCACCGAAACTGAATATGTGATGTGGATCATAAATATATCAGCAATTAAACAACATCTTCAATTTCTCTTCACACAATACGTCTCCTTGCAGTATCAATACTAATTTGGCTGACTTTTATATTTGATCCAATTGGTAGATATAGATATATTTACACCATAACGGTGCACAGCTGATAGAAAGGGACTTGTCGTTTTTAAAGATATTACTGATTTTCTTTGAATTAAAGAATGTAAATACTGAGTTGAGAGAATAGTCAGGGGTTTTGGGTGATGGGAGACACATCTATGGAATCAGAATTTCAATAGTTTACCATTAAATGACGGATATACCTTTCTGTCTGTGATGTTTTACGAATCAGATATTAAGGTGTAGAAGTAAAACATGTGAAATAATATAGCAATATCCTGTAAAATTATGTGAAAACATGAATAAAACTACACATCTTCAGATGTTATACATACACAAGTGTCCTACACTAATAATAAACAGTTATCATGGCATTGTATGCTGTGTGTACCTTGTACACTGCCTAGTGCAGGGGTCTGCAACCTGTTTGACCAAAAGAGCCATGTTGCCCCCTTTTCCAACAATTTGTTTTATCTGGAGCCGCAAAACATATTTGATAGCTTGATAGGTTATAAAGTTGTATTTATTGTTATATCACAAAAACTACCATTTTTTTGCATTTATTATTTATAAAACTGTTAACCTCTAATAATAAACAAAGAACTCCTATAAAAAATACACAGGCCTACTTTAAAATAAATTAAACACAGCACTTGGGGAGTCCTCAGCACATTTGAAGGAAAAAAAATACAATAAAAATGGACCCACTTTGAAATAAATAAAACATATAGCTGCACCCTAAAAAGAGTTAACTGATTGAATTATGAAGATCGTCAGCTGTCTTTCTCTTCCGTTTTTTACCTCGATACGTAAAGGCTGCAGCACCTTTGACAACTTCTCTCTACATATCAAACATACCGGTAAGGCAGCATCGTTTGCTATGAAAGCATATAACTCTGTCCACGCAGAATTTAATCCTGTGTTCCTCCAATACCTTTCTTTTCTTTGATTTATCCATAGTTCGCTCATCGAGCCGGGGGTCAGGTTATTCACCTGCAAGAAAAGCCGCTGGCGCGGGACCATAGCAGGATGTGTGACGCATATTTTAGTTGACCTAATTAAAACCGTTTTGTTTTTTATTTATGTGTCACAGTATCACCTCAAAATACAAGATACGAAACATTTTCAACCATGCAACAAAATGTAAATAGTCCTACAAATACTTTTATTTTATTTCCTTCTTATTTTTGTCTAAGCTCAAGGGAGCCAGAGCAGAGGGCTTAAAGAGCCGCATGCAGCTCGAGAGCCGCGGGTTGCCGACCCCTGGCCTAGTGGTTAAAGCACGTTATTGATTCATTTTTTTAATGTTATATTTGAGGAAAAAAATATTAAGAGGACATGCATACATAGGGGGAAAGTAGAAGGTCAATGATAGAAATATAGAATATAAAAAATCAAGAAGATACTGTAAGTGATCTCTACAATAAAACTGTTTAGTGCCGGATGTACGAAGATATTAATAGGAGGATGTGCAAAACAGAGAAACAAATTAACCTTTATTTAAACATTAAAGAATACTTTAGATTAAGGTCTTCTTTTGAATAAGAAAAAAAGCTTTGGGGGTATCTATCTACAGATAAATATTAAGCCTGACAAAGTACTTAACGTCTAATATATTGCTTTCCTGCAATGTTAACTATGTTGAAGCACTTATTTTAACTGATATTATACATATGAATTATACTCTTATGTATGTAGATAGAATAAGAAATGTGCAGAATATGACAGTTTAATGGTGGAGCTACACACATATTGATAGATGTCTTGTAATGCACTGTTGAGGAACCTGTGACCCAAGTGTTTCATTAATTGCATAACTTATACGTAGTTGTGTGTATGATATGTCAATAAACCTTTGAAATCTTGAAATCTTGAAAGGGATGTGCAAAATAGCCATTATATACAGTCTTTAATTAACTATCAGTAGAGAATAACGAATAATGAATATGCTTTATAGGGATCTGCAGATAAATGTTTAGTCTTCTCAAGCACCAACTATCAAATATCTCTCCTGATTGTTGACACTTGACAATCACCTTCCCTGAATTTTACTCAGGTGTAACTAAAGTCTGATTTAAGGGTTGTTTATATTTCACATCATTAATCAGAATCTGCAAAGTAACTCAAATAAATGCAGTGGAGTAAAAATACCAGGTTAACCTCTGAATTGTAGTGGAGTAGAATTACAAAGTAACAATGAGCTGTCATGTGGGTATATATTAATGCTGCGCATTATGGACACAAGCGATTTTCACCCATTTATTAATTATATGTTTTAAATTTGATAACACCAATGTGTTTAATACTTGCAACTTCTATTTGTGGGAAAAACGAAAACGTTCCCAGTAGAGACGTCCCATAGAACATTTTGCGAAACACAATAGCCAGCATGTGTTGTTCTGGGGGGTGGGGGGCTGGTCCCGTTCGAGTCCATTTTTGGATAGTCTGCCGTGGTTTTGTTCAATTTCAAAGTGTTGTTTGACGCTCTGCGTAACTTTGGCGCACTGCCACTCCAACATCCAATCCCAGAGCTTGAAGATTATTCACGGGGTTTTCAAGCATAGGGACTGTAGTCCCAAACGATAGCTGAGGATTATGGGTAGTGTAGTGTCTTCGGCCATCCTAAACTCAGAATTTTTTTTCGGATTTCATATCGCATTAACACCATAACCCAACGTGCATTGCGGCTAAAACATCCAATCACCGAGCTTAGATCATAGCTGAGGATCTTGGGTAATCAGTTCAGTGGGTTTGTATCGCAATGATGCTCAAAATGTCCCTTATAGGCCTACTAGGGGTGTAACGGTATCCGTATTCGTCCCGTACCGTCACGGTTCAGGCGTCACGGTTCGGCACATACAGTCACACGGCGAATACGCCTTTTTTTACGAGTGGGAAAAAAGTCTGTCACTCAGGGCAGTATTACACTATATATAATCCAGGGGACGGTATTGCGCCTAAAAGCCAGCCGCCCGTAAATAACAAATGAAGAACAAGAACAAAACGAACACAATATATGAAGAAGAACTTTTAGTAGCCTAGCTATGGCGAGTTCACACAACACACAGGAGCTAGAAGACCCACCTGCTTCTTTTAAATCAGCTGTGTGGGAACATTTTGGGTTCCCTGTGGACTACAACAATGATGGGGTGCGAGTTGTGGATCGGACTAGGACGGTGTGTCGGCGTTGTTCGACAGCGGTGCGGTATGCTAATGGTAACACGTCAAACATGCTCAATCACATGCGAGTCAGTCTCAGTCCCCAGCGAGAGGGTTTTCTCGACGGCAGGTGACATAGTTACCGCCACCAGATCTGCCCTCACTACTGACAACGTAGACAAACTCATCTTTTTGAAGAAAAACTTGAAAATAGAGTAAAGCTTGAGTACCTTTATTTAGGCATAATGGCCTCACACACTCACAAATCAATTACACATGTTAGACATTGCTCCTAAAAAGGTACAGATTGTATTTTCTTATTATTTATTTGAATATGTTCAAGACATTCTTTTTAGTTGTACAGCTTATTTAACCTTTTTGTTTGACATCAGCCAATATAAATAATATGGCCATCTGAGTGTGTGTGTTACTGTTTGTGGTTTGTTTTTAACTGTGTAATACAGTTAATGATTCCAAATGTTAGAGTTCCTTATTTTCATAATGTTACGGCTGCTGTTTCTGCCTGCTCAGTAACCTGTCTGGGATTGTTTGCAGCTGTGTGTGTGTGATTATGCAAATGAGCTGTGTGGTTGCCCCAACATCATTGACTGCCCATCCTCTGGTCCGCCTCTGAAGATGGTGATTGGTTTGACATCGTCCAATCGCAGCGCACACCTGCTGGGGAGGAGTACAAAGGCCGCGGACTGCGGACTATCACCACTCTGGAGACTCTGCTGTGTGAGCGGAGGCCTCTGCGTGTAACCAGTGGTTAATTAGTGTGATCTCAGTGGCGAGCCGTGACTTTTATACCTAGGCCCTCTGACCCCCCCTACGTCTCAACGTAGACTTCAGCGGAATATCAAAACAGTGGTCCGGGGTGCAAAACGCATCAATGACAGCGACCCTCTACCACACAAATGCCCCTTTCACACCAGCGCTTTTTCAGCTCCGGCTCGGAGCTGGAGCCTGAAAAGCCCCGTTTTTTCCTGTTCACACCGCAGCGGCGCCGGATCTTAGCTCCGGAATCGGCTTCACTTCCAGCTCCAAAAAATTGTCGGTCTAGAGGCAAGAGCTTCGGAGCTAAGAGGTGGCGTCGCTTACGTCTCTCTTACGTCGAGGCGTGCAGGAAACTAAACCCTCCTCCCCTGAACATGGGTCGACTGTCATGCCTGCCTACAAGCAGTAGTGCTTATAAACATACTTTATAAAGTCAGGCAACACTAACCAGGCTTCGTGTGATTCTGTTTATTTGTACCTTACTTTGACCATCCGTTCATTGTTATTGATCATTGTGGAGAGAGGCAGACGTTTTGTTTTGTATTATAGCAGCTATCGGATGGAATCAATACATGGGCTGCACAGGTTCTCGTGTCCGACTATCACAAGTAGAATCATAATAAAAATACGCCGGTAAAATGTGCCTGTAGAAAACGGTTTATGCCACAATAGGATAGCAATAGCAAGTAGTCAGTTTAGCTTCGGTTGCTATGCTAACATCACCCATTTTATACCAGAGAAACTTTCATAACAGCGTTGTGATACCAAACAGCGTCAATTCAGACTGACACACATTCACTTAGGCTAAGGGGAACTGGGGATATGTATCAGCTGCTTGTGGGAGTCGGACAGTGAATACTTTAGAGCGGCCGCAGCAGTGTGACCTAACCGGGAGCTAACGGAGGAGAATAAACTCCCGTGGAAGAGCAGCCAACACTGCAGCGGTCGGTAAATGCTGCAGAAACACATTAATAAACAATGAACCACGGCACTCTGGAGCAAAGTATAAGGTTGGAGAAGTCGTTATTCAATTTAATCTGGCTTCGTGTGATTAAAAGCAACACGATCATCGACCCGACGCAGTTCCCCGTTGTTGTGAGCGCCGTAATGTAGGGGTGGGCGGATCGATCCCAAAATATCGATACCTCCGATATTACGTTACGTTTCAAAATATCGATACTAGAGCCAATAGGATCGATACTGTTATACTTTTTTTCTCGTCTCCTCTACTCGTCAATTTCTTCAAAAAACTATGTGCAGACGAACACAAGTATATGCTCTTTTCTTCTCTCTCCACTGCTGTCCTCTTCTCCTCGAGGCTCCCTGCCTGAACGCCGATTATCAAGCTGACTGACAGCAGCAAGCAGGGCAGGACAGCAGCAGCCAGCGACTCGCGAGTGCAACACACACACGCGCATGATGGCTGAGAGAAAGAGCAGCGTTGTGTGGAGCAATTTCACAACTGGCCATTAAAACTTAGCGAACTGTGATGTGTGCAAGAAGACAGTTCGCTACTTTGGCCACTTTGTATTGTTATTTTTCATGTTTGCACTTTAAATTTGCAAAAGTAAAACGTGTATGTGTCTATAAAAACTGTCCTGTCTTTATTCATGAAAATGAATTCAGATTTAGTCGATTTATGATGATTTCAGCTCAAAAATCATGTCATGCAGCTCTCCCCTATATGAAAGTACATAAGACGCTTTTCATTAAAAAAAAGTATCGGTATCGATATCGGTATCGGCGATACTGGCCCTGAAATACTTGGTATCGGATCGAATCCAGATTTTGTGGTATCGCCCACCTCTACCGTAATGCCGTTGGGGAGCAAATCAGCGATGTAAACGATGACGTCATGACGCAGCAGCGGCAGCACCAGTCGGGTGCTGGGCAGTGTGAACAGAGCGGGAGCAGGAAAGGGAAACCGGAGCTGAACCAGAAAAGCTCTAGCTCGGAGCTAGAAAGGGAAAAGCGCTGGTGTGAAAGCCGCAAAAACAACACAATTTATATAAACACCTATCATGACAGGGCACCCACAGCCAAGTAGCGATTACAAATGAATTAAGTCGGCACGGCGGCCCACATTGAAAATGACTTAGGCCTACCTTTGATGATCAAATCACTGAAACACAAAGTCCATCCTCCTGTCCTTTTGGATGAAGCACTTGATGGCGGGTCATGCAGCTGATCCTATGCCACTCCAGTTTATCATTGTAACTCAATCTTGAAAATGACTCGGTTAATAATTTCGCAACGATGTCATCACTATCACTGATGTCATCACTATCACTGATGTCATCACTGAAGTGAGCCATCATGCTAATCATAAATCTATCGATCATAAATCTATCGATTAGATTTATGATTCAAAAATAGTAAAAGTAGGATAGACATGTGGATATTATCCGGCTGAACACAACGTGCATTTATCTAACAGGTTCGTTTTCCACAGACCTTATTTCGAGCTATTTTCCAAAACCCTATGGAGAAATCCCACTGCTTTCTGTCGAGGGAATCCGAGCGAAGCTTACTTCCGGGTTTAGGACGAGTCACTGCACCACTTGCATAGACCTCACAGCGGGCGGAACTTGTCATAAAGTCCGCGAAAATAAAGCCCGCCCATTTAGAGGGAAGATATGATTGGTCAATTGTACTGTCATTTGACATTACTCTCTCGTTGAGTTACTATAGCTGGCCCAGAGCCATATAATAGATTATTATATGGCTCTGAGCTGGCCCTCTGTGAATGTAGAGAGGGACCAACTATGGCGTTATATTTGTGCCTCTATCCTGAGCGCGCACTTGAAAAATGTTGAGCACAGAGAAATATATTTTCTCTCGTAAAACTCCTGCTCCGTGCGCAAGCAGACCGCTGCACGCGCTCTCTCGACCTCTCCAGCCTGCGCGCGCTCAGCTTTGCCTGCGCTCGCTCAAGTTGTCACAGCGTTACAAATGTGCCACAAAACCAACCAATTGGAGAACTCGAGAAGGTCAATTCTGATTGGCTGGTCGTCTCCAATCATATCTTCTATCTGAGATGAGAGAGGGATTTTCGGTTGCCATCAGGCTGTTGACGTTCTTATTACACATCTATCGTTGACATTTACAGGACATGACAGACTCGAATGAAGAGAATAGCACGCCACAGTGTCAGGTGAGTTATACATTTCTAGTTTTCTGATATCATGTTATTGTTTGCAATGCCTGAGTTTGCTAGCCGGCAACATAGCTATAGGGGTAGTTTAAGCAAACCGCTAACAAACCGTAGCCTACATGTAGCTACATGAACCCTTCTGAGGTATTGATTACTTGCTGTAAGCATTAGAGGTGGCAGAATGACAAAACATGTTTCTCTCTCTATCACAATGTTGGGTTGACCAGAACCTGTACCAACTTCTGTTTCCTGTTCTACAATGGGCATATGCTTGCGTTAATTTTCAACCGGACAGATGAGGCTAGGATACCGGATAAAGTTAGCAACACACGTTAACCATGAACAGCCTATTAATCCGTTCTCTTAATGTTATTTCTTCCAACGTTGTGGAATTAGAGAACAGGGGCTTCTTAACGTGCTTTTATCCGGGGTGGAGGGAGTTACATATTAGTTCAATATAACATTGGGGCGTGTGATTGTAGTGGGTGGAGAAATGAGGATATCCATTTTGGAGTTCCAGCTAGTATAATATAGTTAACGTTACACAATAATAAGGAAGAGAGCTATTTGTGTGAGACATCGCCATTGATATGGATTTAGAGTGGATATTTGAGACTTCCAAACAGTAAACAAAAACGTAACTTATGGGTGAGTGTTTTTAGCAGAGCCATAATGTCCCTGTGATTCTGTTGATTATTACCTGTCTGTATTATGTTGCAGCTCAGCTGATGTTAGATTGATGGCAAAGGGAGAGCGACTTAAGTGAGAGTGAAAACACAAGGTAAGTTTAAAATAGGTCAGCAAT
Organism: Gymnodraco acuticeps; assembly: GCF_902827175.1. Lineage (NCBI taxonomy): Eukaryota > Metazoa > Chordata > Actinopteri > Perciformes > Bathydraconidae > Gymnodraco > Gymnodraco acuticeps. Next base: position 474,688 of record NW_022991603.1, read on the forward strand.
TTCCCATCCTATAGGTTGCTAGATGTATCTAACCCTTTCTCCTGTCTCCCTCTTTCAGCACAAGAACCCCAGGGGGATTCAATGGAGCCTGAAGACCTGCAATGAGACCCTCACCCTGCACCTGAGTCTCAACTCCCAGAGTTTAGCAAGCCTCTCCCTGTTCCTTATTTTGATTAAACAGACATTAAGCTTCCCAATGGTGTGGTCTTCGTTTTGTGAAAAATGTGATTACCTCCCATATGTTGTTGCTGTTGTTGTCTTTTGTGATAGTTAAATTGCTCCTGCTGACTTGAGCCAGCCATTCTTTCCTCCTCTCTGTGTCAGTGGGGAAACTTTACATTCATACTCCTTTCTCTGAGCGCTTGGAGCATCCCCAGGCAGCACAGCAAACCATGGGGGAGACGATATGCCAGACAACACGGAGGAAAAGGCACAGACAAACTGCATGATATGCTATTCAATGTTTATTGAATTCCATTTATTTACAATGGATGTTCCAAAAACAACACATTTAACATCATCATCATGCTGCTGCTGCTAGCCCTTTGACTCATTGTGCTGTCAGTTGACAATCATTGATATAGGCACCTGTGGGTCTCCTGTCCTTTCTGAAAGTCATAAAGATTACATTAGTACTTTAGATTACTTGTGTCCTCAATTACCAGGGGATTACTAAAACCACCATGAATTAATGAAATGGTAGAAATGTATCTAATCAGAATTTTGAAACCTTCCTTCCCTCCCTCTAAATATATCAATAAACATTAGGATGTGATGCTCCATGACTACCATACAGGTTTAAGAAGATAATATTTGTTTTAAAGAATTCAAAGCAATAAACAACAGGCTCTTTAACCAAGGCAACGTTAGCCTAACATGTATGTTAACAGGTAAGATAGCTGTTCACACTATGTATATTTTCTACGTTGTAATGCTATGTTATTTCAATTTAAGATGTTCACATTTTCGATTGTTTAATTATAGTCTTTTAACTGTCTAATGTACAATGCCTCCTTGTCTTTTGCTGCTGCAGCGTAAACATTTCCCCAATTGGTATCAATAAAGTAGGCTACTTCTTATTTTATCTTAATCCTCAAATATTAGCACATTTTTAAAAAAAAACACATTGTAACTACACATATCGATATATTGTATAAATATTGCAAATCAAAACCTTTATTGACCACTAATTACCAAAAATTGCATTTATATCCTGTTATTAATGCATTCAAATCGTGATTCAAATGGCCCGCCACGAACTTCCGGGGACTTTCTGAACCACATGACGATCAAGCATTTTGGACTTCCGCTGTAGCAACTCTTCTCTCTACATGGCGCTGGACCAGCCAATCAGAATTGACCTTCTCGAGTTCTCCGATTGGTTGGTTTTGTGGCACATTTGTAACGCTGTGACAACTTGAGCGAGCGCAGGCAAAGCTGAGCGCGCGCAGGCAAAGCTGAGCGCGCGCAGGCAAAGCTGAGCGCGCGCAGGCAAAGCTGAGCGCGCGCAGGCTGGAGAGGTCGAGCGAGCGGGGGAGAGAGCGCGTGCAGCGGTCTGCTTGCGCACGGAGCAGGAGTTTTATGAGAGAACATATATTTCTCTGTGCTCAAAACTGTTCAAGTGCGCGCTCAATAGCATTTTCTATGCTCAACATGTTTCATTGCGTGCTCAGGATAGAGGCACAAATATAACGCCATAACCAACAAGCTCTCCCGTCTTCACATAAATCGCAGAGACGGCATTTAACCCTTCACATTCCAACAGAAACTGAACAGGCAGATTCGAAGGATTTATTTCTTTGGAAATATTATTTTAAATACAATTAAATCAAGTTATTTTGGTAAAACTAATGAAAAATGTAACAACAAAAAAATATTTTAAAAAATATTTTTAAAAAAATGTTTTTTTTTAATGTTTTCAAATATAATTTTTTAGAATATCTTAGGCCCTCACAGAGGGCCTAGAGGGCCCTGACGGCTCGCCACTGTGTGATCTTGTGTGTTAGTAATGCCTAGAGTAGCTTAGTTAGAGGTTAGAGTAGTTTATATAGTGTTTAGAGTAGCTTAGTTAGAGGTTAGAGTAGTTTATATAGTGTTTAGAGTAGCTTAGGGTTTTGTGACTGTTGCCTTTAGTTTAGCTGTGTGTTCTGTATAAATTCCCGGTGTTAGTCTGTACCACTTTTAAAGTGAGGTTTTGTTTAGTTCCTTATTTAGTGTGAGTGTTATTTCGTTGTATGTACACAGACTCCTTTTTAAGAGTCCTCCCTTTGTTTGGTTATTTGTCAACCTGTGCCCTTTTGTTTGTTCAGGCTGCACGCCTTCCATTTTGTTTACCGCTGCTATTTATAATAAAACCACTTATAATTAATACCAATTCCACTCTGGTCGTGTCGCTTCCCTTTGGTTCCCCTAGCTAGCCCAATAGGGAACGTAACACATACCAAAACTTGCACAGCATAGTTATTTGTATTTGCCATTTTATAACTGAGGGGGTGCTATGGCTGGTAATCTGCCAATTAAAAGGTTGGAGGTTTGATCCCTGGCCCCTGCGGTTAACATGTGGAAGTGTCCTTCGGCAATATACTGAAAGCCAAATTGCTCCCGATGGCATTGCCAACACTGTGTGTGTGTGTGTGTGTGTGTGTGTGTGTGTGTGTGTGTGTGTGTGTGTGTGTGTGTGTGTGTGTGTGTGTGTGTGTGTGTGTATGTGTGTATAATGTGTGTAAATGGCTGAAAGGCTCGCTTACTTTGTAAAGGCACTTTGAGTGGTCGCAAAGACTAGAAGAGCGCCATATAAATGCAGTCCATTTACCATTTACCATGACCGTGGAAAATAAAATAAAATATTGAAAAAAACAATAAATTATTGAAAGAAAGGACTAAAAGATTGATTTAAGGATAACACTCTCAATCTGTGTTCTTGAAGTAGGTCAGGTGAAAGAGAGGCATCACATGAACCACATCAATCAGACATGATATAACGTTGGAGATTCAGATGTTAAAAGCGCAGTGTTCATTGATATTTTAAATTTAGATTCACTAAATAAACTATGAGGTTCAGAGATGGTTTGATGGGTGATATACAGACTCAAACAGGGATATTTTCCTTCTGTAGACAGCTGGGGTAAAATTATTGGCGTGACTCTGAAAGGGATGTCCTTTAAACTTCTTTGAAGTGGGCACAAATGCAGTTTCTACTTTTCTAGTGATAAGATTGCACTTTGTATGCATGGTCAAATCCAACTGAATGTTTTCCATTTCTTTTTAGAGTAGTAAATATAACATGCATAGAATATTTTATTGTATTCAATTGTATATTTGTACTTTAAAACGTCCTGGAAAAGGCAGGAATGTTTTAGTCCTTTTAAAATCGTGTTATGAAAGGGGTTTCGCTAAAATCTTATTTTTTATTTACACTGAACTCTAAAAATAATTCAGAGAATGTAGAAGAAGAAATATTTTCCAATCTGTTTTAAGTTTAAATGTTATGTTTCTTCTATCTCATGCAGTTCTTAGTAAAAAATGTGTAAAATGTGTTAAACTTTAAAACAAGTATTTTGAGACACCAAACCTGTGTGTGCAGAATGTAATGAAAAGCTGTCAATGAACATGATATTGATGACACTTTTTGTAGATATTCCAGATCTCACAGCTTTATAGATCTTCAATCCATACATAATCAGTGGACCTAATTGCGCCTTAATTGAATTTGTCTGGTTTGCATCATTTGAATTGGAAAGCTTCCCCTCAGTATCTCAATTAGAGGAACCTTCGACTAATCAGCTTCAATATCTGTGACTGATCTGTCTTTGAGCTTGCTTAATTAAATAAATCAGTCAACTAAATTAATTTGCGAGATATAAAAAAATCCTTCGCCTACTTTTATAGTGTCTGTGACCTCAAAATAGTGACAGCTTTATAGAGCAGTGTCTCTGGTGACTATAATTTAACGCTCCACAGTGTTTTTAACAGTGTTAGCTGCTCAGTTTTGTCAGATTCAGTGTGTTCAGGAGTCTGTAAAATACATGTAGTAAATCGATCTGGACAGCTCTAACACACAGAAAATATACAGACAGAATGAAGAACTGTGACTGTATTCAGCCCCAGCTTAGCAGTTATTTAGGAAATGTCAGATGGGGTGACAAATGGCCCAAAATATGATCCCTGTGGAATCTGTAGTTATGCCTCGATACTGGCTATGACACTTTTTGTATTGGTCTCATGCACAGAAGCAACCACACTCCAGTCCACAATAATACTCTCTTGCGGCTTATTAAAATGTGGTTTGAGTCAAGTGTCCAATAAATAAATTGTAAAAAAGACCCTCATTTGCAATCAATTTGGACGTTACTAATTTGAATGTTTCAATTAGAATGTTTTTGTAAACAAAGAATATGTTTTCACTTGTTGGCTATTCGAAGAACATGACATGACATTAAAACATATATCTATCTATCTATCTATCTATCCATCTTTCCATCCATCTATTACATTACATTACATTACATTACATTGCATTTAGCTGACGCTTTTATCCAAAGCGACTTACAATAAGTACATTCGACCAGGAAGACACAACCTTGAAGAAAACAGAATCATATAAGTACATCAGGTTTCATAGAGCCAAACATTTCAAGTGCTACTCAACTGGCTTTAGGTAAGCCAGTCCTTTATTAGTATAAAAGTGCTTCGTTAATAGTTCTAACGCTCGAAGTGGAGTCGAAAGAGATGAGTTTTCAGTTTGCGCCGGAAGATGTGCAAGCTATCTGCCGTCCTGATGTCAATGGGGAGCTCATTCCACCATCTTGGAGCCAGGACAGCAAACCCACGTGTTTTCGCCGATGGGAACTTGGGTCCCCCTCGCAGCGAGGGCGCAACGAGTCGTTTGGCTGATGCAGAGCGTAGTGCACGCGCTGGGGTGTACGGTTTAACCATGTCCTGGATGTAGGAAGGGCCAGATCCATTCGCAGCATGGTAAGCAAGTACCAGTGTCTTGAAGTGGATTCTAGCAGTTACCGGAAGCCAGTGAAGGGAGCGGAGGAGCGGAGTGGTGTGGGAGAATTTAGGAAGGTTGAAGACCAGACGAGCCGCTGCATTCTGGATGAGCTGCAGAGGTTGGATGGCACATGCAGGTAGACCAGCCAGGAGGGAGTTGCAGTAGTCTAGGTGTGAGATGACGAGAGCCTGGACCAGAACCTGAGTCGCTTTCTGAGTCAGCTGGGGACGTATCTTCCTGATGTTGTAAAGCGTGTATCTGCAGCAACGGGTTGTAGCAGCGATGTTTGCAGTGAAGGACAGGTTGTTATCTAGGGTCACACCCAGATTCCTTGCAGTCTGAGTCGGGGAAACAACTGAGGTGCCGATGTTGATTGTTAGGTCAAGAGTGGGACAATCTTTTCCCGGGAGGAAGAGCAGCTCAGTCTTGTCAAGGTTGAGCTTGAGGTGGTGAGCAGACATCCACTGAGAGATGTCAGCTAGACAAGCAGAGATGCGTGCAACGACCTGGGTCTCTGAGCGGGGAAAGGACAGAATTAATTGGGTGTCGTCAGCGTAGCAGTGGTAAGAAAAACCATGCGGGCTAATGACTGATCCGAGCGAGTTTGTGTACAGGGAGAAGAGGAGGGGACCAAGAACAGAGCCCTGAGGGACCCCCGTAGTTAATTGACAAGGGTCGGACTCAGACCCTCTCCAAGTCACCCTGTAGGTACGGTCTTTCAGGTATGAGGTGAGGAGGGAAAGTGCAGAGCCTGAAACTCCAAGTTTTTGGAGAGTGCGAAGGAGGATCTGATGATTCACCGTGTCGAATGCAGCAGACAGGTCCAAAAGGATGATGACAGAGGAGAGGGATGCAGTTTTGGCAGTGTGCAGTTCCTCCGTGACAGCAATGAGAGCAGTTTCTGTGGAGTGACCTGCCTTGAAACCAGACTGGTGCAGATCCAGAAGGTTGTTCTGATTGAGATAACAGGAGAGTTGTTTAAAGACAGCGCGTTCAAGTGATTTAGACAGGAACGGGAGGAGAGAGACAGGCCTGTAGTTTATAACATCAGACGGGTTGAGAGTGGGTTTCTTTAGGAGAGGGTTTACTCTTGCCTCCTTGAGACTGTTTGGAAAGTGACCAGAAGTTAGAGAAGTGTTGATGAAATGGGTGAGAAACGGTAGAATATCAGGAGCGATAGTCTGAAGGAGGTTTGAAGGGATAGGGTCCAGAGGACAGGTGGTAGGGCGGGCAGAGGTAATGAGGGTAAGAACCTCACTTGGAGAGAGAGGGGAAAAGGAGGTAAGTGTGTTGGTGGAAGGAGGGTCAGGTGACCCAGCGGTGAGTAAAGGTGAGTCAGAAAAAGAAGAGCGAATATCATCAACCTTTTTTTCAAAGTGGGTAACAAAGTCGCTTGACAGAAGTGAGGAGGGGGGAGGAGCTTTTGGAGGGTCCAAGAGGGTGGAGAAGATGGAAAATAGTTTTTTAGGATTGGAATAGGAAGATTGGATTTTATCTTGAAATAAAGTGCTTTTTGCCTGAGAGATCGAAGCAGAGAAAGAGGAGAGGAGAGCTTGATAGGTTAGGAGGTCGTCACGGTGTTTGGATTTCCACCATTTCCGCTCTGCTGCCCTAAGGACGGTTCTATTAGCACGCAGTGCATCATTTAGCCAGGGAGCAGGAGGGGACTGACGAGCCTGCCGAGATGTGAGAGGACAGACCGAGTCCAGAGTGGATGAGAGAGTAGAGAGGAGAGTTTCTGCAGCAGAGTTTGGAGGCAGGAGTTGGAACGAATCAGAGGAAGGGAGGGCTGAGAGCACCGACGAGGCAAAGGTAGAGGGGGAGAGGGAGCGAAGATTACGGCGTACAAGTGTAGGATGGGAAGAGATTAGTTTGTTATGTTTGGAAAGGGATAGAGAGAATGAAATGAAGAAGTGATCGGATGTGTGGAGCGGGTTTACAGAGAGGTTAGAAGTAGCGCAGTTCCTTGAGAATATGAGATCAAGGACATTGCCAGCTTTATGAGTTGGTGGGGATGGAGACAGTGAGAAAGCAAAGGCGGTTAACAGAGATGTTAGTTCATCTATCTTCCCCGTCTGGAGGTTGAAGTCTCCGAGAAGTACAGCGGGAGGACCAGTTTCAGGGATGAGTGAGAGGAGATTATCTAATTCCTCCAAGAAGTCCCCCAAGGCACCTGGTGGACGGTAGAGAACAACAATGGTTAACTGTATAGGATGGGTTACTGTGACGGCATGGAACTCAAAGGTGGAAGGAGTGAAGTTAGGTAGCTTGAAGAGGGAAAAGCTCCATTTGGGAGAGAGCAGGAGACCAGTGCCACCTCCTCTGCCAGTGGGTCTGGGTGTATGGGAGAAGGAATATGCAGTGGAGAGAGCTGCTGGGGTGGATGTGTTGGATGGAGTAATCCAGGTCTCAGTGAGAGCAAGGAAATCCAGAGACTGCAGGGAGGCGTAGCCAGAGATGAAGTCAGCCTTAGGAACAGCTGACTGGCAATTCCACAGGCCACCTGAAACTAGATGTTGGATCTCAGTGGAGCACGTGGGATAGACGAGAGCAGGCCGGTTATATCGATTACGAGATACACGGGGCCAGTGATAATTGCGAGAAGACACATGAACAGGAATGGAGAAAATACACATGATTATAGCATGAGGGGCTAAACAACAAAATAAAATGAAACAAAATAGAAAATAAAAACACCAGCGATACTTAGCTCAATCAAAGTAGGATTTGCCTCCTCTTTGCCTCCCTCGTGACTCCTGTAGGACTCCAATGTCTTTGTCAGTCTTTGACTCCTGTAGGACTCCAATGTCTTTGTCAGTCTTTGACTCCTGTAGGACTCCAATGTCTTTGTCAGTCTTTGACTCCTGTAGGACTCCAATGTCTTCGGCTGTCTGACGCTGAAGCTGACGCTCCAGGAAAGTGATACCTAAAAATGGACGCCTGATTGCTCAGTTCTCACAGCTGTAGGGGCACGCCCCTCTAATTAGTTAACTATCTACAGCTGATGGGCGACAATAGACTGGCCCTGCCTATATTAATAATGCAGGCTTGAGTGCTGAGACCTGTGAAGCAGGTTTCGCCTGAGCAGATCTGAGATTTAAAATCTCTCAAAAGCGATTTAGCCGTTTAAGGTACTATCTATCTATCTATCTATCTATCTATCTATCTAGCCATATATATATCTATCTATCTATTTATCTATCTATCTATCTATCCATCTATCCATCTATCCATCTATCTATTTATCTATCTATCTATCTATCTATCCATCTATGTATCTAGCCATATATCTATCTATCTATTTATCTATCCATCTATCTATCCATCTATCTATCTATCTACGTATCTATCTAGTTTTCTATCCATCTATCTCAAACATAATTTCTTGGGGTTTTCATTTTAAAAAACAAAATACTTAAAGACATCAACTTGGACTTTGAGGAACTGCAATTTCCTCCTGACATTTTTAAAGACCAAACAATTAATAGAGAAAGTATTTGACAAGTTTATAGATAATGAAAAATGACTGTTAGTTGCTGCCCTAATTTATGCAATTAACAGTTATGGAGCAACATTATCATTCAGCCTGGGCCTTTCAGCCGTAGACAGCACAGAGCAGAACGCTGCCTGGCCATACTAATGCTTTCAGTATTGAGATGGGATACGAGCCGCCCCTCTCAATTTGGACTCTTAGTTTTAGTTTTGAACTCATTGAATCAATTGTGCATGTATGTTTGGACATTTGTAACTATTTTATCTCTCAATTTACTGACTTTAGTTCAATCAGGAGAGACAGTTTTGATGTAACAATATATATTTATTGCCGGGAATACATAGATGAATGTAATGGTGTTTGGCGATTAGACCCTGTTGTGCTGGAATATCATTGGTGGAAGGGATGGAGGAGGGCTGCGTTGAGTCACCTGAAATGACAACTGTGAGGAGGGGAGAGAGCATATTTAAAGGTTTAGCAATGCACTATGATAGGCTTGTGGGAATGGAGGCGAAGTGATAGGCTTAGCTGGGGAGTGACGCCCCTGATCACTGAATGAGAGTGGTGAGAGTAGTAAGCTGGACATATGTGAATGAATGAGTAAAGACGGTTGATCTGGTTGAACTGGTTGAACTTGCGCTAAGCTTCATATGTTGTCGGACAGCTTGCAGTCTTCATTGTTCCATTGACTTTCGATTCAGGTTGGTACTAACATGTTTTTACAAACTGAACGGATTGACATCCTAAAGTGTCTTGAAGTTCTTCAGCATATTCAGATCCTCTTTATAGCACCAAAAGTGTTGAAATGAATGCCAAAAATGTTCTTATATTAGGTCTCTCCACCCCAAATCCAAGGCCTAATTATTATGCCAGTACATAATTGGATGCAGATACAAATACCATATGTAACCATCGACATTGAGGAAGATCACTTCAGCCATTACTGTCTTTCTGTTGGAGGGGGTGTGAAACACAGCTGTGATACAGACCAGCCAATCCAGAACAATTAAATCTGTAGCATGTGCTTCATTAATGCTAATTAGCATTTGATGAAAATATCTCTTGCATTCCCATGTTGCATTCATTTTTCTCTTCAATGCTCAGTGGCTGAAGGACTGAGCTTTTATTTTTGTCTTAACACAATTTAAAGCTGGAAATTCTAAGACAACAACATAGAATATAATTGTCTTGTCATGTCACCACTAAGAGAAACATTTAGTCTTTTGGATAAAATGCCAACACGGTTCATTTCTTCGTGCAGAAAAACAAATGTGTCCCCTCATTAAATCCTCTCAGATCTCCTCATTATAAAATAAGTCTGGTGGTGATATTCTATATTGTTCTCACAGTCAAACAATCCCATTAAAAATACTAAAACCAACAATACTTTGATTCTATTTATCTACTTCTACTTTTATCAAGCCATAGCGCTCCAATGTCATGCAAAAACTCTTAAAAATACATCCACACTGTTGAACCGGCTGAAATGTTCCTTCATTATGATGAAAAACACACTCTAAAAACGAATTCAGGCGACCTTTCACCTCCACTTAATTAAATGCATGGTTGCAAGATAAAAACGTGAGTTAATTGATTTAGATAAACGTTTTAAGTTGCAAACATTTATAAGTTGTGTTGACGTAATAATGTTGGTAATTACATCAACTTAATATTGTGTATAATTTGAACTCTGATTTCTGCGTTAATTGAATTAAAACAAAATTCAAGTTGTAAGTAATGCAATTGGCTTGATAACTTAATTGTTCTACACCTTGAGTTAAGGATTTCAAGTCCACTCCCACTTAACATGCCTGGATAAGTTCCGACAGTTAAGACAAATATAAATATACAAAGGACATTTTAAGGTGAGGAAAAAAACACAGGACAAAAGCACTGATCTCTGTCAGTTACATTTTGAAGCATATTGCACTTTTGGCCACACCCCAATCAATAATATCTTAGCAACGTTCAGCATGGATAGGTGTTGACAGCAATGGCATGGGAAAAGGATTGTGTAACATTTGAAAAGTGGCTTCTGCTCTTCACTTAACCAGTTCAAATATTATATGGAACCTGCAAAAAAGATGAGAAGATACACTAAAACTTGCACGGTTGTGATTGACAAAATCTGTCCACATGCATTTAAACTAGGGCCGGGACTCGATTAAAAAAATTAATCTAATTAATTAGAGGCTTTGTAATTAATTAATCGAAATTAATCGCATTTTTAATCGCATATAAATATTTGACTTGAGAACAGTGAGAAGCAATTTTTTTCACATGGATTTTAGTATACCATTAGGCGCATTCACACCGCAGTACTTTTCCCACAAAGGTTCATGAGAACTTAGTTCATGAGAACAAATGAAGCCGCTGACGTCACTTCTTCTTCTTCTGCTTTGGGTTTACTGGCAGGCCGCAAACCACTTCACGGCGTATACTGCCGCCCAAAGTCCCCGGCCGGAAGTCCCCGGAGTTGGGGACTGGCTTCAGTCCCTCAGACCCTCAGTCCTCTCCAAACCAACAGACAGGACGTCCATCACACGGAGGTTTCTCCCTGAAGTCTCTCCTGCTCTCTGGACACCATGCTGTCTCAATCCGTCCACACTGAATATGAGAGGGGGAAAATGAAAATAATAAATGCTTTAGACAATAAGAAACATAAAGTTGACTGTTGAGTTGCTCAGTTTTTTTAGATTGTCAATACTATTACTGTATAACTAATATCTCAGGTTAAGAGGCACATTCAAATAAAGATTGGTCTTTAAATACATTTTATCTTTTGAATTGTTTGTCTAAAGTCAATGATCTAGAACTGGTACTTAGTTTTAATGATATAGTCTGGTTATTATGCTGTTTGGAGGAGGCCTCACAGGTAAGAGCACTAACTAGCTACCATCACATGTACCTTAGCTTGACTTAAATGTATTAAACGTATAGTTAAGTGATATCAAAATATAAATAACTAATGTCATGCAAACATATTCATATTTGCTTGATTCCAGTGTTGAATTTAGCACAATTGCATACAAACGTTAAGGGATTTTAAGATTCTGAAGTATTATGCTAAAAACTCAATAATTTAGATTATTATTTATAGTTTCATGTCCGCTTACCTTAGAAACGTAAATGTTAGCTTAGCTTGGTAGCTTCAGCTAGCTCTGGAACTTTCAGCTCGGTGGCAGCAGGTCCCGCCTCGGCTCCGCCTCTTTGCCCTTATTTGGAGAAGGCGGGAGTTGAACTCAAACGTCACTGTCGAGCCGTTAGTGGCCGACTCCGCCTACTAAGGGCTTCACGGCAACTCTGCAGAATCCTATGGGTGACGTCACGGACCCTACGTCCATTTATATATACAGTCTATGGTTTAACTAGATGATAGATGATGGCATTTAATTTAATCTGGCATAATATGATTAGTCAACATCAGGATGAATTTGTCTTTTTCTTATAATTACAGGAAGCGGGAATGAGCAGCAGGAATCTATAGGTTACTTACGTAACCCCAGTTCTCAGAGTAACATGAAGTGAGATGTCTCACTATGGGATGCGCCTCATCGCGGAGCAAACGGAAGCATCAATCTCATTACGCCAATCCTTATTGGCTCGTGATCTTGACGTCAGCGTCAGGGAATTCACCCCCTATAAGTAGCTTGCGCCACGACGCATGCGCCATTCAAAATAAGCATTTCTTCTCGCTTCACCATAGCAAGGAGGGCCGTCTGGTGAGACATCTCACTTCATGTTACTCTGAGAACTGGGGTTACGTAAGTAACCTATAGTTCTCATTCATAACACTCCGTTCGATGTCTCACTATGGGAAATTGTAGCTCCCGTATTGTCAGACGAGCTTATCTCGAAAATCACCAAACCAACCAGAACTTAACAGGTAGAGCTCTGACTCAACCAGGTGCCCAGCACTGCTTGAGTCACACTGGGAGCAGAACGTCCAGCCTGTTAAGAGGCGGACAAAAGTGAGCGGCGAGGACCAGCTCGCCGCTGCACCAATGTCTTGGATGGGAGACATCCTGGACAGAGTCCAGGATGCAGCCAGACCCTGAGTCGAAAGAGCTCGCGGACCCGAGGGTGCCTGCGAACTCTGACTCGTATGAGCCCCAAAGCAATTGCTTCCACAAACCAGTGGGAAAGCCGTTGCTTAGTAACAGGCGTGCCCTTATAAGGGTTAGCCCAGGACACAAGGGGTTGGTCATTATGACAAAGCACCCTTGATCTGTCCCTGTACGTGCGTAAAGCACGGGCTGGACACGGCAAATCCGGCCGCTGTTCCCCGGAGGAATACAGTGGCGGGGAGGATGCCTCAATGTCAAATGTGGTACCCGAACCGACCGCCTTAAGATAAAGGCAGGGTTGGGCTTCAACCACACTCTGTTTTCCCTGGGGCGAACTGAGTGCATGAAGACTGTACAGATAATGCATGAGTGCCACTGGCTCGCTTGGCAGCTGCCAGGGTCAGCTTCATGTCACACTGTATTCAGATTGTACCACTCACGGGCCAGGCCCATAGAGCCAAGCGCTCTGGGTGTGGGTGAAAGATCGCCCCCCCTGCTTGGGACAGTATGTCCCTGCGTAGTGGGAGCTGCCATGGCTGCCCGCACAGCAGTTGATATATCTCCGCTAGCCAGTACATAGCTGGCCAGTGCGGAGCTATCAGGATAAGTGTGTGGCGTTGCTCTCTCACTCTGGCCAGAGTTGGGGGTATCAGAGCCAGGGGTGGGAACGCGTACAGAAGGCCCGGGGGCCAATTGTGCGCGAGTGCATCCACGCCTAACGGTGCATTTAGATCGTGCATCGAAAAGAACAGCTGACACTGAGCGTTGTCTTTCGATGCGAACAGATCCACCGCGGCTCTGCCGTAACGCACCCACAGCTGGCTCACAATCCTTGGATGTAGAGTCCAGTCTGCATAAAGTGGTATACCTCTGGACAGTAGATCTGCCCCGAGGTTCATCACTCCCGGTACGTGCGTCGCTCTCAGAGAGAGGAGACGTCTACCGCTCCATAGGATCAGTTTGCGCGCCAGTGTGTGTAACTGGAGAGAACGCAAACTTCCTTGGCGGTTAATATACAATATTGTGGTCATATTGTCTGTCCTCACAAGGACGTGATGTCCCCTGAGGAAAGGCAGAAAGCGTTTTAGGGTGAGAAACACCGCTAAAAGCTCCAGGTAATTTATGTGCGCCCGCTGGAGGTCTCTGCTCCAGAGACCCCTCACCGGGCGACCTTCATAAATACCTCCCCAACCTGTCAGACATGCGTCCGTGGTGACCACTTTCCGTGAAAGGACAGCACCCATAGGCACACCTCGTACTAGAAAAGTCGGGTGCAGCCAGTGGCGCAGTGCCATTACGCAGTGCCATTACGCATTTCACAGTAACCACCACTCTTGGTTTAGTTTTAGGGCGGCCACCCAGCGCTGAAACTCCCTCATGTGTAAGCATCCCAGTCGTATGACCAGGATGGCTGACGCCATGAGCCCCAGCTATCGCAGGCATGATCTGAAGAGAACATGTTTGCGCAGCTGGAAAAGAGCGAGACAAGCTCTGAAAGCTTTCACTCTATCCGCTGACAAGCGAGCTGAAAAGAGCACCGAGTTCAGGCGTAAACCCAGGAAGAGTATAGTCTGCGCGGGGCACAACATGCTCTTCTCTGTGTTTATTATGAAATCCAGGTTGAGCAGGTGCTTTACGAGGACATTTGTCTGCGTAACAGCCTCCTGCTCCGACTGTGCGAGAAGCAGCCAGTCGTCCAGGTAGGTCGCCAGGCGAATACCCTGTTGTCTTAACGGGGCTATGTATCGCTTCCGTACATCGTACAAACACCCTTGGACTGAGAGACAGACCGAAGGGGAGTACTCTGTATTCATAACAGATCCCCTGAAATGCGAATCTCAGATATTTCCTGTGTGGGTAATATACTGGGATGTGAAAATACGCATCTTTCAGGTCGACTGATGTAAACCAGTCGTCTTGTCGCACGAGCCGCAGCAGAGATGTGTGAGTGAGCATTCTGAACTTATATCTTTTTAGATATTTGTTCAGAGCCCTCAAATCAAGTATTGGCCGAATTCCGTTCCCTCCCCGTTTGGGAACGAGGAAGTACTTGGAATAGAAGCCGCCCTGACTCTGCTCGGCGGGTACAATAGATATAGCCCTCTTTTCTAGGAGAGAGAGAATCTCTTTCTCCAGAATATGGGCTGACTCTCCTCGGGCCTGCGAATGCAGAATGTCCGAGAAGCGAGGGGGGGGTGACAGCGAATTGGAGTCTGTAGCCCCGTGTTACTGTCTTGAAAACCCAAGCAGATGATGTGAGCATCTTCCACTGCATGCTCCTTAGAGCCAGTGGAGATGTCACGTCTCTTCCCCTCTGAGTCTCTATTTGTTGTGTTATGGGGCCCTCTAGTGTCTGAACACAGTGGTGTCCCTTTTCGACAATCCCCACAGACACTGCGCATGCGCATGACGGTGGTGCCTTCACAACCCCAGCCGGCACTGCGCATGCGCGTGGCGGTGGTGCCTTTAAAGCCCCAGCCGGCACTGCGCATGCGCGTGACGGTGGTGCCTTCACAGACCCGCCTGTAATCCGCCTTTTGAGAGATGCCGTAGCTGCTCTCAGAAGGGGAACAGTTGACGGGCTGTTTATTGGTTTTATTGTTTTTCTTATCATTTTTTTTGAGCTGCGCCCTCGGCCTGAAGCCTGGATGCGTCAGCAGCAAATGTTTTATGACAGAAAAATCAACACATTTGTGACATGTGTTTGTGCGGACTTGAGGATGGTGTTGAGGCATCTCTCGAGGCGGCGGGAACACATTTAGAGCTGGGGAACCGTGGACTTCCAGCTCTGTCACAGAGGGGAGAAGGAGGGGCTGTCACGCCGCTCGCTTCTTCTTCCTCGACTGCTGGCCGAAATTCTGGGTTGGCTGCGCCTGAGCTGCAGCCGGAACCGGAGATTTTCTAGGCCAGCTCGCCCTCGTCTCCAGCCTGGGCTGGGGACTCGGGGCGGGCTTTTCTTCACGACCCCAGCCGGCACTGCGCATGCGCGTGACGGTGGTGCCTTTACAGCCCCAGCCGGTACTGCGCATGCGCGTGACGGTGGTGCCTTCACAGACCCGTCAATTGTCCGCCCTTTGAGAGAGGCCGTAGCTGCTCTCAGAAGGGGAACAGTTGACGGACTGTTTATTGTTTTTCTTTTCATTTTCGAGCTGCGCCCTTGGCTCGAAGCCTGGATGCGTCAGCGGAAAATGTTTTATGACAGAAAAATCAATAAGTGTGTGACATGGGTTTACGCGGACTTGAGGATGGTGTTGAGGCATCTCTCGAGGCGGCGTGAACACATTTAGAGCTGGAGAACCGTAGACTTCCAGCTCTGTCACAGAGGGGAGAAGGAGGGGCTGTCACGCCGCTCGCTTCTTCTTCCTCGACTGCTGGCCGAAATTCTGGGTTGGCTGCGCCTGGGCTGCAGCCGGAACCGGAGATTTTCTAGGCCAGCTCGCCCTCGTCCCCTGCCTGGGCTGGGGACTCGGGGCGGACTGCGACCTCTGCGTTTTCGGTATTTTGAACCCAGCAGGGTTCGGAGCAGCTTGGACGAAGGGCTGCCGCTGTGAAGGCAGCGGCTGGGCCCTTCGAGGGAGGCAGAGGTGGAGGGCCTCGTTCTCCTTCTTTTTCGACTCGCATCTCCTCTGCATGGAGGCAAGAGTGGAGCCGAAAATCCCCTCGGGAACGATGGGCATGTCAAGCACATCCTCCTTTTCCCGGTCTGGGAGGTTGGTGAGGTTGAGCCATCTAGCTCTTTCCTGCACCACCATGATCCCCATTGTTTTGCCCGTGGCCTGGACGGCGCAGCGTTGGACACGGAGACAAATGTCTGTGACCGCGGCCAACTCATCCAGAACGGCCGGTCCAGGATTACTCAACATATCCTCACAGAGCTCCGCTTGGTATGCGGTTAGCAGTCAGGAAACGTTCAGAGCCCTGGCGGACAACGCTGCGGCTCTGTAGGACCGTTCAGTCATGGTCGACTGGAAACGGTCCACCTTCGCTGGCAGCGTGGGGTTCCTGCTTGGTGACGGGCCCATCCTCGGTAGGTGGGCCCACCAGCAGTTCCATCGGCGGTATGCGGAGCAGGCCGAGCCTCTGCGGGCGAGACCATGGTGAGGTCTCGCCGGGAGCTCCCGCCTGGTGAGGCGTGGGGCTCCGTTCCCGCGTCTCTTGCCGCCACCGGGTCCCGGCCTGACACGGCGTGGGATCCCGGTTCCGCAGCTGCCGCTGTTAGTGAGCCCCAGACCAACACAGTGAGGGGCTCAGTCTCTGCGGCGGATGCCCCCGTGTCTTGATTGCCAAACGGCGAATCAGTGGACATGAGGAAGTCCTGTTCCAACAAGCTAGCTTGGTGTGCTAGCCGTCGGTGGAGGCTCTTTCGGATGAAAAGGGCACAATGCCCGCACGAGGGGTTGTCGATAGCCTCCTGGGCGTGTTCCAGCCCGAGGCAGGACGAGCAGACCTGGTGTGAGTCTGTGCCTGCTATCTTCAACCCGCAGCCGCATGACCGAGCCTCCGAGTCCCTGACTCCTCTGGTGTGAGGGGGAGAGGCGTCCATCTTGTTCGCCTCGTGGCGTGGAGAGGACCCGCTCGTAACAGGTACGTCGTTGAGAGAAAAAGTGTTACCAACCCGTCCTTAATCCGGAGAAAAAGGGACGGTGTGGGTCCTTTGTTCTCAAAGAATATTGACTGGTGTGTCAATATACTTCTAATCCTTTTCTCCTCCGTGAGAGAGAAAAAGAAAAGCGTCCTCGCTACCGTGGTGTCGGTAGTAAGGGGAAGCTAGCTAGCAACAGGTGCGTAGCTAGCTTGAGAAAAATCAAAACCTTACCTTACTTTCCGGGGAAAGAACGGCGAGGTCGATTTTAATACTAACTGGCGTTAGTATTACCGTCTTCTTGCGAAGCAGAAGGAGTAGCCGGCGAGCGCCCGTCGACCGAAATGGTTATATTTGGGTTCAGTCTGTGCACCGTTAAGCTTGTCCGGCTACTATAGAGATGTGCTCTGAAGCGAGAAGAGGTGTTTGAATGGCGCATGCGTTGTGGCGCAAGCTACTTATAGGGGGTGAATTCCCTGACGCTGACGTCAAGATCACCAGCCAATCAGGATTGGCGTAATGAGGTTGATGCTTCTGTTTGCTCCGCGATGAGGCGCATCCCATAGTGAGACATCGAACGGAGTGTTATGAATGAGAACTGTTAAAGTCCTAGCAAAAAGGAAATTAAAAGAAAAATCTACAGTGTCCAAAGCACAAACCATCTCCTGGAAGTAACAGGTGAATTTGGATTTGTCCTGGATAGGATTTTAAAATACAACACAGACTTCAAAGAGTTGATAGCTGTTGATAGAAGTGAGAACATCAGTAACTTTGACAGATTCCAAGTGCACTTTTCTGAAGCACCGGATCTTCAGCCTGTCCTAAGAGAAGTCTGTCAAACTCAGGTATACATGTACCATGCTTGTTAAATTGTGTTTCAAAAAGGCCAGAACTTTACTTTGTGCTGTGCTTGCTCTTATTGTTTTGTTCAGCCAAGAACCAGTTATTCTGAATGGCCTAACTGATCTACTTAAGAAGAAAATTCCAGAAGTATTTGATGAACTGCAAACTAATGCCATTCTTACCGAGAAGACCAGCCTCAAACTTGTCAAAGTTTGCATCTCTGACTTGGTGGAGAGGCATGGGTTGTAAGTATATGAATGTGAAATGTGTTTATATATAGGGGTTGGGACACTTTTCCCTTAATTTCATTGCCCAACCATTTCTGTTTCAGGCCTGAAATTGTTCTTGTAAATTTTTTACATTTAAGTTATTCGTATTCATATTCTGTGAACAATGTATTTTATTTTGTTAATAAAGTCCCTATCTTTCAAATTGAAACTGCTCTGCTTGCTAACTTGTATTTGTTGATACCATACTTACTATAGGGATGAATACATCATTATTAAAGCTAATTAACTATAGATTCACTATAAGATCACCATAGCCAACTCTATAGTATTACTATAGTAATTGTATGTAGTGTGTTCCAAAAAACCATATAAATAATATATAAAGCACTATAGTGATACTACATAAAACTCAATAGTATAGCTATAGTAATTTCCTATAGTGGCCGAAAAACCATAGAAATACTACAGGAAACACTATAGTATAACTGTAACTTCACTAAGATCACCATAGCCAACTCTATAGTATTACTAAAGTAATTCTCTATAGTGTGTCCCAAAACACCATAGAAATACTATAGCAGTTTTTTGTGGTATTTCTATAGTAGTTCTCAATAGTAATACTATAGTGTTTTTTCGTAAGGGAAGAACCAGATTGCTTGATTTGACTTGTCCGTTTTATAATGCTCAATAAATAATTATCACTCCACCACCTCTCTTGACATCTAGGCGCTTGAGAGTGAGTCAGAGGCAGAACACAGGGACAGTGGAGAGAGGTCCATTGCTAAGGTGAGTGATGAAAGGGAAATGACAGTTTAGAGTAAATTGTGATGTGGACTCATCCCAGAATGTTAAGGAAATTAGTGGGGATATAACAGGAAACATTTCAGTCAAGGGGATATATGACGGATATATGATATATGACCAATATAGACAGAAGAGCAACATTTATTTGAACATTTAAGTCAATGATACCATTCCTAGGTGAACTTACCATCGGTATGGAGTCAGATCAGTCTCAATATTAATAAATGCTCACAGAAGGATTCACAAATGTATTTTGTAATAAGGGGCGGTGGTGGCGAAGTCGATAGGGACTTGGCTTGGCAACTGGAAGGTCACCAGTTCAAGTCCCGGCAAGACCAAGTGCTACCGAGGTGTCCCTGAGCAAGGCACCGTTCCCCACACTGCTCCCCGGGCGCCGTTCAAAATGGCAGCACACTGCTCCTAATACTAGGATTGGTCAAATGCAGAGAAACGATTTCCCCACGATGGATTAATAATAATAAAAAAGGGAGCTAGGAGTGATTTTCGGTGCAGTAACGGCCCGTCTACACTACAGGCATCAAAAAATGCTTTCAACGCTTCGCCCATTAATTTGAATGGGGTGACGTAGAAGATTTTTAAACTTCGCCGAACTGCATTGTGGGGAGCATGGCATGGCTTTGCAAGCATCACGAGCATCTATCGGCATCAAAAGTTGAACAATGTTCAACTTTTGAGGCTCGATGCTTGGCATCAGCCAATCAAATCCTGCGTATGCAAATCTGACAGTATAAGCGCTAGCCAATCAAACCGCGTGTATGCTGGGAGAGACTACGCAGGTCATTTCCTCATATTCAATTTTTTTTAGGGAAAATTCATTATAGCGGTAGTGAATGGTGCTGTATGATCAGTCTCTGTTCATCTACCGGGATACAAACCGGAGGAGCGAGGCATGGAGGGAGGTGGCAGAGACAGTGGATGAAACTGGTAGGTTTTCGCCTGTTTGGGGATTTTATATCCAGTTTACTTCGTTTTAACATTGCTATTGCTTTGTATGCCGGGGGCGGGCGGGAGATTCCTGATTGGTTGTTGGTCGCCTTGGGTGCGAGAAATCGCCAAGCCTCAGACACGCCCAGCTTCAAGATGTTTTGATGCCTGTAGTGTAGACGGGCCGTAATAGATTAGCATTTTTCGCTCGGGGCTAATTCAGAGGCTCACTGTTAGCATTGTGTGGTCCCGTTCGAGTCCAGTTTTGGTTAGTCTGCCGTGGTTTTGTTCCATTTCAAAGTGTTGTTTGACGCTCTGCGTAACATTGGCGCACTGCCACTCCAACATCCAATCCCAGAGCTTGAAGATTAATCACAGGTTTTTCAAGCACAGGGATTGTAGTCCCAAATGATAGCTGAGGATTATGGGTAGTGTAGTGTCTTCGGCCATCCTAAACTCCGAAATGTTTTTCGGATTTCATATCACATTAACACCCTATCCCAACGTGAATTGCGGCTAAAACATCCAATCACCGAGCTTAGATCATAGCTGAGGATCTTGGGTAATCAGTTCAGTGGGTGTGTATCGCAATGATGCTCGAAATGTCCCTTATAGGCCTAGGTCTGTTTCCTGTTACTTTATTTTGAAATTCAGTTCCTGACGGATGCCAAAAAAGCCAGAGATTATAGAATCAAACAAATAAATAAAAACAAGGATAAGTGTGTGTTATTGTTGAGTAAATAACAGTGTGTTATTTAGAAAGAATAACAAATACAAAAGATTTAACAAATACAGATTTCAGTATTCTGAGGCTCTGAGCCCCATTTATTTTCCTCACGCACGGCAAAATAAGTCCGACATTATACGATTTAAAATAAAAACAATAATCGTGGCTTGATAATGAGTAAGAACATGTTTTTATGAACCACACAGCTTCCGGTCTTCCGACCCGACCGGACAAAAAAACGTGGTGCAGGCACGAAACATACTGCCAATATAAATACATTGCTTTTAAAATTGTTCTGTGTGACACAAAAAAAAGGGGAAAATCGTGTTGGTGAACATAACACCAAATGCCGTGAGACTGGGTTGAACCACCACACTGGGCTTTTATCTACTCTGCATGAATAAAAGCCATCACAACATACTAGTCCTTTGGAAAACTGAAGCCACTATTATGTCAAGTTTTTAAAACTCATCATAAACTGCAATCAATATGTTCTCGGGGAGAAAAAGAACATACCACTTGAAAAATGCCATTAAGCAACACTGTTTTTATAGTGCTTCATGCAGTGCCTAATGGAGTGTTGAAGAATGGGGTCTTCTTTCTGTGTCAAGGGCTTCAGAAGTAAAAGACTCATTGTTGAAGTGTTTGGAGTATTCTCAATGGAAATGAAACATATACGAGTTCCATGAAAAATAAAGCTGTAGTACAAAAAACTAAAACTTTAGCATATTGCAGCAGAAAGATGGAGAAAAAGACTGCTAACAAACTAACATGGGTATAAACAGTGCAGGCTTTTAAAAATAGACACTGCTAATGTTTCATGAGGTAAGGGATACATTCAACACGCTTGTTAGACCACAAGGAGATTCACAGATCAGGTAAACAAGAACTTTTCTGTTTGTTTACAAGATAAGCTCCACAGGGGAACCTTTAAAGCTGCATTAATGGGTTTTTGGCCATGGGGGGGCACTAGTACTCCCAAACAAGCTGACAGGCAGACATCCCAGATATATTATTGCCTTATTACGTTGACATGTCAGCGAACAATTGCCCATTTATACACACAGCGGACAAGGAGCAACATTAGCATTCATATGAAATTGTTTCTCCCCAGTTGGTGATTAAGTCCTGAATGCACTCTCTTTACAGCGCTTCTCGCAATTCGGTTTCCATCAACTTACTATAAAACAACATATCTCTCCTCAGTTGGTGGATATTTGTTTGTGTCTGCATTTGTTTTGATTACCTTGCTTTTTTACCCGGGTTTCATTTGATTGTATCCCCATTGGTCATAGCAATTTTGTTACCAACTTGGAAGAAATAATAGATTCGGATCTGGCAGTTGCTGGTTGCAAGTGAGTAAATTAAATAGTTATATTTTAGTACTGAAAGGGATTTAAGAAGGAAAGTAACTTTTACCCAGAGAGAAATATTGTTGTTAACCTAGAAACACATTTGCCTCGTCAGTGTGACCGAAGCAGAGGAAATGTCCCTGACCCAGCGACAGTGAGAGGACAGTTTAACAGCAGATGCTCCTGAGTCATTTATCTCACTTGCACTTTGACACTGAAGCCGTTATTGTCTGGCCTCCCCCCAGAACAGCTCATGCCTCTCACATCAAGGCAGCTGCACCAAACAACTCATAAATGGAGCCATTTCGAAATCAGACGATGATTTATGAATGCTTCTCCGCCTGAAGTGCATAGAAAAGGTTCAGTTGTTTCATAGCCCATGGAGACAGGGAAACGTGACGAGAAAAAATGCATTTCATTAAACATCTAGGAACAAGGTTTTATTAATAGTTGAATTGGATAAAATCACTAAGTGAATCAGTGCAATGACTATTCAAACAAGGTACAACCCACTTACCATGGGTTTTAGCTAGGTTTGGGAACCGGCAGGTTGCCGGTTCATTTCCTTGAAACGTAATATGCAGAATGGACTATCGTGGGATTTATCAATTTGCCTCCTGTACCCTTCCAAGGTGCCCTTGAGCAAGACACCAAAACAGGCATCTGTTGGGGCACCATTCCAATAGCAACTCGCTAGCTCTGACGTCTCATTAATGCATTTATGAAAGGTGTGTGTGTGTTTGTGGGTATTATCAGCCTGTCAGAGGCCTCATTTATAAAGCTTTGCGTAGGATTCACGTGGGAAGGTGGCTTACGTAGGACAAAGCAAATAAATACGCACACAAATATTCCGATTTATAAAACACTGCGCACGCACGTCCTACGCCGGTTTCCCTTTATAAATCACAACCAACTCGAAATGTGGCGCAGCTTTTGCGAGCTCCACGTAACGCCCATATTTGCCTGTAAATAGTCAAAGAAACGCCTTGTATTAATAATCATTTTGACTGACGATCGCAGGAAATGACGACAGAAGAGCTAAAAAAGACTTTTCACACCATGTCAGATTTTGGTTATTTTGGGGAGGTCAAGATAAATCTTATTGTTTGGTGGATGCAGTTTGAACCAGAGTAGCAGCATGGAGGTCGGATCGTCACCAAAATAAATAAATAAGTGGTCCGAAAAAAGTTAATGACAAAAAATATACACATAGCCTAACCTTCCTCAGGCAGTGTCAGTGTGTTTGTACGGGGGACAGGAGACACCCCCTTGATGAAAAACTGTAAGAAATGATCAGGGAATCCCTCCGGAGTGGAGTCCTGACGACTGGATCTGAATTGCTTTCATGGTTTGCGTTCCAGCTGTCAATCAGCTGTGCGCAGCGTCTCCACTGCAGCCTGTGCAAGTCAACTCCACCAGTTAAAGGAAATAAAACAAATGTGTTGTGTTATATTAGCTGTACAATTGACCAAATATGGTGTTCTTAGTTTCCATACCTCCTGTGTTTTACAAGCGACATATCAAGTATTGGCGAACGGCATTAAAACATGATTAAACATGATAGTATATAAACCATGCTTGTATCTACAACCTACTGTAGAGAAAAGCAAAACGGCGTCAGTTTAAAGTAATTCTGTCTTCCTGCTTACCGCATCATTTATGAGAATACATTTCTTAACAAGATAACATAATCGAGGGGTGATCAATAACATTTCCGTATTTATTTATTTCTACAAGTTATGTTTTTGTGTGCACTGAGGAGTCTCAAACAGGCGTTTGTTTAATAATTTTAAGATTGGCTTTAATCCATTTTATTAATGGTATTATTTCCACATATTTCTCTCCATTCTTCCTTCTGCCAACGGTGTAGCAGTTTCTCGTCTCTCCCGTTTTTGTGCGTACCGCGGATGGGTCGGAGTGTGCGTGGAGGACCGCACATTTTCCCATCAAGTTTGTTTTTTATAAATCGCAAAGATTGCTTAGAAACTGGCGTATGCTTTCTTTTGAGCGTATGCTACGTTTATAAATGAGGCCCCAGGGCTCTAGAGTCTGACCAAATCTATCAAGTGTGACTTGACATTTAGTCTGTCACTGTGTGTTTGTGTGTGTTTGTGTGGTCCCCGCAAGTGATGATCTGAAACTTGGTCCCCAAAGCACATACATACCAGTATGTGTGTGTATCTTTTAGGCCCCCGTCCACACGGAAGTCGTTTTCAAAAAAGTATTCCGTCCACACGAAAACGCTAGAGACGCTGTAGTACATATGCCGGGCCTGTAAATGGCGCTGTACTTCCGCCACAAAATACACCAAAAGCAGCGAATAAGACGATGATTATTATTAACACAAGCGTTTCGTCCACAGACCTACCCACTTTGGGAGCCGTTATCAAAGTTCGGGCTCCGGCTCCGTTTTGGCCTCGTGTGGACGAACCGTCTATACGATAGAGAACGTTAGCGGATACAACTGATATCATCTCTGTGTGGACGGGGCCTTAGTGTATGTATGGAACAGTTCATGCATTCCTCAACATCAAGCAACATCACAACCTTAAAACATACCAGTATTTCAACTATTGAAATATTGATGCTTTTTTCTTTCCCTAGCACCAAAAGACATCCCTGATCCTGGTGCCTGATACCATTCAGAGGCACTGTATTTGTTTCAATTAAGTGAGATTTAAAGGGGCCCTAGTATGCTCATTTTCCAGTTCATTTTTGTTCATATTTCATACCTGAAACCAGAGCCCATTCTGCCAGTCAAGCTCTGTTGTGATTGATCAATGGCTTAGAGATGTCGTGCCCCTTAGCCTATCACGTACAATATGTCAGAGCGCACGCCAAATTAAGCGCAAGTGTTACATAGTCGTGTCACTAAACAAAGGAGTCCAATGGAGGTGTCTCAGCAGGGGGGAGTGAGTGGGAGAACATTTGGGGATTTTAGTATTTGCAGAGAAAAAGTCACGTTTTAGACGCAGTTTTATTTTTCTTCCTCCAAATAGCAATGCAGGACATGGGTCTACAGTGGGGAAACCCCTCGGACCCACTACTACTGGAGGCCTTCGGATCAAACATCTGGGCGGATATGGCCTCATCTGAGCCAAAAACCTTTATCTGCACCTTTTTATTTCTGGTTTAATTGTTTTTATGTTGTGTCAGCGAGAAATAAAGGTTAGAAAAGGCTCTCAGCGGAGGTAGAGCCTTCAAATAAGTGTGTTACTACAAAGGTTCAGGAACAGGACCACACTGCTCTCTCTCACTAATTCAATCACCCGCGCCTCATTAATTCTACCACCTGTGCTACACTAATTCAGTCACCTGCACAGACCTATATGTGTGGTTTACCCCTTTCTCTCACGACCCTCACCCCCAAACGCTTTTCTTTACTCTCTCCCCATCTCAGCAGATGACTCAGCAGTTTTGCACCATCGCCTCACATCGAGGAGGTCCTGGATTCAAACCCCGGGGGCGTGATAGAGCAGGAATCTCATCAAGATGTTTCTGGACACTGCCCCCCTCTTCCTGACCTCCACTTTTATACTATTCAAATAAGGTGGTCTTTGTTCCTGATCCTTGCAAAATGTCTCATACATTTTTGCTTTTCAGTAATGCATACATATTAATTGTCAATCGGTGTCATTTTTCCATTCAGTATGTGATGCGGCAAATTAATAACTGTGGGCCAGGCAAGAACTATTGAAGTGAGCTACATAATTGCCTTTCATCCCCCTGAAACATTTAGGCTTATAAATTATTTCTACACATTATGACACGTTCTAATAGCCCCCTGGATTATTAAATTGTTAATATAAAAGACATGAACAATATCTTTTTTAAAGCAGTATCATGCAGAGGCTGATTGTTTCATTTTTCAAAGTGTAGGAGGACAATTATTTTAAAAAGTTGATATCCTATTGTGCAATGTTTAAAACATTTGTATTATTGTGCAGACCTTTTACAATTCCCTGAGATGACGCTTCTGAGGGAAGGACGTCTTATTTTCACTGAGATCTCATTTCATTTATCACTTGTTTCTCCACATTTTGCCCTGCATCCCCATTTCTAGTAGGTGAAATATAGACATTAAAAAAAGTGGAAGTGAAAGTTAATGCGGACACAATTAAAGGACATTGCAGCAGTATTGCATTTGGCAGCAATTAGCTTGAAACTAGTATGCTATTATCCTTAATGAACCAATTGGTAAGCAGGCATTGTAAAGTACTAACTAGTAATCATGGTTAAGGCATTGGCCTGAGTGGATTGAGCAGTCAATGTAAACAGATTGTGGCTCTTAAGGCAACATAACAGGACACTAAACTACTTACTGTAACAAGCCACATTTAAGCCTTTTCTCTACCACCTGTTTCATAGTTGGAAATAAAACCAAATCCCCTCTGCTGATGCATTACAAATTAACTCACATTCTTTTCACCTATTATGATGTCAGCAAATCCTTATGAGGAGACTCTTAGTCATGTGTAACGCATTACAGAGTTACAGCAACAAACAGTGCAGATACAAGGCTAAAAGAAAAAGAGTAGACTGAAATAAAAAGTCAAACACCCTTGTATACAAGAAAATAAGTACAACATTCTATAAAATCAGTGGCGAGGTAGCAGAAAAACAAATTAAGAAGTCATTCAGAACATTTGCTCAAAAAAGAAGGCACCTGATAGTGAAACTTAGGTAGGGAAATTATCCAAAATGGTCCAGACAAGAGCGTGGTTTCATGCATTTTATTCTGATGATCCAATATTAAACAGTATAATAAACTAAGGTTTTATTAATCTTGCCCTGCAGCCTTTCCTCTGGCTCTCCTCGTGGCGTACCCCGGTAAAAAAACATTTGCTCATTCTGGTGCGCTGATCCCACCACCACCTGTCTCCAATAGACCCAAAGCTGCATTCAAAATAAAAGCTTAAAAAACTTCTATAATTACCTTGATAATTATACAAAATAAAAGGTTAATTTACAATTAACATTAACAACAAGAAAAGTCTTGTTTAACTGTTAATGAATAAACCAATGTATATACTGTAGCTCCTAAGGCAGTATTTAAAAAAGTAAGTGAACATATTAAAGGATTGAAAGAGGTGGTAATGATGACAAATTGTGAATAAATTGTAAAAAACGAGTTATTGCACAACAGTATTAATATTTAAATATTAGGTTAAAATACTATACTTCTACAGTTACAAGGTTTTACTGTGATGCACTTGGAGTATATGGTGTTTAAAGTGTGATGAATTAACACAATTGATGTGTTTTTGGTATTAACTTTGGCACTGAATGTAGTGCAGCATTTAGTGCTTGTAGTGTGCACAGTACCCTTCAATGTAAAATGCTAAATGATAGCGACAAAGATAACTGGATGCAGTATTTCTGCTCACATGAACTACATGTGGGAATAAAGATCCACAAATCCATCCATAAACGATTTGACTCGCTTGAACAGAACTTGGTAACACTTGTGAATTCACAGCAAAACCCAGACAGAGATCAATGTTTACAGCTGAGGATCGATTCCTCTGACCGTGAATCTGGACAACTGACTCACAGATATTAAAGAGTGGGAAAAAACAAACTTCAAACAAAGGTCAATGAGCTGGAAGAACGATGCTGAAACCACCTGAAGACTTTGGTGATACACTGCTGGCCAGAGGGGACGAGTTAAGGTGGATCTCTGGGAAGAGTCCACTGATGCCCCTTTCACACCAGCGCTTTTTCAGCTCCGGCTCGGAGCTGGAGCCTGAAAAGCACCGGTTTTTCCTGTTCACACCGCAGCGGCGCCGGCTCTTAGCTCCGGAATCGGGTTCACTTCCAGCTCCAAAAAATTGTCGGTCTAGAGGCAAGAGCTTCGGAGCTAAGAGGTGGCCTCGCTTACGTCGAGGCGTGCAGGAAACTCAACCCTCCTCCCCTGAACATGGGTCGACTGTCATGCCTGCCTACAAGCAGTAGTGCTTATAAACACACTTTATAAAGTCAGGCAACGCTTCGTGTGATTCTGTTTATTTGTAGGCCTACCTTACTTTGACCATCCGTTCATTGTTATTGATCATTGTGGAGAGAGGCAGACGTGTTGTTTTGTATTATAGCAGCTATCGGATGGAATCAATACATGGGCTGCACAGGTTGTCGTGTCCGACTATCACAAGTAGAATCATAATAAAAATACGCCGGTAAAATGTGCCTGTAGAAAACGGTTTATGCCACAATAGGATAGCAATAGCAAGTAGTCAGTTTAGCTTCGGTTGCTATGCTAACATCACCCATTTTATACCAGAGAAACTTTCATAACAGTGTTGTGATACCAAACAGCGTCAATTCAGACTGACCCACATTCACTTAGGCTAAGGGGAACTGGGGATATGTATCAGCTGCTTGTGTGAGTCGGACAGTGAATACTTTAGAGCGGCCGCAGCAGTGTGAGCTAACCGGGAGCTAACGGAGGAGAATAAACTCCCGTGGAAGAGCAGCCAACACTGCAGCAGTCGGTAAATGCTGCAGAAAGACATTAATAAACAATGAACCACGGCGAAAAGCATAAGGTTGGAGAAGTCGTTATTCAATTTAATCTGGCTTCGTGTGATTAAAAGCAACACGATCATCGACCCGACGCAGTTCCCCGTTGTTGTGAGCGCCGTAATGCCGTTGGGGAGCAAATCAGCGATGTAAACGATGACGTCATGACGCAGCAGCGGCAGCACCAGTCGGGTGCTGGGCGGTGTGAACAGAGCGGGAGCAGAAAAGGGAAACCGGAGCTGAACCAGAAAAGCTCCCGCTCGGAGCTAGAAAGGGAAAAGCGCTGGTGTGAAAGCCGCATAAGAGTATTTCCATCAATCAACTCTTGCATAAAACAACTCTCAGTGACTCTAGGAGCACATTTATTTGAAAACTATTCTGCCTCTTTGGAGTTTATGTTAATATGAACTCTGTTTCAGCCTTATAGAGAGCAAATCATATTTTTTGTTCAGTGCGATAATCAAAGGTGCAGTCCGTGGTTGAAAAAGCACTGAGATTTACTCAGATTAGAAAATAAGCAATACTATTTTTTAAGTAAAAGTCCTGCATTGAAAAAACGTACTTCAGTAGTATTCAACTCAAGTATTGTGCAAACACATTACAACGGCCGAAAGATTTGTATTAGGAGAAACGTGCTGCAGTTTCAACAACGATTGTTTAAAAAAACACCTATATGCTAAAACACATGCAAATGACAAAACATGTTCACAAACGTAACAAGAAATGCACAGCGTTTACTTAAAGGTCTCCTATTATGCTATTTATAGGCTTATATTATGGGTCTCAGATATATACAAATATTTAAAAAACATGTATATGATGTGTTTCTCAAAATACCAACATGCATTTTAGGCGGCAGATTCAGCTTAATGCTCCTGTGATTAAATGCAAAAGAGAGAGAGTTTTGTTTTCTTACACTTTGTGAGTTCCCTGACACACCGGGGACACATATTTATATATAAAATACATAAAAAAGTGCATTTTGCATGATAGGTCCCCTTTAAAGAGCTGCATTAACGAAATGCTGCGAATAACATGTGGGTTTGGCTTATTTTAACAATGTGATGGCATTATTCCTTCTGATATTATTGCAGATTTTCACCAATTACGGTGTAATTGTTAATTTCAAATGAATATATCATATTACTGGAATATGATTATTGATGCATACATGTGTTCATCACAGTAAAGGTAGAGCTGATTTTAATTACTTTATATACAGCTGCTGAATATGTTATCCAATAATTATATGACAATCTTCATTTATCAGTTGATTTATATTTTATATGAGCTAAGTATCTATATGTAAAGTAACAAAAGCTGTCAGATATGAATAATACGGGCTTGAAGCTGAGTAGAAGCAAGAAGCAGAACATTGAAATACTAAGGTAAAGAACAGGTACCTTTAATATTGTATTTAGGTACAGTATTTGAGTAAACTTACTAATTTTATTCTGACAATGGCGGTGAAACTGACTCGTGGTGAGTCAGTTAGAGATTGGCTTAGCTCAACAAAAGTATAGTGAAGCATTTCAATAGAGGTAAAAGATTAAACTAAGCACTATATTTCAGGTCCTTGGTCCCATATCTGCGCTCGCTACATGCTTCCTTTCTCCAAGGCATCTTGGATGTGGTTTCCATGGATTTACACACACTATGGGATAGCTCTTCAAAAGCTGGAAACCAGAGAGAAACCATGCAAATCTGTCATGTCAGCACAGTGCAGAGCGTAAAGAGCTGCACTTACAGCTTCTGCTTCAAACACAATCACAACCACGGCTGTATTCATTATTTATATACTGTTCTTCCTGTTCCGCTCTTATTATGCTGTAGAAATCCACCTCAAGTCGCAGAACAATACTTTGTTTTCACCGACTCAGACAAAGGGCTGGGTCACGCCCTGCATGAGTACAAAGTATCTGCACCACCTTTGTGACATTTCCTCCATTAATGTCTTTATCTATCAATCTAAAACACACCTTAGGCTATATAATATACATATTTGAATGCTCATTATGTGATCAGTTTATGCTTATTTTGGTTTTAAGATACATTTTCTTTGTGCCGTGAGTTGCTCTACCCCTGTGCCTTATGAAAGGGATAATGTGCAATGAATCCAGCTCCATTATCACCCTGTTAGTGTTCTTTTTTCATCAATGGCCAGCTCGTTGCACGTTATCCCGCTTATTACACAGCAATATACTAAATAAACCTACAAAAAGTATTTTATAGACCAATTATTAAAAAAAAATTGTCCGTTCTACCTATTTCTAACGCCTCGAACTGTGGCAACAACAGCCTAACATAACATGACGGCTGCACTGATCAAAGTTCAAGACTTTTCACATTTTATTTTCCACTAACAAGTCCTTACACAATGCCAGAGCCCATTAGTGTTTACTTCCTGTCCGTCTTCTTCTGTTGATCTCTCTGAAGTTCAGCGCTCTATCTTTTAACTTCTTTCCTTCTCTTGCACTGTTTTTTTTTCTTCAGTATTGCGGAAAGATAAGCCATCATGAATTCAAGGTTTCATACCCTACACAAATATAAAAGTGAATAATCAAAACGTATGCAACGTTATCCTTGGATTCATATGACTGCACATAGTCCCTTGATCCTACTTTGCAATGGTCATGTAAGCAGTCTGTTATTGAAAAAGGTTTAATCCCCGCTGCAGGCAGGATGCCGCTGTGTCCTTGGGCAAGACACTTCACCCCAAATTGCTCCTGTGGAGAATGCCCACAGTATTGAGTGTATATAAGTCGCTTTGGATAAAAGGTTCTAACAAGTGACATGTAATAATCAGATTCAGAAACAGGTTTATTACCAGGTAGGTTTACACGAGGAATTTGACTTGATGTTGCTGTAATAGTCCTTTATGCTGTATAGTTGACCGCAGGTCATGGAGAATAATAAGGTATTCGTAGACCTTTGTATGAGGCATCTTTATTTACTTAACAGGTCTCCAGCCATGATACATGCGTCCTAGATGCGGGCTTGCATACACACCGTATCACTCCGCAGCCGCACCCCATCAGTAACGTCCTGATGGTATATCTGCGTGGCACTATATACTACATCCTCCTTTCTTACAATGAAAGTAGCATACAACATTTGCTGTAGTAAACTTTCTATAACGGCCTCAATATTAACATTGTTCACTTGTTAACATACGAATATATGAAATTATATTTTGTATGAACATTAATGTCAACTTAGAATCAGTGTATATCACTCCAACATCCTCATATAAACATGAATCCTGTATATAAACACACCTTACTCTTACGTCAACCCTGTTCAGTTTCCATGTGAACAGTACTTCCTGGTTGCAGCTCGGGAAGCGGCCTCGTTCCTCTGTCATAATACTGCTGCTGCCTCCTCTGTAGATTCTCGAGAGTCGAGTGAACATCCTTAGGCACAGCAGGCTGAAGCACCTCGGTGGAGCTCGGTAAGGTGCTTGTTACGTCCCCACTAAGGTCTAGGGGACCTGGAGACAATAACATACAACCAATAATTATGAGGGAGTCAGCGTAACAGTTGACAAAAGGTTTATTTTGTAAACCCAGAACCGAACAGACATATAACTGAAACACTCTGTTGGTGAGGAGGAGGAGGAGGAGGAGGAGTCAAAGGATTGTGCCAAACAAAAGAAACAAGCATAACAAAACCAGGCCTATCTCTACATCTATCCTTTGAAACCAAAACTCAAACAAAAACCCTCACTAACTAAACTACAAAGACTTTGACAAAACAATATACAGGGGTGGCAACAATCCGCTAACCTAGTGTGCCTAAACATTAGTTAGCTACGTGGTGAGAAATGTACAGGGTACCCCAGACTTACCTAACTCCTCCACCTCTCAACACACACACTTTCAAAAAGGTCAGACAATACAAAGAGAATTAGTTGCTAAACACTGCAGTCAATTGCAGGCTCCTCAATCAGCAACAGGCCCAGAGTGAGAGACCGAGAAGACTTCCTGGGTGCCTCCTTTATGGTCGGCCCTGGCTGCTGATAGGCCAGCTGAGGGTGAGAGGATCCAATCAGCCATCAGACTCAGGTGCACAGGCAGATGCTGATTAGCTGTGCAGAAGACAGGGAGAAGAGAGAAACACAGGAGGGAAGGAAAACCACACCAGTACAGCCTGCCTGGCACGTAACACCCCACACATATAAATCCAAACAGTATGTTTGGACCTGACAATAAACATTTACAAAGCAAAGGATTTCCTGGTTATCAGGAAGATGAGACAGGTAATTGGGCAAATCAGCCAATACCTCAGTATTGCTTAGTCTTGCCCCCTGTGGTGTTGCACTGCGCATCACCAACTCATCCTCATTTGAGCTCACCCTCGAAACTGAAGGCATAGGAGAGACTGTGGTCTCCACCTGGTGAGCTTTGGAAGACTCACTTTGGTCTTCCCTGGTGCAGTACTTCTTTAGCATGTTGATATGACACACTCTGGTAGGACGTCTGCGGTCAGGTGTTTGAATGACGTAGTTTGTTTCACCGAGCTTCTGATCTACAACATAAGGACCAGCAAATTTAGTAGACAGAGCAGAACCAGGTACAGGCAATAGAACCAACACCTTGTCACCTGGCTGAAACAAGCGCACTACCGCCTTCTGGTCGTAGCGTTTCTTCATGTTCCCTGGGTAGAGGTCAGAGCTTCCCTAGCCAAGGAGCAAGCACGATGTAGACGATCCTTAAGTTTGGCGACATACTCCGGGATACTGCAAACTTTTTCCGTTGGCATGATCAAATGCTCTTTAAGAACTCTTAAAGGACCTCTGACCTCATGTCCAAACACTAGCTCAGCAGGACTAAAACCTAGAGACTCCTGAACAGCTTCACGGGCAGCAAATAACACTAAAGGAACACCGTCATCCCAATCTTTATGAGACTCGTGGCAATGTTTTCTTAACATGCATTTCATAGTCTGGTGAAACCTCTCTAATGCCCCCTGACTTTCAGGATGATATGGGCTGGATGTCACATGCTTGATACCTAAGGTGTCAAGTACCCAGGCAAACACTTTAGACATGAAGTTGGTACCTTGGTCTGTTTGAACTACCTTCGGTAGACCAAACATGGAGAAAAACTTCAGAAGTGCCTTGATGATGACCGGGGCAGTGATTTTCCGTAGTGGGATGGCTTCTGGGAACCTAGTGGAAGCACACATGACAGTTAAGAGAAACTGGTTTCCAGTTTTAGGCAAGGGTCCCACACAATCCACAATCACCCTTTCAAATGGCTCTCCCATTACTGGAATAGGAATGAGAGGAGCAGGGTGAATCACCTGATTCGGTTTACCAACAACTTGGCACACATGACATGTTAAACAATAAAGAACTACATCAGACTTAAGTCCTGGCCAAAAGAAGTGTTTTAAAACTCTTTCATACATTTTTGTTACCCCCATGTGACCTGACCACGGATGATCATGAGCCAAGGACATCACCTGAGAACGATCGGCTGTTCGCACGACAACCTGATAAATTGCAAAGGAGTCTGACTCCTCACAGGCATCACTAATCCAGCGACGCATTAATAGGTCATCTTCCATAATGTAGGCCATCTTCTTTGACTTGGCCTCTGATAACAGAAGAGAGACATTTAGAAAGTGTTTCATCACTTAACTGGGCTGCTATGAATTCTTCCCGAGTGGCAGGCAGTTGTACAAGCTCTGAGCTGTTACTGGGTGATCCAGCACCAGCAGACCGGGCCTCCTCTGGCAGTCGGTCCGACACAGTCATGTCTTCAAGAAACTGCCCTGTAGCAAGAAAATAATCAGACAAGTCCTCTCCGTATTTCTTTGACTGGGCCCTTGTAACAACACAAGCAGGAAAGATTTCGGGAGGTACTTCAGCTGATTTCTCTGCGTCTAAACTTAGATCCGGAGAATCAATGACCTCAGGTACTGGCTTAACTTTACCCCCAGCCAAGTCATTACTGAGGATGAAATCAACACCTTTGATGGGCAAGGCAGGGAGGACAGCTACTTTAAAGAATCCTTTGACAAGAGATGTGTATATAAACATTGTGCAAAGGAGCCGCAACTAGTGTCATGCCTACCCCTTGAACAACAGCACTTGATCCACATGATGATCTGGAGGTTAAAGGTAAGATGCCTTCTCTAATAATGGACTGAGAACCTCCTGTGTCCCTAAGTACCTGTA
Source organism: Gymnodraco acuticeps (assembly GCF_902827175.1). Lineage (NCBI taxonomy): Eukaryota > Metazoa > Chordata > Actinopteri > Perciformes > Bathydraconidae > Gymnodraco > Gymnodraco acuticeps. Next base: position 509,430 of record NW_022991603.1, read on the forward strand.
CTGGCAGCTGGTCTTTAGGATCCCCTGTTAAAGAAACAAAGCCCTTGGAAATAAAGGGTTTGAAACAGGGATCAGGTACATCATCTTCCTGGGACATTTCTATGTCTGATAGGGAAACTCCTTTAATGAGTCCCATGCCTTTTGGCGTTTGAAAGCGTTGCGAAAATTGTTGCTTACGCTTTAAGAAATGACACCCTGAAATAAGGTGTCCTGTTTTATGGCAGTAGTTACACTCACGGGGCCCCCGTGGAGGTGATGGTGGTCCTCTAGACCTTTCAAAAGTTGTTGGGCCAAGATCAGGTCTTGCGGTTTGTGATATTGAAGCTTTATCTGGGCGCAAGGGTGAAGAAAACAGTCTTGTGAGTGAGCATAAATTAATCCGCTAAAACAGCTGCCTTAGCCAGTGAAGTGACCTTCTGTTCATTTAAGAATATCACCATCCTTTCAGGCAAAGAATTCTTAAAATCTTCCAAGAGAAGTAACTGACGAAGACTCTCAAAATGATCCTTCACTTCATTAGCCGCACACCATTTATCAAAGAGAATGCCCTTCTCTCACGCAAACTCAACAAATGTCTGCGTAGCAGACTTTTTATGGTGTCTGAACTTTTGTCTGTAGGCCTCCGGCACAAGCTCATAAGCACGCAAGATCGACTCTTTAAGCACTTCGTACTGCAAGCTTTCTTCCAAAGAAAGTGAAGATACCACTTCCTGAGCCTTACCTACTAATTTGCACTGAAGTAGGATTGGCCACATGTCTTTAGGCCAGACTAGTGCAGTAGCAATTCTCTCAAAAGCACTAAAATATGAGTCAACCTCTGACTCTCTAAAAGTTGGCACCAAAGCAATATTTTTACTAACATCAAAACTTTTTGTATGAGAGACTGTATGCGAAGGTATTGACCTCTCAAATGTCTGCTCTGAAGAGATTCTCAGGGCATCAACTTCAAGCCGCTTTAACGTGATTTATTTCTCAGCTTCTAACTTGCGAATCTGCAGTTTGTGTTCATAGTCCACTCTACGCACCATTTCCTTCTTCTGGAACTCCAGCTGAAGACGGGCAATACGAACTTTTAGTTTGGCATTACTACTTTCACCTAAGCTACCCGGAGAGGAGCTTCAGGACTAAACTTGTCAACTCTAGGTGTAGCTAATACTCTTTCCCTATCTTCTTCAATAGACACTTCAGCCCTAGGGTGAGTTGACATGCTTAGGATAACAAGAATCTTTAACTCCTCTAGTTTTTGCAGGATTTTCTCTCTTATCTCTCTTTTTACTTTATACTTGTCTACTGTAATGTTAAAGTGAGCTGCAATACATAACATGTGATCTTTGCGACAGGAATACAACTTATCAACACTTGGACTTTCAATAAAGTCCTGTAAGTCAAAACCCATTTTTCAGCCAATGTACAACACCTACAATGACTTCTCAATTATTGGTCTAGGGGACCTGGAGACAATAACATACAACCAATAATTATGAGGGAGTCAGCGTAACAGTTGACAAAAGGTTTATTTTGTAAACCCAGAACCGAACAGACATATAACTGAAACACTCTGTTGGTGAGGAGGAGGAGGAGTCAAAGGATTGTGCCAAACAAAAGAAACAAGCATAACAAAACCAGGCCTATCTCTACATCTATCCTTTGAAACAAAAACTCAAACAAAAACCCTCACTAACTAAACTACAAAGACTTTGACAAAACAATATACAGGGGTGGCAACAATCCGCTAACCTAGTGTGCCTAAACATTGGTTAGCTACGTGGTGAGAAATCTACAGGGTAGCCCAGACTTACCTAACTCCTCCACCTCTCAACACACACACTTTCAAAAAGGTCAGACAATACAAAGAGAATTAGTTGCTAAACACTGCAGTCAATTGCAGGCTCCTCAATCAGCAACAGGCCCAGAGTGAGAGACCGAGAAGACTTCCTGGATGCCTCCTTTATGGTCGGCCCTGGCTGCTGATAGGCCAGCTGAGGGTGAGAGGATCCAATCAGCCATCAGACTCAGGTGCACAGGCAGATACCGATCAGCTGCTGATTAGCTGTGCAGAAGACAGGGAGAAGAGAGAAACACAGGAGGGAAGGAAAACCACACTAGTACAGCCTGGCACGTAACAGTGCTCCTTAGCACTCTCCCCATGAGCATTTGTGCGGGTGAGTATTGCATGCCTGTTACATATGGGGGTTATTCCCTATCTTTATTCAAGAGCGTGGTATTTAAATTTGAGAGCATACTTTATGTATTTATTTCCCTCAAACCCTGTCCTCACACTCAAATAGTGCCTGCTTGCACTTAGATGTGCTCTGCTTGTGCTCAAACTGTACGCTTGCACTCAGATATATTGCTGCTTACAGATTTGTTCTGCTCTCAGATTTATTCTGTGCGTGCTCGAAACTTTTTTGCAACAATCCTGTCAAAATCCCTCAACCAATAGGAGGCCAGGTGTCCTTGCGGGTGCGTTCGCTTTACTCATTACAGCGTCCCGTAAGGGCGGTTACTCTTTGGTTTATAAACTCCCGCCCTCCACGGCTTTATAACATAACATGTACTTCACTTCGCTGTACAACTTTTTTTTTGTGGGGGGGGGGGGGGGGGGGGGGGGGGGGGGGGGTGGGGGGGTAAGCACAGTTAGTATATGTTTATAAAACGGACAAGTCAAATCAAGCAATCTGATGTTTCTTAGCCGTGATATAATGAGCGTATATCCCGGGTATAATTGTAGTTACTTTTCACAAATCAGTATCCTTCCGCGTCTGAGAACCGTTACAACTGTTACATTACGTCCGTTATGAAACTAACTAACTAGCAGTGGCCACCCCACCTCTTCCCACATTAAAAAAAAAATATTAAAAAAAAAATATTAAAAAAAAATATTAAAATAATATATATATATATATATATATAAAAAAAAAAAATATTTTTATTTTAATGAACAAGGTAAATATCATACAATTGGTATCAGTAAAATGTATAATTTACAATAAAATCTCGTTTAAAATTGTGTTACGATGTCTAAAGTTACTGATAAGTCACATGTTTCCTGCCTGGCCTTGCCCATGGCATTAGTTTATCATTACCGGGCGGAGCCCCCGAGACAAACAGCAGCAACCAGCACGTTGCAAAAGTCTCAATAGTAAACTCTGCCGTCGAAACATACTTCAAAGTTTCAGCCAATCAGCGCCGTCAAATATTTTGGTCACGAGGGCGCTCACGTTGGCGCCCACGTTGCTTACGTGACGTGAGTTGTTTTTTAGACTCGTGAGTGACCAAGGTGACGCAGTATTTAGAATGGTGTGCAGGTGGAGTCGCCGGACCTCGGTCCGCACCCAATTCCGTGCAAGAGCTACTCTCCAATCCTTTCCAAAGGAGAAGTTGGGAGATAAATTGATACTTAAAGACCTTGGACCGGACCAACCCGATTTGTATATATCACAGCAAGCTCGTGAAAAAGACTAAACGTATCAACGAGGCTATCTGGATGCAAACGATGCAAACAGGTAAATGCTATCTTTTGTTTCGCATGCTTGCTCTTCAAACAGCCGGGGACAGATACGATCTGTTCAGAAACTAGACAAAAGTTAAACAAGTACAAACCACAGACTGTCTGTGTCATGGAGAATACAGTCGCTGGTTTATTTATGTCTGTATAGGCCGTTGTTGTGAGTGTGGACGGTCGGAACATATATAACGTTAGCTTAGCCAAGCTCCATTCAGAAAACAAGCATTCTAAAAGGTTTTTCGCCTGCTGTCTGTCTGCAGACTTGTCAAAGCATGAATTCATGGTTTTTACTAACCGGTATCAGTATGTTGTTACGTCGGCATCATTTAGAAACGTGTATTACAATTTAATCACGGTCAAATATGTTCATTTTGTTGTAGTTGTAGCTCTCGAGCCAGCTCGCGTTACCTCACTGAGCTGAGGTTATACGATCCTCTCGTCTGACAGGAGAGGACTCTCCTCCACCTTGGTGTAGAAACAGCTCTTTATATCCGTTAGCATAGCTAGCTAACCAGATGCTAACAACAACATTCCCCGTTACCACTCGCGCACTCACAAAATGGTGCCACACACACACAGAGCCGAGCTTGAATGAAACACAGAGACCCAGAAGTAGGCTACTTGTACTGTACTGTATATCATATTATTTTCGATAGCTTTACTGTATAATCAGTGTAACAGATGAACAGATCGCCACGGGGCTTTCATCTAAACACACAGCCAGGTAATGATAACAAACAAAAGTCGGGGGTCATTGGTCAAGCAACACACCAATCAGAGAGCAGCGGTGAGTCAGGCTGTGTTTTATATTTGTATTCTTTATTTCTGATGTATTTCACACAAAAAACCTTTAGTGGAAACGTTTTCACTTCTATGATTTTTTTTTTTTAAATGGCAAAGTGGCAAGACTTGCCCACCCGTGGGGGGGCACAGTGACTCATTTGGGGGGGCATGGCCCGCGAATGACCCCCCATGACGCCGACCCTGTGTAAGGTGCTGGTATATATATACTAACTGTGCTTCCCCCCCCCCCCCCCCCCCCCCCCCAAACAAAAGTTGTAAATCAAACAAGTGAAGTACATGCTATGTTATAAAGCCGTGGAGGGCGGGAGTTTATAAACCAAAGAGTAACCGCCCTTACGGGACGCTGTAATAAGTCAAGCGAATGCACCCGCAAGGACACCTGGCCTCCTATTGGTTGAGGGATTTTGACAGGATTGTTGCACAAAAGTTTAGAGCGCGCACAGAATAAATCTGAGAGCAGAACAAATCTGTAAGCAGCAATATATCTGAGTGCAAGCGTACAGTTTGAGCACAAGCAGAGCACATCTAAGTGCAAGCAGGCACTATTTGAGTGCGAGGACAGGGTTTGAGGGAAATAAATACATAAAGTATGCTCTCAAATTTTAAATACCACGCTCTTGAATAAAGATAGGGAATAACCCCCATAGTTACAGGGGTGTTTCTCAGGATGAGCAGGGCAAGATGAGGGTCTGTGTTCGTTAGTTGTGCTTTTTTAAGAACACGTTTAACAGTTTATACGGTCCTTTCAGCCAGACCATTGGACTGTGCATAGCCTGGGCTGGAATGAGTGAGTTTTATGCCCCATGATTCTGCAAAGTTCCTCATTTCTTGACTCGCGAATGGGACATGGTCACACACTATCTCTTTTGGTATTCCTATCGTGGAGAAGACTTATTTCATTTTCTTAATGACAGTGTGTGATGTCTTGTCGTTAATGTCTTGTCGTTGATGGAAGGCGTGTGGCGCAGTGGATAGAGCCTTGGTCTGGGGGTCAGATGGTCACAGGTTCAAACCCCACTGCAGTCAGCATGTCGTTGTGTCCCTGGGCAAGACACTTAACACCAAATTGCTCCTGTGGGGATTGCCCACAGTGTTGAGTATGTAAGTCGCTTTGGATAAAAGCCAAGGAAGCTCAGGAATGTCGTGTGAGATCAGAGGCTCCCTCGGGTTTCTGGGCTGGAACTGCTGACATGTCCCACAATTCTCGACCTTTTGTTCTATCTCTCTTGACATACCTTGCCTTCTGGCAAGTGCTTTTGTCCACTGCATTCCTTGATGAGCCACATGTAATGTTTGCAGCATGTCACTTCTCATCGAGCTCGGGAGGATTAACCTGTCACCTGCAAACATTATCTCATCTATTACTGACAGAGTATGTCTGATAGGCCAGTATTGAACCAGTTTAGTGTGTACTTGTTTTCTGTGTCGTGGCCAGCCCTGTCTGTGTTTCCTGCAGCAGCTGTAGTATTTCATCATTAGCTGTTCCACTTTTGAGCTTTTGCAGCATCTCAGTGCTCAAAGCAGCTGTTGGCTCCAGAGCATAGACAACTTTCTGTGATGTCATCAACTGTTGAATGTTCATCATGTGTGACAGCTCGTGAGAGTGTGTCTGCGATCAGTAGGTCTTTACCTGGTGTGTAGATGACATTCAAGTCATATCGCTGCAGCTGGAGGAGCATCCGTTGGAGTCTGGAAGGAGCTGCTCCAAGCGGCTTTCTCAGAACACTTTCCAGAGGTGTGTGGTCTGACTGCACATCCACTTTCAGAAGACAATTGCTAACAGTTCCTTTTCTATTTGACCATAGTTATTTTCTGTTTGTGTTAGTGCTCTTGATGCATAGGCAAATGGGTGGCCCTCATGCATCAGACATGCCCCCAAACCATCTTTGGATGCATCTGCCTGTATATGATGAGCTGTTTCTTTGGGTCAAAGTAACTGAGTACAGGAGCTGTAATGAGAGCATCGTTCCGTTTTTTGACTGCTTCATCATGTTCGTGCTGCCACAGCCACACAGTCTTTTCTCAACAACTGTCTCAGTGGTGCTGATATGGTAGCCTCACCTGGGATGTACTGAGCTAGGTATTTTACCATGCCCAGCAATCGCTGTAGTCCTGTTTTGTCACTTGGTGTTGGCATGCCTGTGATAGCCTTGATCTTAGCATTGTATGCTTTAACACCCTCTGAAGTGACAGTATGGCCCATGTGGTTGACACTGCTCACCTTGTACTTGTACCTTGTACTTCACTTTGTTGAACATCACATTAGCCTCCTTTGCTCTGGCTATCACTTTCTGTAATATCTCATCGTGTTCTTTCTCTGACGATGCAGCAATTATCATGTCATCTGCAATGATGTGGATCCCTTGGATATCTCCAAATGTCTCACAGTTGCGTTGCTGGAAAACCTCACTTGCTGACTTGATCCCAAATGGAAGACGTTTAAAGCAGTATCTCCCCCATGGTGTGTTAAATGTGCACAGTAGGGATGACTCTTTATCTAGCTTTATTTGCCAATATCCATCTGTTACGCCCAGATCTAGGGGAACCTAGGCACAGCACAACATTACCCTCTCCCAACTCTTCCCACTCCCAAGAAATGGTAAACGACAAAGGAAAATCAGCTTTTTGAGATTTAATAACTCAAAAAGACGAGTGACATCCCCAACATACCAAACAAATAACGTCTTCACAGAGTTTCCTTAAACTTGCCTAACAAAACGAATAAAATAAAATACAGGCTTCTTACCTACTGTTACCAGTAAACAGGAGAAAAAGGTTCAAACAAAAAGAGGGTTTCTCACTCCTAAACAAATCAAAGCGTGTCTACAAAGACAGGTAAAGGCAGTTAATCTTTCTAAGGTTTCACAGCAAGCAAAAGGACCGGTATAAGTATACACACAGCCAGGGCCGTATCCAGGATTTCCTAGATACCGAGGTCCAAACATGCTAGGGGGGTTTGGGGGATACCCCCCGAGATTTTTGGGATTTTCATGATCTAGTTATGGTGCTTTTTAAGTCCTATGGGGGGTCACAAATTGGATAATATATCGATTTCAAACCATGTCAGTGGGCTGACAATGTCAGCATAAATTATTTTGAAAGTGTAATACATAATAAGAATCAGTTGATTGTTACTATTAATGATCTGGACATGCAGAAGAGGCTAAAATGATCACAAAACATTGTCAACATCAGTGGCGAGCCGTGACTTTTATACCTAGGCCCTCTGACCCCCACCCCTTCCCTCGAGTTATTACGTCACAGCGTATACTTCAGCGGAATATCATAACAACGGCCCGGGGTGCAAAACGCATCAATGAAAGCGACCCTCTACCACACAAAACAACACCTGTAAATAACCCTATTTGTGTTCTTTGAAATTGAAAAGGATATTACATTGTGTTTGTTACTTTCGTTGCAGTTGTATGTCTTAAGTGTAATTTGGCATGCTTTTATTTTGAAGGCGAGTTAACGCTGTTGACAGGAAGTTGTTGTTGCTATGGAAACAAACGTTTCACAGCGGGCGGAACTTGTCATAAAGTCCGTGATAATAACACCCACCCATTTAGCGGGAAGATATGATTGGTCAATTGTACTGTCCTTTGACATTACTCTCTCGTTCAGTTACTATAGCAACCCTCTGTGAATTCATAGCTGGACCGCCTGGACGTCCAACAGCTCCTCTCTTCACAGTAACTTGCAGAGACGAGATTCTTTCATTTAACTCTTCACATTCCAACATAAACTGAATAGGCAGATTCGAAGGATTTATTTCTTTGGAAATGTTATTTTAATTACAATTAAATCAAGTTATTTTGGTAAAACTAATGAAAAATATAACTAAAAAAATATATAATTTTGTTTTAATGTTTTTAAATATTATTTTGTAGAATATCTTAGGCCCTCACAGAGGGCCCTGACGGCTCGCCACTGGTCAACATTCATTTTCCATGTCTCTCTCCTTTCCATAACCTGCAGCCTCTCTTCCATCTTCTTGAGTCTCTCTGTCTTCTTCCTGTTCATTACTCTCTCTGTCCTCTACCCTTTCTCTTTGTTCAATCTCTCCCTCGTTGTTCACCTTTTGCTCCTCTTCACTTGTCGCTCCTGCCAGTGAATCAAAAGCAATTCAGCAATTTAGTTCATTTCACTTGTTTGCATTCTTTTTTTATTTAAATCTGTTTTGTTTGATTCTCAAAAGAGAACAAAGATGTAAGCAAATTGTGTTTTATACAATTGTATGTTATTATGACATCATAACTGCAATAGATGTATGTTTTAAAATTATGCCTATTGTAAATGAAGACTATTGTTATAGATAAATAGATAGATATGGGGTTGTTAAGCCTACATTATTTTGTGTGACTATACCTGCAGTTCCTCACTTTCACTCTCTCTCTTTCTCTCTGCCTGTCCTGTCTCTTCCTTACCAAAGCTGAGCTTCGACTGACGTAGTATTTATTATATCTGAGTCAGTGTAAAAGAAAACAATGCAATGTTATATCTTCAATGTTTTACTCAAATTGAAATAAAAGAAAAGCATTACAACGTTTGTTAAAAGGTAATCCTTCTGACATTGGATGAATGTAATTAACTTTAGCTCTCTAGCTAGTTTATTCACGCAATGTAAACCAAAGTATAGCCTATAGCTGCAAAATAAGTTAGTATGCATGTTGTCGGACGTCCACTGACTAACGTAGAGCGTTCACAGGATCTGCTGGTCATATGATGTCCTGATGAACAGAAACACAAGCAGCCCACTGGACTCAGATCTCTAGATACCTCATCACTCTTCCGCTGCTCCGATACAAGTCCGGGCTGCGGTGGTTTGTTGATACATGACGTCTTCTTCTGTTTGCTTTAATCGAGGCTACGTAGTTATGCAGCGCCCCCATGGTCAGTAAATGGAAGTACTACAAAGAACCCCGTTTAGTGTAATTATTTCACAAGTTTTGTTATACACAGCTCGGAAAATATTACCGGTCCGGACCTCGGTGACCTCAATGGTAGATACGGCCATGCACACAGCACAACAGGACAGATATCTCAATACGCAAAGTGTTGGGAGTAGGAGAAGTCGAGTCGGAGAGAGCGGCCAAGGAACTGCACGGCTTCAGCTTAAAATGCTCCCGTCTCCTCAGGTGGACCAATCAGCCTGACGAGGGTAGTTAATCAGCTAACGGGCACCACCTGCTTGCTCACACACACACACACACACACACACACACACACACACACACACACACACACACACACACACGGAGGGAAAAATATACACACAAATGACCTAACGACCCAGGTCGTAACACTATCTTTTTCATCCAGCACTGTGAAAAGTTTCTTACCAGTTTGTACAGAACTTCATCGGTCGTTGTAATGGAGTAGTGCTGCCTGAGTATAGCTTTGTTTAAGTCACTGGGATCCAAGCAAACCCGTAACTTTTTTCTGTCTTTTTTTTCTGTGATCACCAGGCTATTAACCCATGGTGTAGGCTCAGTTACCTGTACAATAACATCAGCTTGTAACAAGTCATCGAGAGTGTCTCTCAGTCTGTCCATTACTGCCAGTTGTATTTTCCTACAGCCATGTATGACAGGTGTGGCCTTGGGGTCAGTGTGGATGTGATATTCTCCAGCAAACTCACCTAAACCATCAAAGACAGTTGGGTGCTGAGCTATGAGCTCCTCTTTTGTTGTGGGATGTTTCACTTCTATTGAGTCAACGTCCACTCTTTTTACCAGGCGCAGTTCTTCACATGCCTCGTTTCCTAATATGGGAATGGATCAGTGCCTGGAAACATAAAATGTCAGACTTGCCTGTGTTTTGGGAGTGGAGCATTTGAGTGTTACCACCCCTTCAATCTCATCCCTCCATATGCCACCAGCACTGTCTTTGTAGGCTGTAGTTTGAGGTGTGTTCTTCTTTCACGTCTGGCTTTTCGGGTCATCGCTGTGAATACTTTCAGTGGCAGGACGTTGGCCTCTGCTCCTGTGTCCAACTTAAACTTGCCACACATGCAGTCAACATTTACATTAGAATGCCACGACTGGTCAGCTTTAGACTTTAGCTGATCAATGTTCACTGTCCCAACATATAGGGTGTCTATTTCCAGAGAAACATCATGTACTGTCTTGTGATGTTGGGCTTTAGCTGACCTACACATTTTTGCATAGTGATTCTGTTTTCCACAATTATGGCAGGATACTCCGTATGCTGGACACTGTCTTGGCTGGTGTGATTTACCGCATTGTTTGCATGTCTTTGTCCCTTCTTGTGTACGTTGTATAGGTGGTGTGCGTGTCTTTTGTCCTTGTCGACTATTCTTGTGCACTGCAAGTACAGACATCTCCTGGGCTGCTGCATTCATAGCTAGCATTTGAACTTTGGCCGTCTCAGCAGCTCTGCAGGTGTCTATGGCCCTTTCTAATGTGAGATTAGGTTCTCTTAAAAGTCTCTCTTTCAGTCTCTGGTCATTCATACTAAACACAATCTTGTCTCTGATCATGTCATTTTCTGTGGTATAAAATTCACAATCCTTGCTCTTTTGCTTGAGCTCCGTCACATATTTCTCAATCGTGGTGTTACTGTCACAGTCTGCTCCATCATTCACCAGTAGTTTTCCATTCACCTGTCTCACCTGTTAACCACACCCACGTTTTTGCTCACACTCTTTCTCTACTGCACCCATTAGCTTCACTGCCAGTATTTAAACCCTCACCAGACACACACCCGTTGCCAGATCGTACTTTGCCTTCATGCTAGTCTTTCACGCGTTTGTTACCAGATTGCCTACCCGGTTCCGACCCTGCCTGCTCTGCCTGTTCCCCGATCCTGCCTGTCCTTGGACTATCCTGCCTTGCCTGCTGTCTGACCCTGCCTGTACCTACGTTGACCGCCTCGCCTGCTCCCTGACCCTCTGCCCGGCCCTGACTCACCTTCTGCCCGCTGTCCTCTGGTTCGTTTGCCTGCACATCATCCGGCTGATACTGTTCTGCTGGTATCCCTCTGTTCTGGTATTATTACCAATAAAGTACATTACCAATACTCCTGGGTTTCTCGAGTGCTGCATTTGGGTCCTTCATAAGATTGTGACAGTTACCTGACATAGGATGTGCCCAAAACTGATGAAACACTGTGTTCTTCTTAGGCAGACAATAGGCTCTGAATGCTGCTAGAATATCATTAACAGTCTGTTTATCTTCTTCTTCACCTCCATCTTCACCATGTGCAATGTCTAGCGTGTTGTAAACTTCAAGAGCCTCCTGTCCTAGTGCATGCAGCAGTATGGCCACTTTAATCTTCCTGTCCTTACCGTCTGCACCACTCGCGGTCATGTAGATTTGGAAGCGTTGTTCCCATCGTCGCCAGTTTTCTCCCAAGTTGCCAGTGAGTACCAGTGGAGATGGTAATTCGAATCGATCCATCTCTCTCTTTTTTCTTTCTTCCAAAAAAAGAGCAACTCTCGCTCTCTGGGGACCGCACTGTTAGCTAGGCTTTAGGCTAACAAAACTTTCATCTGTTTACCTCCGGCAAAATGACAAACTGGACCGACTTCTGACACCATGTAATAGTCCTTTATGCTGTATAGTTGACCGCAGGTCATGGAGAGTAATAAGGTATCCGTAGACCTTTGTATGAGGCATCTTTATTTACTTAACAGGTCTTCAGCCATGATACATACATGCGTCCTAGATGCGGGCTTGCATACACACCCAGTATCACTCCGCAGCCGCACCCCATCAGTAACGTCCTGATGGTATATTTGCGCTGCACTATATACTACAGTCGCGGTGCATAAAAACAAGAATTAAAAACACAGAGAACTAGACAAATATTAAAAATATAACAGTATTTACATTGCAATGGAATAAGAAGGAATAAAAGATGGAATAAAAATCGGCAGTAATACAAAATATTGTTGTACAATGTGTACGTTATGTAACGTCATTGTCCAAATTGACCAATCAGAATCGAGTTATCAACTTTGCCGTATGATAATGTATTTGAAATACTTTCTAGTTTCAAATGTCATATGTTTTTTTTTATAGTTATTGAATCATGTTGGCCAAAGCCTCTGAGCAAAGCCATTTCAAACAAAACTGTTCAAGATTGACCTGAGCAATGCTGCCATGTTATCAAGTAGAGAGCAAGTGGAAGATTATCATACTTTATAAAACGGACAAGTCAAATCAAGCAATCTGATTGGTTCTTAGCCGTGATATACTGAGCGTATACCACGGGTAGAATTGTAAGTTACTTTTCACAACAAGTCAGTATCCCTCCGCGTCTGGGAAAAACAGTATACCGTTGGGCTGAAAAGCAAACTGCTTGCTTGCTAAGGGGGTTGTCGACCCTCCGCTTCGCGTCGGGCCGAACCACGCCCATTAGCTGTGATATAATGAGCATATACCACGGCCTGTCGTGAGCTATTGCTTAAATATATCCAAGTAGGTGATAATAAAATGTCCATTTACAATAAAACGATATCCACAGTATATATATGTATATTCCGTAGTTCTAGCTGTGCCATGGAGGCCTGGTTTGTGTCAGCCTGGAGAAGCAGAGTCACACTCAGGAGATCATTACAAGTTAGACCTCATGCATTTGGCTTTAACATAACAATAAATCAAACAATTTGATTCAACTAAAAGGGTTCAAACAAAGTAATTCTAAGAAGGTAAAGGGTGGTCTAGCTTTGTTCCTCTAATAGCATATGGCAATTTTCTGTGAGATTGCAGAGCATGGAAGACTGTCCAGAGTTTAAAAAAGGGTTTATCTTGAACTGCATAGTTTCCCACTCTCCTTTAAGACAGTCTTGCATTTATGTCTTTCCTCAGTCAGTTTCTGTGAAAATATATATGTATGTGCGACTGCAATTTAATCAAGCAGCCTTACATTGTTATACTCTGGGCTGTGGGTATAACTTTATGTCTATATTATGCATGGATTTGGCAAATACCATATTGGCTTGTGTGCATGTTTTCAGATTCATTAATACATGAAAACAACCTGCATTCAACGGACAAATGGGGTTTTCTTTATCGATTAGGAAACCTTGTGCAGCATAACTCACATTTTGTATATCCTCTTATTATTTGATTTCCCCAATATTGGTCTATGAGCAAATGTCTGATAAACTACTGACATTAAAGACAGATTCAGCAATATTTTGTGTTAGTGTTAGGTACAGTACAGTTTTGAAAATAACACAAACAAAAACTATTTAAAGGAATAAAAAGTAATGATCAATATGGTAGCTTCTTCTTTCAAATGTGTTGCAAAGCAGTCTTTGTTTTTAGTTATTAGCAGGAGTTATTCATTTCAACTCCTCAATGCCACCTAAAACTTAAACAAATTGTTATTGGAAGCCCTTAATATACCCACACACAACTGTTTTCCTCATTTAAAATACATATTATAAAAGGTTGGTAAGCCACCCACGGCCCTAAGTGTGTTTCCAGAAATTAGTTCTCAACTCATTTGCAAAAGCAAATATGTCTTGAGAGGAAAGTAATGCTTCATGGAGCTTTTACCATCATAATGAGGACACTTTTCTTAATGAATGTCGCTGGAACAAAACATACCTTTAATTACAATACATTGTATTGTTTTTTTATAAGAAATATATGATATTATGATATGAAAATAAAAAAATCAAGATGCAGAACCCCAGTCTTGGGTGTCAAAGTGTTGTTATGTCCATCATCCACCTCTTACACAAAGGAACACAGAACATATTTGAATTGGGAAAAGATTGTCCAATTATGCTCTCTTCAAAATGTGTTCTGCACAAACAAACAAAGAGGGTGGAGACAAAAATCATCTTGTGGACACAGTGATAGTTTGAAACTGAATGTGTAACAGCACAATGAAGTAAATACTGCATACTGGGACACAGTTGTGACACCGTCTGAATAATTATCAATCAAAGTTAAGTGGAGAAAATGTCTTTCTGACTAAAGGACTTAAAAGTGGCCAAGTGTTGTGAAAAGATTTGTCTTCAGTAGCCCGGTCTAATTGCATAAGCTTGGCCCTTCTCCAGGGGCCTCCCTTCACTTTATAAATCACATGAATGTCTGTTTCATGCTAGAGAACTGCAGTCATTGGTCATTTCTGCTGCGGGTCTTCAATCCTCGGTCGTCCGATATTACTTTCCTCTCCACCTAATAATTCATATCTTCCATCAATCCTGCAGGCCGATAATCTTACACTCTCTATCGATTTGAAAGACACAACTACTGAATCATAATCACGAGGAAGTTGCTCTGAGTTGTGTACAAAGTTTGAGTTGTTGCGCATGAGTGCGACTAATAAAAACAGTAAAGTAGCATTGTGAACAAAGCCATTCTTTGTTAGAAAAGTGGCAGTGATGGCTATTAGTCCAGTGCTCGGAGGTTGGCACCGGTCAGGGGAAGGGATGGGATGTCTCCTCTAATCAGTAGACTCTTCACATGCCTTTCAGTGAGTGCCAGATCAATTTCACAGTTTTCGTTGAAAGAATTTCGCAGCCAATTTTCTAACAATGACATCACACTAAATCCAGGGATTCAGCACAGGATTAAATTAGGATTTTCACGCAGCCAATGTCAAATTGGATGATGACAAAAATATCTCATCAGCTCTGTAGATGCGTTGACCAACATAAATATTCTTCACATAATGAAGAGGAATGAGTAGTGCAATCCCAATGGGTGAAGTCAAGGAATGCAAGCATACAGGCTGATGTGTTTGGATAAATGTTATAAATCTGAGGGCAGGGCCATTCATCTTTTCATGATGCATCACCGTGACCAGGTGATACTCAATGAGTGCTCTAAATGAAGAGATATGAGGGAGGGCAAACTGACCTTCACAGGTCACACTGTCCTTTTGTACCTTTCCTTCCTCAGGTGAACGCACTGTGTTCACCTGGGAGACTTAATGAAAACTCGATATGTAATTACACTATATAAAATAAATCACCTTTTCCTGTTTGCACACAGCAGATAGCCTTAACATATGTTATTATGCATCCACAAATAACAAGCAATATGCTACAGGAATAGGATGTGTCACACTTAGCCTGCTAATTAACAGTCTCGTACGTTTTGCCAGACTTTATACTGTAGATCCACAACGGGCATCTCACACAGTATTGTGCACAGTTTCCTATCTGCAGCAGTTTGTGGGTGCATTCTCTCTGGAGAACTGCTTCTGGAGCATGGTAAATTGGTTTCACAAACCTTTGATTAGACAATCCCCCCTACTTCCATTATATTTGCTGTCTATGAGTGATTGCCTGCACGCTGAGATGAAAGACCAGTCCGGGAACTGAGGCGATGAGGCGAATGGGACGCGATAATGAAATGAAATGAGGCGTGAACATTGTCTGTTGCTGTTATCACTTAAGGACATGTAGAAAGGGTAAAGGGACCTGAGAGATCCTGGCTCTGCCTAATTCCTTACTACCATAATAGGCCTTCAGCTATGATGTTGGAAAGTTCATCTATATGCTGAATACATCCCAGCATATTTTGATTCAGAGTCTTTAGAGAGACGGAAAAGGGGAAAATAATTTGTCTAGCCTCAGCTCTGTGTGTATGTAAAGTATCACCATAGTTACCGTAGCACTATAGATCTGCCTGCGTTTTGAAATGTCAGATTGTTAGGGGCAGCCGAGGTACAGGAGAGAGGCTCTTGAATGATTGTAGATTGCTCTGAGAGCATATGCCAGCATCCTGAAATCCCAAGGTCTTTTTTTCCCCAGTTCAATATTCTGTTTAAAGAGGACACATTACGCTAATTTCACATTCTTATTTGTATTTTGTTCCTGTACCGTAACATGTTTACATGCTTTAATGTTCAAAAAGCTCTTTATTTTTCTCATACTGCCTGTGCTGCTCTGATTGGTTAGCTGGCCGGCTCTGTTGTTATTAGTCAACCGTTTTAAGTTGTCCCGCCCCTTAGCCTATCGCTAGCAAATAAAAGCAAAATTGTTGTGTAGTGATGTCATTATGTAACGGAAGTAAACAAAGGAGTCCAATGGATGCATTTCAGACGGGGGGGGAGTGTTTAGGAGAGGAACCCCCTCTGGAGGGAACTATGGGATTGTAGCCTTTCAAACGTTTACATCCTGTATCACACACTAAAGGAAAGGGAAAACTCCAAAAAGCCCCTTTAAGGTTTTATATATATATAAATGGTGTTTAGAACATTAAGACACTGGCAAACGACTTGTTTTGGTAACTGGGCGTGGATGTGAGTCTCTGTGTGTGTGCCCCACTGGCTAGCTAATGGGAGAACCATTGGCAGAAACATGAAGCCCCACCCATCAGTTCTCCCTTAGCTCAATAAACACCCTTTTAGTTATCTCGCACAGTTAGCGTTGTTAGCACTGTTCACACTGTTAGCACCGTTAGCTGCTAGCCACAGACTCAGCTGGCTTCAAAGAGCTGTGTGGAGGCAATATCGGTCAAGACTCTGAATCATAGATATGCTTTCAATTCTTTATAGAGCTACTTCAGCATGGGTCAAATTTGAAAACCTGTTTGAAGTTCAAATATCTCATAAATTAGCCAGTATTTTTTAGATATTCTTCAAAACAGCTATATTAACACAAAAAAACAACGGTTATCATTTTTTTTTTACATCTGTTATCTTTGGTTTATTTTCAAATTCTATCAACGTAAACATGTGCAAGCAGAGTTGAACATCCTGCAGTACCAGCCATCAGCATTCACAACATGTATCACAGGTTAACGTCAGTTCACCAATCATCCAGCCTCCAGATTCATGTTTTGATATTTACTTGAAAATATGAAAGCAACTTGAAGAAAAACACAGGGCTGAGTTTCATCTTTATAACAACACGTTTTTAGTAAGCTGTGAAAATGTTGTTCCTAAAGCAGAAAAGAGGATCAGAAATTTTAAGATTCAACACCACGTCAGCTTCAGAGCCCAACGGATATATTTGTTTTAACACCTTTTGGCTTCTTCAATGAAAATAACATAAATCTCTAAATTAAGTAATATTCAGTCCTAAATATCCATCTACTTCCATACAAAAAGAAACATTGTAATGGTATTGAGGTAGTTTACCGTTTACTTTTAATTAAAACCATACCTCATTTGTAGTCAACATGCTTTGTAAAGTCTCAAGCTATTAAATTGACTCTGACAAAGGCAGAAAAAGTGCCAAGAACAGTTTGATATAATTACCTCTTTAGGTATTATTTGTAATTGTTAGTGTCGCTGGATTTAAATAACCCTCCTACACAGAAAACAATACAGCGTAAACCACCCAATGTGTCACTATACACTTAAAACATTTGCCAAATGTATTCTTTAGGTGCAGCCTGTGAACCTGCTGATACCTTAAATGCCTATTCTCCTCAAATACTGTACGGGGACTTTTGTTTTATTGTGGCTTTTTGTATATTCCTAATGCAGGTCTTATGATCTCCTTGACTCCAATGTGATCTGAGCAGTGATTTATGGTGTCACCTTCTTATTTGAATAATAGCACTTGGAAAACGGCATTACTGTCCAACAATCCGTAAGTATTGTAATCAAGTCCTTGAATAATTCCTTGTGATTATCAGTGGTGCAGAGATCCTGGGGTGATTTATTATCAGCTAAAATGATAACCGGAGTTGACAACGCATGATTGCATTACATAAAGAGGCTGCTGCTTTAATCCATTGCAAAAATCCATTCTAGTTTCAAAGAATAAAACACAGGGAGAAGCTGAAAAATATAAAATAAAAATAATAATAGTTTCAAGCACGGGTCTGGCCTCCTTCCACTTTGTCTAAAGAAACAGGCTCCAGCTATCAAGTGGCTCTATTTATGTTTAAAATGTTTGTTATTAAAGTTAGGGTTAGTATAATTTGTGCTGCGTATCCTAGCAAACTCCTCAATTTAAATGAAAAAATATGCATTATGAAGCTTTTAGCTTGGCGGGAGTGGTTCAGTCTGTAGGGGATTGATTGGACTTTGGACCGAAGTGTTGCCGGTTCACGTCCCCGATCGGACCAAAATATACGGAGTGTGGACTGGTACTGGAGAGGGGCCAGTTCACCTCCTGGGCCACTGCCGAAGTGCCCTTGAGCAAGGCACCTAACCCCCAACTGCTCACTGGCACCGGCTAGACTGGCTGCCTCCGCTCTGACCTCTCAACTTCATGTGCATGTGTGCATATAACTGTGTGTGTATTTGTATATGTATGTGCATGTTCTAAAAAGTGTGGACTGTGTGTACTGTATGACGTGTATAAAAACGCATGTGTGTGTACGACAGAGTGGAAACTGAATTTCCCCCTCGGGGGATTAATAAAGGTCCATCTTCTCTTCTCTTTTAGTTGACAATTTACAAACCAGAATATAAAGCTTTATCAACTCCCATTACTGGCGTGGCAGTGAGACCACAGTGTATACAAATGTTTAGCATTTGTGAATGAAGCTTTTAAAAGTTCCCCCCCGATGGGAATTAAATCATTTCTAATCCATTTATCGAGATGCCCAATTTGAATGTGATTCAGATGACATCTCCACAAATGACTTTAAAGAGCATCGGCACATGTTTTCATAAATCTAACGGACCATGAGACAGGCAGCGTCAGTCAGCGGCTACAGAATATAAACAGAGCAGGATTGAATACTATATGTGGGCAACTCTGCTACTGATATGTCACTTGGGGTTATCAAGCGGGTTCCTCTTGTCACAAATGTCTCCTTGAATTAGGTCATTGAACTCAACAGCGTTAGGCAGAGGAATAAGATAGCAATTGGAGCCCTGGTGGATTCACAGCTCTTTTCTGTCACAGCATGCTAATGGCAAATTACAGTATGCCAACGACCTGCTAGCATGCCAAAGCTAACAAGTCACCATGTAAACACCCCCTACAGCAGGAAATAGTTTATTCTGATTGGCTGCCAAATGCCAAGCCATCTCGGATATCATTTAGAAAAACATCAGACCATGCCGAAGCAGGCTATACTATGGCAAAACAGGGTTATATAAAATTGGATGGTGTCACACAGCTAATGCGATACAACGCTCTATTTTGGACTCACAGGCTTTTTGGTCCCTCAAAGGTCAATGCTTTCAAGGTGATTTTAAATTGGTCATCACTGTCTTGCTAAGTGCTGATATATTTATTAATTTAGATCATGGTGAATTGAACAAATGAATTACATAAATACCAACAGTTAATACGATTGTGCAGGAGTTTCATTATTATTCAAGGTGTGTTTTCCTCCGATGTACCTCTCAAATGTTGTGGAGAAACTTTTTCCATTTTTTCGAAATTGGATTTCTACTTGTGACCTCTACATGTCAGCACCTTGTGGATTTTCCTCATCTTCAGCTGAAGATCTGGTGATTGTTGCAATTCCATACAAAATAAGTGATCTTGCCCAATATGTGGCTGTATACGTACAGTATATTGTATTATATGTGTATAACCAAGTCCAAAAACATGTTTGTACGCTTTATTTAGTCTATGTAAAAGGTCATTGTTTTTTCCGATTTAGCTGCAGCTGTAGATGAGAGGATTTATATTGTGACTAATAGTTGTCAATCAATTAAAATGCATTTGT
Source organism: Gymnodraco acuticeps (assembly GCF_902827175.1). Lineage (NCBI taxonomy): Eukaryota > Metazoa > Chordata > Actinopteri > Perciformes > Bathydraconidae > Gymnodraco > Gymnodraco acuticeps. The sequence continues at coordinate 529,317 of NW_022991603.1, forward strand.
CATTCAATCATTCCATACAAATAACTCAGGGCCAATTGCTCTCTTAAAACTGTCTAAAACATATCTTTGAAAAAGGAAAATACAATATTAAAAGGTTTCTGTGACGGACTTAAGAATTGGACGATAATTGCTTATGAAGAACTTCACTTATACAGTTCATAGAAGAGTATATTTGCCTTTATTTGTGCCATATTCGTAAGGTGGCAGGTGCTCTTGCTATACTGTAAATGTGGTGTTCTTCAGGATGTGCAGCAACTCGGCTCAGATCACCAATGATACATTGATTTATTGAATAGGAGCAGTAAGTAAGTAAGTCAATCCTATCTCAAGAGTTTTGAGGTTTTCCGTTTTGTTTTTAGCTTTCACTTGTTATTGGCACACCAGGACATGAGATAGGTCACTACTTTGCTTTGAATAAAAATCACTATTGACTGTGTGGGGCCAAGGAGTCGTGGTTTAGGGAAACAACTTAAGAAAGAACGTTTCCAGGGAAATGTTTTGTTATGATTGATTGAGGTTGGTCACTGACTTTGTTTTAAAATGCTCCCCATTAATCTTTTTCCATTATTTTAAAGTCACAATCGATTTGAAGTGACCCATACAAAAATAGAGGTATGAAACATGGGGGTATAATAACTCTGTGCTATGGGTCAGGACTGAACATTCGGAAAGCCTTTACGTGATATATTACCATTGTCATCTGTATTGAGGAGCGTATAATAAAGTACTTGAAAACAGCGTTCTCTCTCAGTTGATAATATCAGCGCCATTATATTACTTTATTAACTAACAATACTGGCTCATTTGTATTCAGAATACTCGTGTGTTGATGACACTGGATGCTTCATCATGTGTGCTGGAGACCCTTTTCTTCAAATGTAATATTGCAGGCAAAAGTCCCCCTTTGGAGGAAGATGGGGGGAGTCTCACAGTGACTTGACAGAGTGAATTGGGACAGCAGTACATTTCCCTTGAACGTGCAATCAGAAAAGGAGGGATTGAATATGAAGTAAAAATGGGATGCAGCCATTTTGGAAAGGAGCCTTATCCTTGGGAGCAGACGTGGTGATTACGGTGAAGGATGTTGGTCGGTATAAAGGGTGGAGGTGAACAGTGCAGCACAGAGTCAGAATAAGTCAGCACAGACTTTGCTCTCCTCTGAGGAACAGAGTTGTACTGTTTGCAACATAACCCAAAAATCTGAAGAAGAGGAAACATTTCACACAAACAAGACAGCAACATCTAACTGACAATTTAACACCTTTTTCTAAATTCAGAGGCATCCATCTGTTGCTCTTTGTGTGATTCACGTTAACAACTGAGTCTAATGCTGGTTCTTGGCTCAGTGTGCGTATTTAGTGATTCTATAACAAGACAAAGGGAGTCATGCATTGCAGTCCATTCTCTTGCAAACACAGTGCCAATGACAAATGGCGCTTGAAGCAAAAGATTAAAGCCAATGTCCCTTCTTCATATTCACCGTAGCTAAATAACACATTGATCAAGCCTTTGCAATTGCTACTCAACTGATACTCAAGCAGGCACTTGAAGTATTAAAGCTGATTTTGGAATTCCCCTGTTGAAGAAAATAGGGCTATTCATCTTGACACATGCTAGATTGTCTTTTTCTCCGTTACGTGTTGCTACAAAGCAATACAATTGATTAATTGTGTAATTACAGCTACTTTTATCTTGCTGCAGTGACTCATGCAATCACTGGGGATTGTGGAGCTAAGGATGCTCTATAAACGAAAGACCCCATCCTTTTAAGACATAATATAATTTGACTGCCTTCTATTTAAAAAAAGGTTTTAACACAGACTTGAAGAGTAGATTCACACATTTATAGGTGGACATTTGTCAATTTTACTGCTTCATAAGTCACTTGTGAAATCATAAAAAGGACATACTGTAGCTGTATTTGTTATCAGTTTCCTCGCCATATCACATCACAAGAATTTCAAGACAAAAACATAGCATGTTGTTCATACATATCTCATCACAACCGTGATACACAAGCACAAACAGGCCGTTTGAGAAAATGCGTAGACGTTGAAATTGAAGTTGGAGTGTTCTCACAACGATCCAAAAAGAAAAATTAGCTATTCTCTTTTTTTTTCTTGTGACTTGCAAGAGCTACTTGAGTGGTAATATCGGCTCAGCTTTACTGAGACTGGGCTGGTTTTACAGTTGCTCCCCCTCCACATTCAATCACTTGCTCAGTGGAGAGAATTGACACTCTTCTCTGCCCAGACATGATGGATGCAATCAGGCCTGATCATCAATCTGTCATCCTGCAACCTGGAATAGGAATCAGGTTATAAAAAAAGAAAACTGTCACAAAAATATTAAAACGGTGTCCTGGTCGGAGAAAGAGGGCTTGACACTTTAATGTGTTCCCCAAAAAACTACATCCCACAAAATGTGTTTGAGTTGTCTTAAATCACCATTAAAGATGCAATAAGAATCTTCTTTTTCAATATAGGATACATTAAAGGAGTAAAGCTACACCTGCGCACCAGTAATATCGCAGCGATTTAAATAGATTCATAGCTTAGTGACATAAACAATAAAATGGCGTCCCAGTTTTGCAAAGTACAAACAGTATTATTAATGAAATAAATATTTTTCCAACGCATTGCATCTTATTAAAAGTGTGTTTCTCGGATTTCTTCCTCTGTTTGCTTCAAACCACTTAGACGCCTTTTAAACAGACAGTTGTAATTATTCCACTAATACAAACAGTGTGCATGCGTCTTTTAATTAGTTCCCACTTGGGGTATATTGAGTTAATCCTTCAAGTCTTTTATAATCTGACTAACCCAACTAGGTTAGTACAACCGACATAATTAGCTTTGACCTTTAAAAGGTTAGTTAAGATGAACAAACTTAAAATTACTTCAAAAGTTGGGGTGATATTAAGTGACAATTACTTTATTCGAGCTATTATTATGGTGGTATGCGGCTCGTAGCTAATCCAAAAAGTTTCCACAAACATTCAACAACAAAAAAATGGGTCTTTACAATAGTCAAACAATTCCAATCAATGGTTATTTAAAGGTTAAAAACGAAATATTTGTATTAAACACTGATATTGGGAATTGGCTTCTACGGTGTTTACTTGCCTGAATTAGTAATGAACCATACAGGATTCAAAACTGACGAAAAATAATTGACGCGTCTGTTCTAAATCAGTGATTTCAAAGAACAAGATTTTCATCTACCACCTGGGAATAACCCTCCGAGGAGTGGTTTAAAGTGATGTTTTAACACCTCCAATGTTTGCACAAGTGCAGTGAAGCCTATTGCCTCAGTGAGTGCAGTGAGTGTGACCTGGATATCTTTGTTGTCATACTGAAAGAAGTCCCTTCTTTCATTGAGTGGACTGGTAAGTCGACCATTGATATTCTGGGATCTGTTGGGAAGCTCCTTGAACACAACATTGAGCCCCGAATTGATCCCGATGGCCAGAGAACGTGCTGCCTTGCAGTGACTGTGTGGTCGAATGAGAGGTTAAGTCTCAAATGCTTAGTTTACACACTACAAAACTACTGAGTTAGAATTGACCAAGTTTGAGTCAATAAAGCACTCAATGATGGGTTAACTCTGCAATGAAGAGGTAGAAACCATCCATACATTCTCTTCTGCTTATTCTTAAAAGTAAAGTATCTCAGACTTTCCTCTAGCCAGCAACTTTTTACAGCTTTTTTTCTGGGAAACCCTGAGGCATTCTCAGGCCTGACGAGATGTATATTCCCTCCAGCAGGATCTTTGTCTACCCCGGGGTCTCTTACCGTTTGGAAATATCCACAACACCTCCAGCAGGAAGTGCCCAGGAGGCATCGTGATGGCCCTTTTCGACATCAAGGAGCAGTGGCTCTCCTCCGAGCTTCCTCTGGATGTCTGAGCTTCATCTCAAATGCTGAGCCAAAACGCACTACCAGAGAAAAACTCATGTTGTTGTTAACCCAGTACTGTGTTGGTTATATATTGACACAAACTGGGCAACCTTTGACACTGATTTCTACAGAGTAGTTCAGTTTTATAGAAATACAGCCTAGTTGCCATTTAGATCTTGGATGATGGGATTTAAAAGTGTTTATTAATCATGATAATCACAGGTTTAAAATACTACTGTATTTACTTGTATGTTGGGGGAGATTGAACACTGAATGAACGGACTTTGATGCAGATTTGTATTAAAAGGGAACACAAATGAGAAAAAAAATGCGCAGAATAATTGTCTGATTAATGATCACGCACTACCTTTGTGTGATCAGATGTTACATCTCAAATAAAGATTTCAAAATGAAACCCAGTCTGAACATATGCAGAATGAAAGCAAAGAGGGTAAAGTGAGTTTAGAGTGTCTCTAAGAGTTATTTTTCACGTTTTCAATGATTAAAGGGCATCACAAAACAACCCGAGAGATTGATGTGGAAAGCCTTTACTGAATTTGGATGAACTCCAGTGAGAGTTCATCTGTCCTCTGAAGTTTGCCAGTTTTAAAGGTCAACAGTTCCAGTGCTGCTTTAGCAGTCTGGTTCTGCTATGAGAACCGGGGGGTATTTCTTTACATAATGGACAGCTCAGCTGTAGGACACTCACTGTACACTTGGACTTGGAGTCTGATAAACCTGATGATGGATCGGGGTGTCAGTCAGGCATGAATAGGCCCACAGGATGCACCCTTGCATTCCTTTACAATGAAGCCAGGCACTGACATCAGCAGCTATATGCCACGCTCTGCACTATCCTCCCCTGCAGTCATGTCAGTGTGCATCAGGTCAGCATTTCTACACCCTAGGTATTAGTGTTGCACGGTGTACCGATACTTGAAAGGTACCGCGATATCCTGCCGTTAAAAACGTTACGATTGCTCCGTTTCATTAGTATCGGTACTTTAAGAATGACGGGGGAAAGTACTCCGGTGAGAAAGCGCCGTTTTAATTAGAGCCGTGTGTGTTCAGCGCTCTGCTTCCACTCCCTGCACTGCAGCCGTGCCTGCAGTCCCTCCCCTCTCAAGCACGCTCTAAGTCCCTCCCCTCTCTCGTGCACGCGCTAGCTGCCAGAGCATGTGAGAAAGTGAGAAGCATGGCTGCAAGTGGGAGTGCAGCTGCCGCTGCGCCTCGGCTTGTTGACAAAAAAGTTGTTTATAGATGATGCTTAATTGTATTTAATACAAATTCTAGTCATTTATTAAATGTATTGTTCTCATTGTTTAAAAGTGTGTGTTATGGTTCTGGTGTGAAATAAAGCACAATAATTACATTTAAGACTGTTTCCCTTTTTTTAAGAAAAGTATCGAAAAAGAATCGGAATCGCAATTCTTGACAGTATCGGTATCGAAACCAAAATGTTGGTATCGTGACAACACGTATTGTTCGATTTACTATATCATGCTTCAAAATGTTCTCAACAAAAGTATTCCTACACTTGTTTACTCGTAAAATACATGATCTCTCAGTTCAGATGTGGGTTTTTGGAAGTATGAATGTCTTCACTGTGATATAACCCACAGGCCTATATTAAAATAAATGTGGCAAACGCTGTGGAAAAAGCAGAACTATGATCCTGTCCACTGAAGTGTAAGGCTGGTTTTGGAGTGTTCTTGCTGCAAGTACAGTATGTGTTGCTCAACAGAATATAGCTCTGTCAGTGCTCCTTCATTTTATCTGACCCTAACTGTAAATTAAAAGTAACTTGGTCCAAATGTGGCCAGTTTTACTTGGGGAGCCATAATATTCCTGCTCAGCTTCGGTGTGTACAACTTGTGTCCAGAAATAGAGAAGTGGAGGCATGTGTGCATCTACCAAACCAAAAACTGACACATTCATGTTTGTGGGTTGATACTTTGCACCATATTGTAATCCCACAAGCAACAGAAGAATAGCAACGTCAGTCACATTCATCTATCACGCCTGAGAGATGGCCGGCTGCCCAAAGCTGTGGTCCAGAACAAGATGGCTCGACAACAACTGGCCCAATTGTGATGAAAGTTGCTGTGGATTGCCTATTCATTGTCTCCTGACAGATGACTGCTAATCTTTTCTTGAGTCTCTGCCCTGTCTTCTATTTCACAAGAAAACAACAAATCTGACATGCCGTATAGTTAGGGTGGACAAAGCTGCTGAAACAACATTTATGGCCGTCTAAGAAAGTTTAATGAGATTGTAAAAATTGACTCAACAAGAACTTGGCAATCTCTTTTTACAGACCTCCGCAAAGCAAAAGAGAAGTGAATACATCTCTGTAGTTTGTAGAAAAATGCTCAGATCCTACTGAGTGGGTCATTCTGTCTATCACCGTTAAAAGATGGATCCATTGTAAGAGTTTACAATATTAATGTGTCACTTTCATTAGTACAGTAGGTTGGGGAGGATACTACCTGAGAGAATTACGGTTGTCACTCATGATTTAATGAGCTTGTCATGCTCTGCCCTCATACAGTTATTTTTGACCCCTGACTTAAAGGCTTACTTCAACCTGGAACCAATTTTCCCATGTTATTGTGTCCGAATGATTTTAAACCGTCCATTAAATATACCATGTCTACTAAATGTAGGGTGACCAGGTGCCAACAAGCAACATGTGGGACAATGGGGACGTTTTTGCGGGACAATGCGGGACACATTACTGTGTTGCTACGATTAGATGTTTATATAATGTCTATCTAACCCTAAAGAATAAACATTTCTATGAAACTATAAGCTTAAAAATATTAATAACAACGCTTTACTCCGGTTTAATTGTTTGTACAAACTATGCGAGTGAAGGAATTAAATATATTTGTTTTGAATGGAATTAACGGAGCTAACTTACTATAACTCTCTGGGAATCGCCCTCCATCGGCTACACCCATAAGTTCATTAATATTTCTGTTGATTGATTGACATCTGACACAGCTAACGGTGATAGCCCTCTCGTTTCTACACACCTTTGTATAAAAGCCTTGTTTAAGACGGGCTACTGTCAATCAAATGCGGGACATCGGCTAAATGTGTGGGACAGATAATAAAAATGCTGTGCTTGTTTTTGCCACTGTCAGGCTAATATTTTTGTCTAAATACCTGTCCTTCATATATGTTCTATACCTTTTGGTTTATCCATTATGATGTTATTGTCATCTGAGTTGTTCCTGAAAGACAGAAGTTGCAACTTGAGGAGAAAAGAAGAGTGCTGGTTTTGTCAGACAATGAAGATGTGACAAAAGTTTATTTTTGAACGAGACTTTGTTGGACACAATAATAACCAGTGCAGATAAAGCAAAAGCTGAAAAGTTTTCAGAGACTGAACCAAAAACATGCACTTCTAATGGACTTACATTGACCTGCAATCTTCAAAAGTAAAGAGTACAATTTCCAATCTTGGCAGTCGATCTGTTTACATCTGACAAATTGTCACTTAGGCCTACTGTACAAAAATCCAATTTGCTCTTTCCGCCCCACTTCCATATTTTTTTGGAAGTAGTGACATGTTGACGGAAACAGCTTAGAGATGGAAACGCCTGGATGCTATGTCAAATAAAACAGCAAAGATAATTTATTTTCAAAGGGATTGACTGAAAAAGACGGCAGAAAAACATTGCCAATTGTGGAAACTAGGGCACAATTTGTTTAGCCCCAGAACTTAAGCGCTGATAAAAGGTTTCCAAATGGCTTGGTTTGTTTTGCTCTGTTTATGTCTGTGAAATTAACTTGAGATGATAGTGTCATCCAATTACCCAAGAAGTCTACAAGCAGAGCATCCCAGCCTATTTTTGTTTTTGATTAATTGGACTCAGTGGCTAATAAACATATAGTGGCTGCTTTGGTGCAACCTCTAAGCTGACCATTATGTGATGCTGGCTCAACAGTGTCCAGAGAGGGAAACAGCTTTCGTAATTAATTTACCACCCCTTCAAAAGGAGTTGGGAAAAGAGCCTTCTGGAGCTGCAGATCAGTATGCTCCTTTAGCTCTTCAACCCTCTGTGGGGCTATATCACTGTCTTTGCCAAGGAGCTGGGCAATGCTTTGAATGAGGATGGTCCTTTGGGTGCAGATAATCATCCCCTCTGGTATCATACCAAACACAGCTGGAGTCAGTCATTGGATACTATTTAGTCCCTTTCCTCATATCTTTTTTATTTGCAAGCCTGTCTCCCACTGGCAAAGACAGATGGTAAAACAGAAACTGGCAGCTTTTAGCCTCAGTAGACTTTGTGTAAATGCTTAAATGACACCTCACATTAGCTTGGTGAAAGGATGTGTCGGGACCACACACCCTGCTCAATGTGTTTGCGCTGGACAATCTCACACCTCAGAGTGTACCTGTGCCAATGACGGAAGAAGTGTGTCCATAACGCGGCAAGGCTCTGGTGATGAGTGCAGAGGTCGGTCTGCTGGATGAGCGTGGAGCATGTCAAACTGTTAAAGGAGAAGCCGGAGTTTGCATCATCTGAATCTGAAATGTGCAATTGATATAGAGATATTTAAATCACAATAACAATCAGAGATCCTTTATTTGTCCTGCAGCGGGGACATGTAGAGTGTTACAGCAAAAGTAACCCAGCAGAGAAAAGGCAAACAATAAAAAAGAGTAAGCAAACATAGATAAAAGCACACATTAGAATAAGAAGCAGCCTTTTAAAATGAACATATAAAGGTGTTGAGATATTATAAAATGTATACATTGCACAAAACAGTGATGATTGCAAAGTAGACTGCCAAAAAGTGTGTATATTGAACATTGCAGGCTATATTCACAGAAAGATCTTTAGGCAAATAAGCATACACCTCATGCTTACTTTCCATAACATAAAAATGTTTAAGTCCCATTTATTGTTTTTCTATTGTCTTGTTGTTTTTCTATTGTCTTGTTGTTGCGTGTTGGCACCTTGAGTTTATTGTAATTTCGTTGTACCTGTACAATGACAAAAGATCTATTTATCTATCTATAATGATCTTTAACACATCTAAACCATACTATTGCTGCTGCTATATGAAGATATTCTAAACGTTGGCAATGGGTGTTAACATAGTTTTGTCATCAGGTTATTCTAACCCTAACCTGAATTTCCCAAATGTCTGGGAGTAGGGTTAATATGGAATTCCTGAAAACTCTTACAAATACATCTAATTATATTTTAGGTAGACAGCAGCGTATGTAGCGAACCTTCAACCCCCATGTGTAGGGAAGTCATTGTGTGCTTATGTCCTACATGTTCTTACATATTGACTCTAATGTGCCACTAAAGGCAGTCTTCCCTGATGAACAACATATCTAAATGAATGGATCATATAACAGTGTCATTTTAAATCTGGTAGGATACCAGTGAGTGTTACTTAAAGAACTACTTCACCGACTAAATTATCATTTGTATATCAACTACTCACCCTGTGTTACCTACCTACCTAACTACAGTAAACCTAGATTGAAAAGTACTAGGAAAAATGTGGAAGTAAATGGGGGTTTAGTCAACATTGGTAATCTGTCTAAGACATCCATTTACAAACTGATACAACCCTCTTGCAATGATCACCTTGCTGTGAAGCTTTCATTGTCATGATCTGCACCGTATGAAACTACGAACTAAGTGGTCGTGGTCTCATTTAAATGAAAAGCATGTATGTAGGCTATTCTGTAAATTCAATGAGACTTGGGAGACAGCTCCTGGGGTTTCCAATATGGAAATTGTTAATTCTCTGGGGATGTGCTGTGTGAACGCAATGTGCTCTTGTTTCGGATACTTTCATGCTGTTAGAGACTTGGTTCTGGTGGTGGGGAAGAGGAAAGGAAAAAGGGGTCACAAAACTCAGAGACTAGAAGTTAAATGCACAACAATGTAGAAGCTTTGAATAAAAAAGGCATTACAAATATTCAGTTTTGACCCCATCGTTCTTTATAAGGACAAAGCCATGTAAGCTAAACAGAGATCCCCCAGTGAGCGATTAATGGGACCTTAACACTGGTGGAGGTGGTGGTGATGGATGGGGCGAAGTGAAAAACAAAACAGTGAACATTAAAACCGTGACTAATAACTGGAGCGCCAGTGTGATGATGAATTACAACCATAATTGTTTTCCTTTGTGAACTTAAAGCTTCATTAGCATAAGTAAATTCAGAGGTAGTTTTATTTCAGGTTTTTTATTTGTATTTGGTGGTTGTCACAATCTTATGAAGGACCCAAATGCAGCACTCGAGAAACCCAGGAGTATTGGTAATGTACTTTATTGGTAATAATACCAGAACAGAGGGATACCAGCAGAACAGTATCAGCCGGATGATGTGCAGGCAAACGAACCAGGGGACAGCGGGCAGAAGGTGAGTCAGGGCCGGGCAGAGGGTCAGGGAGCAGGCGAGGCGGTCAACGTAGGTACAGGCAGGGTCAGACAGCAGGCAAGGCAGGATAGTCCAAGGACAGGCAGGATCGGGGAACAGGCAGAGCAGGCAGGGTCGGAACCGGGTAGGCAATCTGGTAACAAACGCGTGAAAGACTAGCATGAAGGCAAAGTATACGATCTGGCAACGGGTGTGTGTCTGGTGAGGGTTTACATACTGGCAGTGAAGCTAATGGGTGCAGTAGAGAAAGAGTGAGCAAAAACGTGGGTGTGGTTAACAGGTGAGACAGGTGAATGGAAAACTACTGGTGAATGATGGAGCAGACTGTGACAGTGGTGGTGCAAAATTGAGTAACTCACATGTATTACATCCATACCATGGGTGTCAATACACTATCAACGCTGGGGGCAGGTCCCTTTGACTTTGAAATGACTGATTTTGACCCAATTGATATTTTAGAACATCATTTGTAAAATAATTGGGGAAAAAGCTTGCATCAGATGTTAATAAAGAAGACATGTTCAGAAAGGCAATCACAATTATTTAATGTATTGTTCTATTTATTGTATTTGGTTTAATATGTTGTCATGTATCTATTATTATTAAAACATATATTAGTATTATCTATCTTGCCTAATTTAGCTCTTGATTAACTTGGAGAAAAAAAACGTTTTAATTAGGTTTATAATTATTATTATGATAAGAAAAGATCAAATGCATTTTGTATACAATAAATAAATACATGTGTAATAAGTAAAAAAAGAAAAAACTCATTTTTGACTGGAGTTGTTCAGTCGGCCTGCAATAACAATAACACAAAAGTTCTAACCCCATTTTCTTTGTAACTGTTCAAATAACACAAATAACAGAGTGAGGATCAAAACAACTGTGTGGACCCTGTTTTTGAATGAGGTATTTGAACCACTGTCTGCTGGGAGAGGCAGCTCCGCTTTGGAGAGGTTGAAGAGAGTGGTGACGTCCTGTGCCGGGTTAACATGAAGACAAACACAGTTTTGGATTGAAAAGGTCAGGTCGCGATTGTGGGGGAACGTATTGAAACCAACAGGTGTTAGGAAGCTGAGCTGCGCCGCATTGAAACTGACTGTCTGGAGATGAGTGATCATCAAAGCGGGAGGTGAGCTGACCTGACCGCAGGGGAAAACTCTGAGGATGGGAATGGCAGCCATGGAGAATCGCTCTCACCACATTAAAGGTGCTCAGTAAACAACACGTTGCATAATGTCACAAACTCCACTTTACAAGGCTACATCACTGCAGACAAACCGATTCAGATCTTGTTTGGAGTTTGTCATACGTGATGCAGCTAGCTAAGGGTTCATAGATAACAACATATTTGTTAAGTGATAAAGACAGTATGAGTCTTGCAAAACATTTGAGGTGACATTGTCATCTATATTTCAGGTTCTTACGGGCCGACAGGTGCGTACTCGCTACAGCGGCCCAAACATTCACATTAGGTGAAACGTGCTGCAGTTTATAAAATTATCCAAACACATAAACGAACGGTGCAAATAGAAATGGCAGCAAATAGAAAATGCTGCTAGAATCTCAAAACACAATTATAAAGTGATGCACACAGCTGGGAGCAGAGCGCCTGTTGACGTTCGGGGATTATAAAGTGTTTTGTCAGTAGCCTCTAGTGTTTGGTCATTGTTAAAAAGGCAAAGAAAAATTACATTTGAAGTTTTCAGTGGCAGTGACACTTTGCCAACTTTATAATTCCCTGAACTTCAACAATAAATCCGCGTTTGCACCTGCCAACACTTTATTTGTGGATGAAGTAATGAAGATTGGCAGCACGAGGTCTTGCAAAGACAATTCTAAGTGACAAGTTCTTAGAGCTGTCTTCAAGAAGAATAATACTTTCATATAGACTCAGTCTGACGGATTAAATCATTTCTAAGCCAAATCAACATTCAGAATCAGACTTGATAATACTTTATTTAAATCCTGGAGATACATTCTGTCAAGAGAGAGGGATGGAAACATCTATACAACAATTGTGGCATTTAGGCTGTATTAACATAACGACTTTTTAAATGAGGCACAAAAAGGACAGGATCCCCTTGAGTCTAAACACAGGAGGGGAATGTGGTAGGAGAAGTCCGTCGGTGGAAAATGTAACTTCTCAACTGAATCTCAATCTGAAGATCAGGACGGTGGTAGTGGAGGAAGGGGTTGGGCTGTAGAAGGTGTGAAAGACGGGATCCCACATATATTAGAGAACGCACTCAACTGATGTATTCATGGTGGAGGAAAAAGGTGCAAATGGGTTTGTGAAGGGGAGGAGCTTTAACATCAGGGAAAGGAAAATCGCATACTAATCTTTTGCTGAACATTAGGCAGATGGTAGTATGATGTCCCCCTTGTGTTTATCTCTGAAGTCTGGTCTGTTACCAGAATGTACATTGTATTATTGATCACATTTGTTTAGATCTCCTTTAACAATGGAAAAACAGCAGGAATTATTTTAAGGGGGGCCTATTCTTTTTGCGGTTTTCCCTATCCTGTAGTTATATAGTTTTTAGTGCATGTAAATTATTACACGTCATTTGTTAGACGCTTTTATCCAAAGCAACTTGCATACAGTCAGTACTGTGGACAATCCCCACAGGAACAATTTGGGGTGAAGTGTCTTGCCCAGGGACACAACGACATGCTGACTGCAGTGTGACTCAAACTTGCTACCCCCTGATTCGAAGTCCAGCACTCTACCCACTGAGCCACAGCCGTCTCCTGTAAATGTTCTGCAAAGGCTAGAATCCCTAAGTTCCCTCCAGAGGGAGGAAAGAACATATTCACATCTGTATGTCACACATGTGACTCTATTTGCTAGTGCTCCGACACATTGTACGAGATAGTCTAAGGGGCGGGAACTCTCTATGCGGTTGACCAATAGAAACAGAGTCGGCCATCTAACCAATCAGAGCAAAAATGTATTCTCAATACAATTTGAAAGAAAATGATACCCTCCCTCATTTTCTCATTATTACAGACCCTAACCCTAACACTTACATTGTAAATTGCAACACACAACAAAGCGCAATGAAACAGTTTGGTAATGTTCAGGCAACACACCCATTTAGTTAAGTAAAGAAAACATAGTTTATTTACATTTTTATAAATTAACAAAAATAAGTGCAATTTGCCTTTTCTTGTACATGGTATACTAACAGCATCTCCTGAGTGAACATCCTTTATTTATGTCATTGATCCTCTCTACAAGGACATCCACAGAGTATTTTTGATGCATCCAAAAATGGGATGGAAAACTAATTGTCTTGGAGTTTTATTTTAGAAACCAAGGATGAATTCATACACCTTGGTAGGACCTGAATGTCAGACGTAATCAGACACACTCCTGACACTCTCCTACAAAATCAATTAATGAGGTCATTTATAATTTAAAAGCATTGACCTGCAAAGCAGCTTTGCTACTTGCTTTATGTGTGAGAAGCAGTCCGTGTTATCTTATTTGTTCTATTTCACAGCGTTCTCATTCATGGGTGTTTCTGTTGAATTGCTACGGGATGCAGCATATCCGTTACGCCCATTGTTACCTAAACCTGCAGAGAATATGGCAACAGGAATGGGTGAAATAGAAGCGTTTTGGATAAAAGCACTATATAAATACAGTGCATTTACCATTCCCCAAGTATAGAGTAAGCTACATTCTGTTTGCTGACAAAATCCTTCACTTTAAATTAGGTTTACCAGTATTATAAACACAAGGCTAATATATTATACAACACATAATTACCGCAAATCCCCTTCATCATACACAACATGGTCAATTGGTGTGCATCCAAATATTACACCCATACTGTTTAACATATCATTACAAAACAATGGGAATTCATCTGCAGCTACAGCAGCCTCCACTCTTCTGGGAAGACTTTGCACAAGATTTTGGAAACCCGCCTGCAGGGATTTGCTCTCATTCAGCCACGAGAGCATTAGTGAGGTCGGGCACTGGTATCGGGTGATAAGGCCTGGTGTTCAATGGGCTTTATATCAGCGCTCTTTGAGGAAGTTCTTCTGCACCAAACTCAGAAAAAAACCATTTATGAACTTTCTTTTTGACTACTGGAAAAAGTAACCCGCCTTCTCCAAACCTTTGCTACAAAGTCAGGCATCTACGACATCATGGTAAGCTGAAGCATTAAGATTTATTTGAGGGAGAAAAAGCCCTAGTCACAAAAGAGAGCCTACACAAAGTAAAAAACATAACTGTCACTGGCTGTATATTTTTAAATCCATACATCCCTTATTTGATAGAGCTAAAAACGCAACCACTGCAATGCATTAATGGACCTGTGAATGACTGCAGTGTAGAGGTAGTTGTACATGCAATATTATGGGAGCCACAGAGGCCCTCTCTCTGCTTGTAAGTGGATTTTCTGTGTGCTCCATTTTTGTGAGGATTGTTTATTGGCAGCCCTCACCGTCTCAGCAGTTCCAGCTGTGATAGATGAGCCAGGTGGCACGCTCTATTCTCCGGTAGAGGAGAGAGAAAGCGAGGGGTGAGAGAGAATTGCTGCTCCATCATTTCTCATGACCTTACATGCCTGATTATGCTGCTGCAGATCCCTGCCTGCCACCACTTTAACAAAGCAGCTTCATTTGCATAAACGCACCTAATGATCACATTTTCTCATCAAGGTACTGTAAAGTATAGCGTGTTTTTTGCTGCACGGCTGACTTCACTTGACCAAGGCTCTGCTCTTTGTGGGTTTTGTTGTGCACTAAATGGCCTGGGATGTGTGCAGAATCCCTAATGTGCTATCAGAAAAGTGAACGCCAGCTACAAGATGTGATTAAGATGAAGAACTTGAGAGAGGCGTCTTGGATGACAAAGTGGTTGGGTTTTTGCCGATTCCTCCTCCACGGCTGCTGACTGGCTGTCGGTGTAGAGCCTGGCCTGTGCGATCAGATAACTGCAGGGAGGAGAGAATCTGCCAATCAACGGCAGCCAAATACACTTTGTTCTGCAGGGCTGTGGTGCTATAGAGCTGGAGAGCAGTAATTCAGCCACACAGTGAGGGTCTCCTTTGGGAACGCCTGCTTCAAAAATAAATATTCGTACACAAGTTTGTATGGATTTACATCAAGGCAACAGATATAGGGGGAGTGGTAATTGGCTGTTATTTTCAGACGACCTCACACTTTGGAAATAGCATGCCTTATTAGTGTTGCAAATAAAAATGATCGGCAATGCTGCTGGATTTTGCCAGACGAGTAAACACAATGCGTTTCATCTGCAACCTTGTCTCCAAGATACTACAATTATATACTATTTTTCACAAAAGAAAATACTTTTTTTTTTTTAAAGAGATACATTGTTGACCATAATATATCTAGGGGACATATTTCAATGAAGATATGTGCAAAACCTTTACTGTCAACACATTTAATTAGTTTTCTTTCAACATCCGTATGTGGTGACTAAAGTATGATGAATTTAAGTATCAAATATGACTATAAATACAAGTGGAGTTTATAATGATGTACATATTATAATGTAGGAGTATTGATTTATTATGATAATGCTGTTTATGTTTGTGGAAATACAGTATTTAATGTTCGGATTGTGAATTAATGTTTATGGTTTTATTGAGACCACATCTGCAGTGAACCCACAGAGCTTGTGCAAAAAACACGTGACTGGATAATGTTGAAAACGTCTATAGATATACAAAAATCTATAAAAATAAACAATATTATTGTTGTTGCTGAATATTGGAATACAAGCAGAAAGATTATTTTAAGTAACCTACAGTAATGTAATGTTTTTCATTTTAAAAGGTTTAATTTTGAAGTGAGTCAGGGCATGTATATTTTCAAACTTTTGTCCAAAACCACAATGTCCCCAAAGAACAGTCTGAATTTAACAACACGACAGACAAGACAACATTCAAACATATTTGTTCTCTCACCATCCCACAACATCACACTTCCTGAAAAAAAAGGTTTGCCAGTCCTAATAAAAATATCCGGGAAAAAACATGCAGTATTATATAAAGGTTGTCTGGTCTGGAGTCTTTTCTTTTTTTTGTGTCACTTGTCCTTCGCACTGAACAGATAAGCCTCCATTTTTTTCTAGTTTTCTAATTAACTATATCTACAGCAATCGATCAAGGCTTCCACAGTTTCACTAAGAGCTTTCCAGTTTATTGACAGAAGCCCTGGGGATGGAATCAATGAATCAAAACAGCACCCCCTTTTCTTCCTGTGTACACATGTACTATTCTTGAAAACTGTCATGTCCACAGACCGGATCAATAATTTAGATGGTATTCTGACATCACCCGGGTAAAGACACAGTGGTTTGACTGCAGCTGCTGCCTTCACTGTAACACTGACACATAACTGAGCTGCTAAAAGGACTGCTGATGAGCACAGTGATGGCTGACTGGAGGTTTAATAAAGCATCATCTTCACTGGAAATAAATTACCCGCTTTCATCAGACAACCAATAGAGTGCTGCAGGAATGAGTCCAAAAACATGGACATGATTTAGTATTTTATCACTTCTGGTTCCCTTGTTCCTAAGTTCAAAAGTGTTCTATATGTTTTGGGTTAATTGCCTGAAACAAGGTCTGTGGTCCAAAGATTCACGAATCCCTACAATTGGACATTGACTGAATGAGACTAACTACTACTAAACGTCAAACACGGCACACATTAGCCACCTTTAGCTTAGCGGTGGAGACGTGAAGTCATGTGACTATGATATATAGTAGTTCCTATATAAATTAACATTAGCTTCTTATGTATTGCAATTTAATTGAGACTTCGAAAATAATAAAAGTGTTATTAATATGTGGCGATATTCGCATTATTCACAAATCTAATCCCACTGGTTTTTGTCGAGGGAGCCTTGTGATGCTAACTTTCGGGTGAGTGTTTGTGAAGTTTACACTGTTCTTTTTACCAAGTTAGATATTAACAATGTCATTAAAAGCTGTTATTGTAATCAATATCTGCATTCATGTCATATATAAATCTTGAAACGTGTTTACTTTAGCTAACGGCTATTATTAGACTCCAGAAACAATGTCAGATCAAAAAAACGTCTATTATAAATCAGCTGTGTAAATGTTTTATGAGCAAAGAGCCAAGTTCAACACATTTATGAGAGCTCGGGGATAAGCAGTGCACTTAGGTGAGAACCCCTGCATGTAAACATTACTTTTGTTTGTTTACAAGAAAACTCCAGAAGCTTTTAATGAGCAGCAGCAAGATGTGTGGCGAGTGCTTTGGGGACATTTCTGGACTCTATAGGCTGCCGTACCTTTTTGGTGAAGGTTGTTGGGGTAATAAAAAAGCTGAACTATAAACCTGCTGAGGAAACTCGGGAAAAAAGGGATTTCTGGTTGAAAATATTTCTCTATCTTTTTTTTCCTAATTCAATTTATGATCTTTTTTAATCCTTTGTCAGAACATTAACGGTATCTAAAGGACTAAAACAAGTAAGGTAACAAAACAGAGGTCAAGATAACAATCCTACTTTTTGTTATGTTGAGAACGCAACATTTTACCATCGTTTGTATATTTTTCACTGAACACATACACAATTTCTATTTATTCACAATTAAATTAGTTAGAATTCAAACCGTTGTCTTAAAGTGTGACCTGAGTGTAGTTTTTATATAAAGATAATTGTACCAGTGATATAAGTTGAATCAACAATGTGCAAATGTGATAGAATAACAGCAGAGTATACTCAGGTAATTGGATTATTTGGCTTTTTTTATTCAAACTGTATTTTTAGACAGAATCTTTAGGTATCTATTAACTAATATAAAACAATACTTTAAGTAAGGTAACAATCCAGAGGCTCACAATCATTGTCTTTGTATTGTTGGAAAACTTTGACCATCATCTGTTATTTTGTTGTCTGCACAATAAATACAAATATGCTCTTTTTCAAACTTTTTTATTGAAGTAAATAAAAAACCTATGCCTTTGTGTTAAAGTGTGACTACCTGAGTGTTTTTCTTTCATATGGAGGCATATCTACCAGAGATAAAAGTGGAATCCGCAATGTGTAAAAGTGATATAATAACAGCAACACTGAGGAGAGGAGGACCACAGGTGAAAATGGTCGTCGCTGGGTGTCTTGTTTATCAGTGCATTATATACCTCTGTGACAGGCCTCTGTGAAATTGTATCATTAGGTTTAAAGGGAGGACAAGAAGGCAAGGCAAGTTTATTTCACCTTTCAACACAAGGCAATTCAAGGTGCTTTACAAACATGAAAGACATTCAGACAAAGGCATTTCAAAACAGTAAAAGATAATAAAAGAAACATTAAAAGAAAAAATACATGAATAAAAAGTTACAGTGCATTAAGATATGAATAGTTCACACAGAAGTTCCACTTTACTGATGAACACAACGGCTCAGTTTAAAAGTAGTAAGAGTTGCAGCGGACCTGCAGGTTTCTGGGGGTTTGTACCTTCAACGCTGTGTAAAAAACACTTATTATAATGCAAGCTTCAAGCATATCACCATCATTAACAACAGACCAGTTTCAAGTGTTTGTTATTAGTGGGAGCAGTGTGGAGGACTTTAAGTGTTTTTATATTTCAGTATACTTCAGACTTGCATTTTGAGAAGGCGGATAGGTAATATTCAGGTTGTGCTTTTCTTATCAAGGTGAGGACATGGTTCTTCTGCTGTAAAATATTCTGTGTGTCACTGTCAGTGCCGGCGGAGTAGCACTGCACCACACAAGAGTTTATCTTTTGGATAAATAGAAAGAGCAGGTTCAAGAGAAGACCTGGATTTTTAATCTATTTTTCTTTATTTAAAATGTTTTGTCAGCATTTAAGGCGAATATATTATTAAGATAAAGTGTAAGGCTGAATCTGGGTCATGGATGGAGTATGGTTTAATTAGAGAGACTTAAATTATTAACAACATCCTTGTTGTTTAATAGAACACGATCATCATCGATTTAATCAAGAAAACGTGTTTTTAATAGATATTCATGTATGGATTTTTATTTTCTACTATTTCTGACAAAAAAATACTACAAATGATCATTGAAAGAAGTAGTAATTGATGTTGTTTGTTTGTAGACTCAATCATTGTAGAGTTTGTCAACCCATCAAGGTCAAGTGGACACTGAAATGGTTATTACTTCAGGACAGAATATCTTCATTCGTCTCACAGAGGAGAAATGTACATTGTTACAGCAAATGTGAAAATAGAGACATAAAGATAAAACACAATTTGAAAGGGCATCCACATAATATTCAAAATGAAAAAAAATGTAAAAAGTTATTTCAGTTTACAAGTAACATTTGTGACTTATAGTACTTGTTAGCATTACATGAGTTCAACAGGGTTAACCTGTTCAGCCCTGAGCCTGTTTTTCTCAGGCTCAGGCTCGAAAATGACATTCCCACAACAAATGACTATATCTTCACTTCTAAAAGGGGTAAATTAATAATCATTTGATCTCAAAGTAATGATAAAACCTGTGAGTTGGATGTAGAAAAGTCAGAATCAATATAGAATGTTTTTTATTTTTAAAGTAAATTCAGATTGAACTAAGTATATCAATTATAAATTGTAGTGTCCATCCAAAAACAAAAACATTCCTTATAGTGAAAATCACCCTTGAATGATGGGATAGTAGACTAAAAGCTTTAGGAATCCAAACTATAACATATAATAAGTACCCTGTATCAGGATTGATCCAAAACAAGTGATATTTGACATTTTTAGAGAGGTTTAGCAACAAAAAAAACCTTCTGGGGTCATTTGGGTGGATTTTCCTTATCTCTGGCCCCCCTCGGTCGATTTTGATGATTGACACCTCTTTTGAACCGTTAGAGCCAATGGAATCGAGAGGGAAGTTCCTATAATGCATTTAAACATTACCCATTGGTGAATAGAGTGATGCGTAGCCAGAATGCCCAACACCGGAAGCTGTCATACACTCTTGTAGCTCTCATAGCAGCTTGATATGAAAAGTCCGTTATTGACATAAAATGGAATGATGGATTATCAGTAATCATTTCAAAGGGACACATTGGATTAACCTATGGATTAATCTTCAGCAGCGTTGTTATCGTTTTAATGCCATTGAACACAACTTTTGATCAGAACAACAGCATAGGTAAGACAATGTCCCGTTTTTGCTCCGTTAAGCTCCGTGTTGTGATGTCTGTGTTTGTTTCCGCTGTCGCGAGTTCTGATCGCTCAGTGATGATACTCATACCCCTAGAATCTGTGGAATCTCAGCTTGCTAATCGATATCTTGTTTGTGCAGATCCGATATGTGATAAGGGTATTTATACCTAGAGTTCTGTGCTAAGTGTGTTTTTTCGCTCAGGGCTCATGTAGACGCTTCTTGTGAGACTTGTGTTTTGTTTCGGTAAAAATGGTTCATATCGTCAGTTAGCTGAGTTTCTTCACGTTAAGTGGGTAGGAGACATTAATAGGTTTTTAAATGTTAAGAAGTCCTGGGACACAGTTTTGTGGAAGAAAAAAAAACACGCGGGGGCCTCCGGGTTGAACAGGTTAAAGGGCCCTTATTATGTTCACATTCAGGTTCATATTTGTATTTAGTGACTGTCTCCATGCTTTAATGTTCAAAAAGCTCTTATTATACATACATATTATATATACACAATTGTAATGTATTAAAGTGGTCGTATTATGCTAATGTTCATGTATATATTTATAAATGTTAGTTTTTACTGTGATAGTCTCCATGCTTTAATGTTCAAAAAGGTATTTATTTGTTCTCATACTGCCTGTGCTACAGCACCTCTTTTCACCCTCTGTCTGAAACCAGAGTCCAGTCTGCTCTGATTGGTTAGCTGGCTCTGTTGTGATTGGTCAACCACTTGGAGATGTCCTGCCTCTTTGCCTATCACATACAATGTGTTGTAGCGCTAGCCAATAGAAGCGCGAGTGCTACTAGTGATGTCATTATGTTGCGGAAGTAAACAAAGGAGTCTAATCGAGGTGTTACAGGCAGTGGGGGAGTGTGTGAGAGAGAAACTCCCTCTGGAGGGAACACAGGGATGTTAGCCTTTGCAGAACTTGTACATGCACAAAAACCTATATAACACACTACAGGAATAAAGCAATAGGGCTTCTTTAAGCAGTCTCATACAATTGTGCACATGTTAAAAGTAGTTTTTTAAGGTGAAAGTGAATGTTTGTCAGTTACTTCGACGATATGTGTTTTTCGAAAGCACTTTAAATCGCTTTGTGTTGACAGGTGCTAAATAAACTTGACTTGCTTTGCTTTACTATGGCATATGCCAGACATACTGTAGGGAACGTGAATATGGCTTAATTAAATGAATTACAGCTAAGAGACATTGACAACTAATTGGGTCTGTTGTTTATTATTTCACGTCATTAATTGAAGGAAGATATGGGCTTTAATTGCCCCACATGGCATTAATCATACCTTTGAAATGACATAAAGGTTACAAAGACCTACATGATATGAAAACAGGTATGAAAAGGGATGTATTGGAAATGGTCGCAGTGACTGTTGCCAACACGTAGCCGAGGGAATGTGAGGTGGGCTGTGCAAAGCACCATCTGTGCTGGTGGAGGAACGATGATCACCGTTCATAGGTGTTGAAGCATAATATGGCAGCAATCTGGTTCTTTTTCCTGACAAACCCAACAGCTAGAAAACCCCTCCGCTTCTTCTGTTTATTGTATATATATAAACCTCTACATTTCTGATCTATTTAGGGTGTATTCTGAATCCAAAATCCTTTGTGCAGCCTTATTTCTGCAGCGGAGATATTTACAGCGTTACAGAGCAGACAAGGGTTCAAGAAAAACAAGAAGGCTTACCTATGGTGTAAAAAAAACAAGCACATATTAGTACAAATAAAGCAAATAAGTAAAACATGGCAAAACACAATTATCAGTATTTTGAAAGAAAGAAATGAACAACGGATATTATGGAAGGAGCCAGTTACAAATTGTAATTAAATTGTTATAAATCAATGTGTATATTTAACATGCAGTGAGTGTATATTGCATGTTTGCACATAGAGTGTTTCAGCACAGGGTTTTGTTTGTTTTGGCTTTTTCTTTTTTGATTATGTGAACACAGCAATTGCACAGATATTAGGGGCAAAACAAGTGGGCTGAGATCGCCTAGAAGATGGTCTTTGCTCGACTTAACTCTAGTTTTTTTCTTTGAACAATTGACATGCAAGTGTGTGGCGGTATGCACCCATCAGAGCGTGTCTCCGACGTCAAACTCTTGAGGCGGCACAGCTTTTTAATAACATGCATCAGGACATGTTTTGTAGTCGCAGTTTATGCTCGCTGGAGCCGGATATTTTGTCCATTTAATAAACGCTGTTATATAAAACGTGTATACAATGAAAACAATAAGCAATACAAACTGGGGTGCTCTATAATTAAGAGACAAATATAAAGTATTTTGAGCCTCAATGAAGCAAGGGGAAAATGCAACAATTGAATCAAATTAATCCCTGAATTTGAACAAAGCCAATACGATAAAAATGCACGTATTTAATGTTAGACATTACAGTGGGTCCTTTGAAAGGAATATTTGTGATTTCCTTTTTAACTTCATTGCTCATTCAAAGTTTCAGATCTAGGTGGACTTGTTCTCTCTGCAGTCCTTTGAGATGTGCCTTTTGAAAAAAGCCTCTTCGATATAAATAAATCTTGACTTGACAGCTTTGTTTCTTGTTCTCGTTTTAACTTGTGTTCATGTCCAGTTCCCCCAAGGGCTTGTGGCAAGTAATCCATTACTGTCATGTATACACTTGTTATATACTAATTCCAGTAAATTGCGGTTTGACTAATCTAGAAGGTATTTTAGCCTTTGAAGACCATTAACCTGCACAAAACACTACAGGAAAAGAAAACCCAGAAAAGCAAAATAGCCCTCTCTTTAATTTGAAGAATATTGTTGTTTTCAAGCCTTAGAGTAGCCATGTTGCTGAGATGGAAAGTGCTTTGTGGGTGGACTCAGGGCGGAGCTTTTAGCATCCCAAACTAATCAATTCTTCCCCTCCATATGGCTGAATCTTCCACCAAATGTTCACTAACATCGCTGTTGTTTTTGTGATATCTCTGGGTAGGTAAGAGCATAAAATCCCTGGGAGAGATAGAAAAACAAATTAATGATTGTATGTCAATTAAAGTACTTACCCTCTTTACGATGACACAGCTAAATCACCACAGGTGGAGCCACCTGTTTTAGAAGTGCTGTTGCACGGTGATCATCAGTGCGATAAAGGTGTAATTATTAAGCTTCATCTGTGTGTCAAAGTAAATACGTTTTTATACTTTTGCATCATATGTATACATCTATTCCAACATGATAGGACTGTTATTGATATAGCTGCAGTGCTCAGACTATATTTGGCAGCTGGTACACTAGAGAGAGCATGCTGCTGAGAGCGTCAGTGTTTAATGCAGTCATTGAATCGCAAAGCAAAGTTAAAAATAACCGGATATTTATAGATCTTTGAATTTCTATTTTAATTGCTCATATGCCGAATTTCAAGTGTTTTTTTTATAGATGTTTATCCTGTAAAGCTGTTGAAGTTAATGAAAGTTAGAAAAAGAGACACCTGACTCTTCTTCTTCTTCTTCTTCTTCTTCTTCTTCTTCTTCTTCTTCTTCTTCTTCTTCTTCTTCTTCTTCTTCTTCTTCTTCTTCTTCTTCTTCTTCTTCTTCTTCTTCTTCTTCTTCTTCTTCTTCTTCTTCTTCTTCTTCTTCTTCTTCTTCTTCTTCTTCTTCTTCTTCTTCTTCTCTCTTGTGGGGTGAAACAACATTGTAAAAAAAAAACTGGATTTAATTTGAAAGTGGCTGAACACACTGGATCTGAGAGTTCAACCGCTGGTTATTCAATCCCCTGTCAATAACCATACTGTGAAGACAGAGAAACATTCTGAAACTAATCAACAAAGAAAACTTCAAATACAATAACAAAGTCAAAGCACTGAATATAATTTAAATGTTAGAGTATACGACTGTACAGTCCCTCATTACAAATACAGATTAAAACAATTGAGATAAACCACAGCTGTGGACCTGATGAGTGTGTGAGGGGTAATGAGTGTGTTCACAAAGACCCCATTTTCAAAGAGGCATGTCATGCGTTGTTCATGGATTTGGAGGTTGTTTAAATGATATATGTAATTTTTATATATATTGTGAAGGACAACTCCTCATGAGCTATAATTAAACTGAGTCATTTTTCAGCCTGTTTAAATGTCTTTAATGATTCCTTTTGTCATTCTTTACACAACTACTTTCAGTCCTTTTCCAATGTAACACCATGAAAGCCTTTGAGGATTATCCCCATGTTTCTGATTCATTGTGTCTCTCTCAATTTATGATGCCAGGCTTTTTGACCCGCTGTCAAGTGTGGGCAATTCAAAACTGGCTCAAACACTTTTGCCCTTGGTCGGATGCTCACAATGAAGCCAATGCGGATGTGCCAAAAACATTTTCAGTGTACAAGCTCATCTAGGGGACAGTAGTTTGCGTATAAACAAACACAAGCAACCTCAAATATCCACTGGAGGGTGGCTCTAAAGTCAATCACCATGATCGATTACCAACTTTACAGGCTTTACAATGTCCAGTTTTTCATACAACCCACCTGTTGAAATTAAATTAAGATTTAAAATGCACCCAAATTCTGAGGCTTGGTGCCCCAAACAGAGGACCTGTGTAATTATAGCCCTGGACCTTTTGCCGCATGTCATCCCTTCTGTCTTCCCGTTTCAATTCTATCTCTAAAGGCACTGTTTACCCCAAATAAATCTTTTTTTAAAAAAAAGTTAAGTAGTGCTAAAAGTAGTGGCCACTTAGAGTGACAGTTGGGTGCTGAATCAGATTGCTAGCAGCCAGCCGTCTGTGCTACTTTTATCCAAAGTGCCCTACAATAAGTGCATTAAACCATGAATATACAATCACAGAACAGCAAGAAACCGGCAGTTATAATGGCCTCAAGTTAGCCAAACTAAGTGCTGGTGTATCATCTTCAAATGGGCTTAACCTTGTTTGTGCTAAAGTTCTTTCATTCTTTTAAGTTTAATGGCCAAGGAGCAGTCGAAACATGTGGATTTTCAGTTAAAGAGAGAAACAATGTCGTCTTTCTGCTGTCTTGATATCACTGGGTGAGCTGGTTCCACCATTGTGGAGCCAGGATAGCAGGCAAGATAAAAGGCTGTTGAAGAGTACCATGGGTCCCATTTGCAGTAAGAAAGTAAAGAGCTGATTGGCCGATGCAGAGCAAATTTGACTGGCTGCATTGCTTTGATTTAACCAAGTCCATTTCGGCATCACTTACGATCAACCTCTCTGTGAAGTTGGGTGTTATGTGTAGCTGATATGGTGACCATCAGGGCAATCCTCTAAACCAAACAATGCTTTAATCTTATTCTATAGGTGACTCCAGGGTGACAATATTTCATAAAGTCTATGCAAAATACCCTCAAAAAGCCAGATAAATGCGCCATCATGCTGGGGTGGTAATGCTTCCCTGCTGCAGGCCCTGGGGGGATTGTGATGGTGGGTGAATGAATCTAGGAAAGCACTGACAACAAACCTGGAGGGAACCTGCTGCAGTCTGACAGAGATGTGCCACTTGGGAAAATATTTATTTTTATAGCAAGACAACGGGTCCATAAAAAAGCCACAGAGAAATCTCTCCAAAACAACAATGACCTCAATTCCACTCAGAATATGTGGCACGGCCTAAAGTGTTCAATCACAGCCCTCATTATATTCTCTTTATATACCAACCTAACCACATGTTTACAGGTAAAACAGCATTTGTTTTCACTGAAGAGACAAAGATAAGCGTCAAATTGTGTCTGCAAACGTGTGATTTCAATTAACACATTGACATGTTATTACCTACATTTTCCTGAAGCTTGTGTGGCACTTCTCTGTGTTCTTGTTTGACAGCAGCTGGCTCTTCAGCTTCTTGATTATCACTCTCATTAAACAATTAAGGATATCCAACATTGTGCTGCAGTTTAATCAACACGGCTAGGTAAGAGGACACTTACAGTACACACAGGCCTTTCTGTATGAACCTGACTTTGTGCAGAGGCATTATCACGCTGAAACAGCTGAGGGCCTTTTCCAAATGGCTGTCAAATACTTCAGACTAATTTCTAATTTAGTATCTCACCCTTTTGCATTTATATCCAACTGACCTATGGAGAATACTTATTCTTGTAAGCTTTATTACTGTAAGCTTCTGAGTGCTTTTACTTGTCACAAAGTATATGTACAAGGTGGTATTGCTACATTTTAATTAGGTAAGAGATCTTCCTACACCACTGAGAAACTGTCCACTTTCTTTTTTTCTTTCTTACCTAATTAAAATGTAGCAATACCACCTTGTACATATACTTTGTGACAAGTAAAAGCACTCAGAAGCTTACAGTAATAAAGCTTACAAGAATAAGCATTCAAGTATACTTAAAGTGTCTTGAGTCAAATAACTTAATAAAAAGGATGGGACATTTTAGAAAAATGTATATTATAGTGTTGGATTTGTATTTGGTAAACAGGAGTACTTTTAACTACATACTGTCTTGCTTAGTCCATTATTAACAATATTCATAATATTTACATTTATTTATGTTTTATATATTCATCTATAAAGAAGCACATCTCTATAGCTATCAGTTGAATATGGTTAGAATTGGAAATTAACTTATTTACCTTTTTTTACATTTAAACATGTAGTGGTGTTGTAGTATAAAGTAGCCTTTAACTACAGTAAGTCAAGGCAAAGCATATTACAATGGCACATTTTAACAAATGGTCAAAGCATAACTATAGTGCAGAACAGATTATAAAATGATATTTAAATACATCGAGTTAACAGAATAAGACCGGTGTAAAGTAGAAGACTAAGAGTAACAGTTCAGTATAAGATGTGAATAGTTATTTGATTTAATAACAGGGAGCAAATTAAAGTCTTTAGTCTCTATTTAAAAGAAGTCAGAGTTGCAGCAGACCTGCAGTTTCCTGGTACTTTGTTATAGAGTAATTAAATAAATATATCATGTTATATTCCATCAATGGATTGCTTGTGTTAAGACATATATATGTACCTTTCCTAGAGTACCAGGCTGCAGACAGTCTGTATTCTCTCTCCAACACAGATGGTATATTAACGATAGCTTTGCTGTACTCTTTCTATCGGGTGACAAATGGCAAACCTCATTACTGTACTATTAGGTTGACTGCAATGCCTCATAGTGCTTTAAATATGAGGCATTACAGTTTATGTTTATCACCGCACAATTGAGAAATGTACCATGTCACATGAGGACTATATCCCCAGTTTGAACATCTGCCTGCACAGCTGTGTCTGATCCGGTTGGAGCAAGCAATGCAACACATTGTGGATGTGCAGCACCATGAACCAGCTCCTCTATCCACAGAGAACCACTCCAGCTGCATTAATGGCTCCAAACGGCAGTGGCAAGTTAAGTGTTTTATAGTTCTATAACAGGCTTACGGCTCTGCAAACTAATGCCTGTTTAACCTCCGTCACCATGCAAGAATATGGACATTTGTAATCTTCACAAGTACGTCCATATTACTCAGATGTATAAAGGTCAACATTCTTCACGAATCTTCAGCACAGTAAAGTCGTACATCGCGTGATAAATCAACGTTTAAAGGTGCAGCACCTGAAATAAATTAAATTATGTCATTCTTTAATTGCCCTCCTCGAGG
Source organism: Gymnodraco acuticeps (assembly GCF_902827175.1). Lineage (NCBI taxonomy): Eukaryota > Metazoa > Chordata > Actinopteri > Perciformes > Bathydraconidae > Gymnodraco > Gymnodraco acuticeps. Next base: position 557,409 of record NW_022991603.1, read on the forward strand.
TGTAAGTGTTGTGTGATTTCTCTTCACAGTTATTGTTATCTACCTCATCTTCAATTTCACCCTGTATTTGTTTTAGTCTGACATTATTGTTTACAAGCACTATGCTGCAGATATGTTTCCTCCTTCATCTTTCACAAATAAGGTGTGAACATGTGCATTTCCAGCAACATTGTGTGGTTGTTAAAATCGTGTACAGTGCAAACAAAATTCACAAAATCACACTGGCTGATTCTTTTGTTATATTATTGAATATTGTGGACCTGGATTCTCCAGAAATAGACTTTGCAGGATGTAATTGATCACATTGTCACCTGTGTCACCAGCATCAATTGAAAAAACACTGTGACATTGGCTTCTAGTGGAGCTTTATGGACATTGTAAAGAAAATTCTCTTACAGTTAAAGTCAGATACATTGTCTCCGTGCTTGAGAGGGTGGAGGCCACAGTGAAGGACGCTGTTGTTTCCCTGACTGTGAAGGGGGGGTGCTGCCATCATCTGGCATCAAAAAAGCAGCTGTTAATGACCCATCATCTCAGGGACACGCTGTAACCTCCACAGCAATGGCTCATGCAGAGATATGGAGCTCTTTCTCTAAAACATGCCTGCTGCTTTCACACATTGCTGTTTCATTCTTGTGCAACATGTACAAAAAAACAACATGGCATCTGATAAATGCCTAGATCCAGATCAGGTCAATGAATACATGTAGACACAAATATATTTCCTCTTTTCCAATTTTCCTTGTTGTCGATGATAAGCATGTTTTTGTTGTTGATGATAAGCTTCCATGTTTTCGTAATGAATCACTAACTGGCAGCCTCTGCTATCTGATTCCTATGTGTTGTGAAAACAATAATGTGCTGTTCACAGCTGCGATGGGCCAGATTTGGCCACTATGTTTGAAAAAGAACAATGATAAAAGCAGGGTGATGTATCACAGCTGTTTGTGTGTGTCAGGTGACAAAGATAACAGCAGCCACATCCTCTCAGAGGACAGTGTCCTCATGCTCACAGATAACAAAGGGATGCTGTCTTCAGCCTCTCTGGCCCATTATGGCAACCCAATCTGTCCCGCATCTCAGGAGAGGGGTTTTACACAACTCTTAAAGCAAGGCAAGGCAAGGCAAGGCAAGGCAAGGCAAGGCAAGGCAAGGCAAGGCAAGGCAAGGCAAGGCAAGGCAAGGCAAGGCAAGGCAAGGCAAGGCAGGCAAGGCAAGGCAAGGCAAGGCAAGGCAAGGCAAGGCAAGGCAAGGCAAGGCAAGGCAAGGCAAGGCAAGGCAAGGCAAGGCAAGGCAAGGCAAGGCAAGGCAAGGCAAGGCAAGGCAAGGCAAGGCAAGGCAAGGCAAGGCAAGGCAAGGCAAGGCAAGGCAAGGCAAGGCAAGGCAAGGCAAGGCAAGGCAAGGCAAGGCAAGCAAGGCAAGGCAAGGCAAGGCAAGGCAAGGCAAGGCAAGGCAAGGCAAGGCAAGGCAAGGCAAGGCAAGGCAAGGCAAGGCAAGGCAAGGCAAGGCAAGGCAAGGCAAGTTTATCCTGGTGGATAGAAATTCAGAGGCTACTGACACTGGGGGGTTAGTTAGTCTTAAAGCACCCAGATAACATGTTTTCCACCCTCATCCAATATTCACTGTCTGGGCATCAGCAGCCTGAAATGAGACGATAAAGTAAATAACTGTCCTTCAAATCTCTGCTGAGCTTGGATGGGAAAATACTTTTCCAACTGACAGTGACTTCATGACTGTGAAATACAGCTTTAAAGGGAAGCAGTGGGAGGCCTCATTGCAAATACAAAAAAAAAAACAGAACCAAGAGAAATGAAGCACCGGTGTTACTAATGCTCCCACACTGTGCCAGCTGATAGAGCGTATGGATGTGTTCCCGTCAAGTTGGATTCATGTAAAGCATGAAAAGGAGTTATTAACAGCTCATTCTCTGAAACGGAACAACAATGTCACTGTGTCCGTATCTCTGTGTGATGTTTGATGGAGATTTGGGTAACGCTTTAGATTTCTGACGATCACTGTGGAGAAATGCTGTGAGTTTTTTCAGTAGTGCAAGGCAGATTGTCGAGGCCCTTTAAAGTTCCTACAAACATTTTATGCTAATGTTGTATGAATTGAAATGACAGCACTGAGCCAGGAAATGGATGATGGATTCATCACACAATAGATGAGGCAGAACGTCACACCAGGAGCCCAGATTTTCATCCTGAGCATTAAATCCTAGCCTGTGTGTGTCTGGCTCTCGACCATTACTGGAAGTGTTATTACTGGGAAACGATCTGCGATTTCTCCATCTGCCTGCCCTCAGTGTGATAAAGGCTCATTTATTCATATACACTGTACAGTATATATACTGTATATGAATACATATTAGATTGATTTGTTGTTTGTTTTGTAAAAGAGCCCTATAATTCAATCTTGATTAATTGGGTAAAGCACTGATTGCTGATTCCCAATCACTCAACTTTTCAATTAAGTCAAAACATGTCATATATTTTATTAAATATAATTATATGTATTTAGATATGCAAATACTAAAGTTGGGACTTGTGATTTAGGTACAGACAAATCCATACAGTATTATGTCACATAAAGGTCACCTATTAAGCAGAATCCACTTCTTCATGTCTCTACATCAATATGGAAAGAGACTCTGAAAGTTTCAGGAAGAAAGATTCTCTCACTTTTTGTCCTGATCCATTTCTATAAAAACCTGTCTGAAAATGAGCTGATCAGATTTTGGCCACTTTATGATGTCATAACGATGTTTTGGCTTGAGTAACCATTAGCCAATCACCAACCAAGGTAACCCCCCACCTTATCACCTGAATCTCCTCCTAGAGCACCATTGTGTTATTTTTAACCAAATCTCTCTCAGAGGGGCGTGGGGAGGGGCTCCTTATTTTCATCTAAAGTAACAGACAGAGAATCAGCACTTTTGAAACAGGGCTGAAACAGAGGGGATTATGGGATGCTGCAATAATCTGTTTGGTATTTGGAGCCAAACACTTCAGAGACATGTTTTGTATATATCTGATCTATAATATATTGATGAAAAACAGTATAATAGGGGACCTTTAAGAACATTGGCCCCCTCCAACTCTCCCTATCTTCTTCTGCTGCAGAAACACTCCTCCATGCATCCTGCATCACGTCCAGACTCCACTACTGTAATAGTATTCTATACGGATCACCAAACAAAATCACCAATAAACCTCAATATGTCCAGAACCACACACACCACTGGCCCCCAGTCAAATACAGGATAGACTTCAAAATGCTGCTCACCACCTACAGAGCCCTGAACAACCTGACCCCTCCCCATCTCTCCAACCTCCTCCGTCGTCACATCCCTACAGGGGGTGACAGGTCCTTCTCTGTAGCTTCAGCCTCCCTCTGAAATCACATTAGACAGTAAACACCCCTACCATCCTTCGAACAAGCCCTCAAACCCCCCCTCTTCAGACCTGCTCTATATGGATATTTCGGTAACACTTTATGGTACACATATTCACCATAATTAACATAATAGAGTCAAACTACTATTGGTTATGAACAAGACTTCACTTTAAAATAGGGAACATATTCTGAGTTAGAAATACCATATCTTGACACAATGAACACTTGTAGTTTAATGTCTTGTTAAGAATAGACCATACTTGTTAGGGGTTATTATGAAAGAATGCCTTATTAGGCCCATTGAGCATATTAAGACCCAAAATCATGTACAACAACGTCCTTACTTACAATAAATGCACACTATTTAGAAGGCTTTTAAGGACAAACTCTCAACTAATGTCCTAGTACTTTTAGAATATGGTCATGTAGAATAAGGCATTCATATGCATTTTATAGTGACTAATACAGAGCCAATATATTGCTAATACTGTTAATTAACAACTAGTTGATGGCGAAGTTGTGTACCTTAAAACAAAGTGTTACGGATATTTCCTACCCCTCATGTCACCCCTCACGTCATAACCAGCCTGACTGCTTTCTGTCCTATGGTTTTATTTGTATTCTCTCTCACTTAATTGTATTGTATCTTGTTGTGTCTTATTTATAAAAGCATTGTATAAATTAAAACAATCCATTAAAGTTTATTTATATAGCCCAATATCACACTAAATGTTACTAATTATGTTACTTGTTAGCTTTTATCCAAAGCGACTAACTTACTCAATACTGTGGAGCAATTTGGGGCGAAGTGTCTTACCCAGGGACTCAACGACATGTAGTGGGGTTGGAACCTGTGACCCCCTGATCCGAACACCTACGGACAACCCACTACGCCACACGCCTCCCATCTCTACATTTATCTCAGGAGGCTTTACAGTTTGCACCGAATATTACACCCTCAATCCCAGGGCCGGTTCTGGCCAATTTGCTGCCCTAGGCGAGATTTGTATTTATCCTAATAATTATAAAGGTGTGCCTTGGAAATATTTGTTTACATAAATTGTGATCAAAACGTTTGAGACCCACTGAGATAACTTAGACTAAAGTGAACTATCTAAACATAAACACTCAGAGTCCTTTACCTCACTGAGCTGTAGTTATTAGCCTCTCAGTCTTACATCCGTTAGTGCAGCTAGCACCAGATGCTAACAACAACAATAGTCGGTACCGGTGTGCTCCCTCTCTCTCTCTCTCTCTCTCTCTCTCTCTCTCTCTCTCTCTCTCTCTCTCTCTCTCTCTCTCTCTCTCTCGCACTTTGGCTGTGAGAAGTAGGCGCCTGATAAGCCAACATCCCCCACTTTCATCACTTACAGCGCCCATCGTACAGGGCAAATGGAACCGGGGTGAAAAGGGTGTTCCCCAAGAAACCCCACAGTAAATAGGAAAAAACCGCAAGAAACCCTATAAAACGCCATCTTAATGAAGAAGATAATACAGTCAGACAGTCCAAAAGCTAGAAAATAGAATGTGTTTATATTAGGGCCGGGACTCGATTAAAAAAATTAATCTAATTAATTAGAGGCTTTGTAATTAATTAATCGAAATTAATCGCATTTTTAATCGCATATAAATATTTGACCTGAGAACAGTGAGAAGCAATTTTTTTCACATGGATTTTAGTATACCATTAGGCGCATTCACACCGCAGTACTTTTCCCACAAAGGTTCATGAGAACTTAGTTCATGAGAACAAATGAAGCCGCTGACGTCACTTCTTCTTCTTCTGCTTTGGGTTTACTGGCAGGCCGCAAACCACTTCACGGCGTATACTGCCGCCCAAAGTCCCCGGCCGGAAGTCCCCGGAGTTGGGGACTGGCTTCAGTAGAAGCTGCTGGGAGTCCCAGCAGCTTCTACTGAAGCCTTCCGAGTAAATCGCCAGAACGCCGACACCTCCTCATCTCCACCGCTCGCATGTTTTATTTTGTGTTGCCATAAGTTAGTCTCTCTGCGTTTCTGCGCTGGGCTAATGCTAATGCTAATAATGCTAATGCGAGGATAATAAAATGGCGGCTTCACCAAACTTTTTGGGAGTTTTACGGGGCGTGGTTTGCAATCCTTCCAGCCAATCAGAAATATAGCTCTTTTCTCACAAGAGAGCCGTACGAAAGTCCCTGCTCTCTAGCAGCTCTCTGCTCTCTAGCAGGGACTTTCGTGGGGGTAAAAAGGTTCTCATGAACTAATTTTAGTACCGGCTCTTTTTGGTGTGAACCATAGACTGTATGGTGTGAACGCGATAAAAGAGGCTAGCTTCCACGCTAGCTGCTATATGTTTTGCATTGAGGTGATACTTGAGGCTTGATGTGCTGCGGTGATATGCGAATTGCTTTTTGCATAATTTGCACACAACCGTGCTCTTATCAACGCTTCCATCCGTCCGTTTTTTAAAACAACATTTCCCACTGTTGTTCACTGTGGTTTGTTGTTGTCTGAAGTCATGAACGTTAGTTGGTGCTCCAGTATAATCGGTACGCCTGAAACTCATCCAGTGAGAAACGTTCCGCGGTGCAAAAATAAGTGCGATTAAAATGCGTTAATTTTTTTAACGCGTTAATTTTTGTGTAATTAATTAATCTTAATTAACGCGTTAAAGTCCCGGCCCTAGTTTATATATATAAGAAGAAGATGAAGAGGGTATTGTAAATGTAGTATTATTATTATTATTATTATTAATAAATACTGCATATAGATTTCTGATATATAATCGGTATGTGTGCAAATACTTTCAATGTACTTACACAGAAGAAGACAGTTAAGTACAAGGACACGAAGCTCCACCTAAGAAAGGTATAGGGAATGTTTAAAACGATTGTGTACTTATAAATATAGACTGTAAAAAAGGCACCATTGAACCACAACATGAATAAAATGTCTACCATGTTCCTGTATGTAACAAAACACTTCCAACTTGTTTAACCGTCTGAGCAAGACTTACAAAAATAATATTAAATTGAAAGTAAAACAACACGGGAGTAATTATTGTTTGTGGGTACATGTCTATTGGATGACAGCAAGACCAGCAACAGTTTTAGATACACCTACTCACAAAATCTCACACAGCTCCAGTGGTGTCTTTAGGTTTGTGCTTAATTAATGAGGGTCAAACTTGAGTCTGTTCCATCATGGCACAGAAGAAACATATTTTCCCAGCATAACTAATACAAAATATATATTGCGACATCCAAAATTAGCCCATGCTAAGGGAGTTCCTTTATGTGTGGCAAAAATAATGATGATTTATCATTGACCAATTAAAGAAAGGACTCTGTCAGTTCCCTTTCATCTGCCATATGTACCACTTAATCCACTGAGGCCACTTTGAGCAGCCATTAGGAGCTCAGTGCTGTCATGTACTTTTCAAGTCAGAGTGAAAGTTGCAATTACTAATCCAATTTAGTAGGGAAGAGTCATGTACTGTATGTATATTAATCTGCGTGCTGCAGCTGTTTGGTCCCCTGCTCCCCTTGCCTATGAAGGGGCTACTTAACTCACATCACAAACAACATGTTCCTCACTTCTGTCAAGTCGTATATAACCGTGCAGAAGGTTTTTTCCGCTGAGGTTGTTGGTGTTTTGTGTCTGAATTTTCTGCTGCCATCCTATCACAGAGCAGGTGTAAGGGAATTTGTTTGTGCATCTCAAGGAGAATGACATTTGTAAAACTTGACAGCAGCTGACAGCAACTAGTCTTTGAAGTCACAATGGCCTTCTAACTCCAGGTAAGCCTTAGACTTCTCTGTGAAGGGTTTTTATAGGAATCATGTTGCATTGCAGAAAGAGACGATGCTGCCTATCACAATGTCTGTTCATTCAGCTCCTGAGTGAAAACAAATGCAAATCTCAAAGAACAACACACTTATTTGAACTTGATTTCTACCAGACTCAAATTGAAATATGTTTGAATGTATTTAAGCCTTCTTGGTTGTCATGATCTGTCTGCGTTTTATTTATTTTTTTAAATGTCCCATCTATTTTTACTTCCTGTCAAGGTTCAAGGTTCTTTATTTGTCAAACGAACATAGCTACAGTGTAGTTATGTAGATGAAAATCTTGTGTCACAGGCTTCTCCAACAGTGTAACACAAAACACAGATAAACAGAAAAATATAGTGCAAGTAAATACAAGAAGAAAAATAGTTTAAAAAAATGAAATAGTGAAATAGTGCAATAAGAGTCTATATGCAAGTCATTGAAATATGATATATTAGGTAAATAGAAACATATTTTTTAAGTAGCAGACAGATGAATATTGTGGATGTTGTTTCAACAGTTCAGGTGTTTAACAGTCTTATTGCCTGTGGGATGAAACTGTCTCTGAGTCTGGTGGTTTTAGTCCGGATGCTGCAGTACCGCCCGCCAGACGGCAGCAGACTGAACAGTTTGTGGCTGGGGTGATGGGGGTCTTTTATAATCCTGAGGACTTTCTTCCTGAGCCGCTGGGAGTAAAGGTCCTCCATGGATGGCAGCTCCGTCCTGGTGATGTTCTGTGCAGTTTTCACCACCCTCTGTAAAGCTTTACGATTGAGGGCGGTGCAGCTGCCGTACCAGGCCGTGATGCAGCCAGTCAGGATACTCTCTATGGTGCTCCTGTAGAAGTTGCAGAGTATCCTGGAGTCCATGTTGAACCTCCTCAGCCTGCGGAGGAAGAAGAGCCGCTGTCGAGCTTTCTTGGTGTTGGTGGTGGTGTGAAGAGTCCATGTCAGGTCCTCAGTGATGTGGACCCCGAGGAATCTGAAGCTGCTGACTCTCTCCACCGTAGTCCCAATGCATTGATGGCGATGGGGGCGTGTCCCTCTCTCTGCTGCTTCCTGTAATCCACAATCAGATCCTTGGTTTTGCTGACGTTGAGGTTGATGTTTCCCGCTTGTTGTTATTGTTTGCCCCATCCTGATTATTTCCATCTGTATGTAATCAATCGGCTGCCCTTGTGTCTTTACTAGTGCCTTCGATGTCAACACGTTAACACTTGTGTTTAATATGGACACGTTACAAAATGAGTCTGATGCATGTTTATTTGTCAATGGTATTGCCTCGTGTTGCTGTCCTTGTTTCTTGTGCCTTCGGTTTGTTACTCATTCAGTTTATATTTGTCTTTGTCTTGTTTTGACTCTGATTTGTGGTTTACATTTTGTTTTGTTATTAGCTTGATTTTGTTAAAGCTTGCTTCTTGTTTTTTTTCTTTTATTTCAGTCTCATTGAGATTGAAAGGAAGTCCTGGCAAAGACAAGCAGCAGCACAGTTGCAGAAGAGACATAAAAAAACAGAAAACATATCACAATCAACAACATCTTCATACAATGCATCAACAAACAGAGTTGTCTGCTTCTCGGTCATTAAGAAGCACTTTCAAACCGTGAAGGGAGATCAGATCAAATGAGTTTCAGTTAATATTGCAGAAGGTTTCAAGCAAATGGAGCAGCATGGCTGAACGCCCTTTCCCCCAGCTCAGTGTGGAGCTTTGGGACAGTTAGTAAAAACAAGTCCTCGTACTTTTCCGTATGGAAAAGCATAAAAGCATAGGATGGAAAGCATACAAAGAGCAATGGTGAGTAAGGGTTTAAAGGTTTATACCCGCACCCTTGTGTTTTTGCATTTGGGTCCAACTTCCTGCTAAATTGTGACATTGGTTTGTACAGTTTGCCCCACAAAAAGAGGGTCTCATGTAATGTTGGGTTGCTTGGTGTCAGGGGGAGATTCTCACTACCCATGTCTCAACACTACATATCTACTGTCAAAACAGAAATGACTAAATCCAAGCGTAAACAACACGGTGCAGTTGATGCGATTAAACCAAAATGAGTCACATTGTCCCTCATGTCAGGAAAATGTAACCCCAGTGAACACATTATATCCATATACATCATGACTGCAGCCAGATCCATTAATTCATTATGTTGCTGCAGCTCTCTCTGCAGTAACCCTTTCCAGCTATTTCCATCGCCTGACCTTCCCCTGCAGAAAAAAAAAAAAATGTTGAAAAATAACAACTGGAGTACTGCAGATAATGGCCCAACAAGGGTATGTATAAGGTTGATAGAAAATGCCTGCCATTATTTTTCTAATGTGACAAAACAGTGGATGTAACAAGACGTCGGCTGAGCTTCGGTGGAACTGTTGCCAGTAGTTGTTGCTAAAGGAAGTATAATGTTGAACTGCTAATATCTGGAAGTAGAACAGGACATTTGAGTTGAGAAATGAGCCATGGGATTTCAGGATAATGATTTATTATTTGGCCTTTATTTATACAGGGTCGAAGGGATGTTTCCTGACAAGTGAAGTGAATGGTCCATGATTGATGGGTGAGGCTAATGTGAGGATATCATCGTGATCAACTGGCAACAAAATGCTGTCTGTAATCAAATATATTTTTTGTTTTTAAAATACCAAATTTGTTATCTTGCTTTTTTAATTTTAACCCAGCGATTGCAGGTTATGAAGCTAAATAAAAAATCGTATTGTGCATGCCTGAAATGTATGAACCCCAAGGCCCTATTATATGTATTTATTAATAATATATAAATATTTCAAACATTTTCTTTTATTTTCTATATAGGTGTATCTACTTTATTTGATCAAACACAATATATGCATTTTGATATATTCCCTTTCTTCATTTGTATGCATAAGCTTAACAAGATTAAACAAAACAAAAAGTGGATAAATATCCACATCAAAATATATTTATGTATAAGGCAACCATCATAAAAATAATTTTAAAACTATAGTTAAATGTATATAAGCATAGTATATAGGAAAAAGGTGCAATATTTGCTCTAGGTAAGGATGGTATGTGATAATACTTATATATAATAATATAGAGAATGTACAGGCAGGAGGGCAGAGCATCAATAATTCTCTTTTCTTATTATTGAAGCCATGACAGGGCTCCATCGCTTAGTAAAGGTGGATTTTTGGAGCCCTAATAAGCATGTAATTGCCCCATCTGATAAAGGTACCTCCTTTTTCAAAGCCATTATTTTATATAGGAGAGACAACCCAGTAATGGCTGTTCACTTCAAGGCTGCTGTGAGGAATATATTTAAAGATATTCCTATGCCCTCCTGTCCAGGCCTTTACAGTAGGTATTATTCCCAGGAGAACCACTGTGAGGTCAGGGGGAATTCATGTTGGGCATGAAATACCTTTCCCCAGAATACACTTAGCTTATGAAATAACCACAGTATATGGCAGTGATTGACGGTATGTTTCACAGTTTCTCCAACATGAGATGAGGTGTGTTTTGTGTAACTGGAGAACATAAACCAGACCATGATCCAGCCGTTTTCTAAAGTGGATATCTAAATAAATCTTAAAATCCAAAGAAGATTATTTCTGCCTTTATTGGACAGTTTCCCAAACAAATACCAATAATAATGAGCTTAGCATTGGTAGCCCAAAAGCTGTCTGCCTTTTATATCACATTTTAAGGGATCTTAGTTCAAATGCCAACTCGTGTATATGGGCATTTAGAAAATAGTTGGCAGTTCACTTCTTCAGTTTATATTTGATCAATTATATGAGTTTTATACATTTTATTTATCATTTTATTGTATTTGACTTTATTTCATTTTATCTTTTTCCCCCCAAATTCTTACTTCTTATGTTTATATATTTTTGTATTCTTTATATTTTATTTTACCTTTTATTTGAAATTGTTTTTACTTCTTATGTTTAAATAATATTTTATAATTGTTATTTATTTTAATTTTATTATTTATTCGAACATTTTGTTTTAAATGTGTATGTTTATACATCTTATTTTATCTTTATTGCACTATAGAAATGCAAAAAATGACCTCAAAAATACTTGTAGGTTGCTCCTAAAATAGACCTTGTATGCTTACTAATACCCATTCTGAAATAAGCCTCTTTGAATGCATTATTATTGACGTAGGTACAGATATAACAACACATTATCTGCATAAATGATAATTTAAGCTTCTTTATTTATCAAAATTCATTTAATACCAGTTTAATTTCTAATGTCAACAGTTACGACACTGATAGCGATTAGCAGAGGTGAAAAAGAGACATCTTGTCTTCATCCGATGTAAATCTCTCTGATCTATAACCATTGACTTTGACAGCCTTCAGAGACAGACTGTATCCAATTTGATAGGACCAAATCTGAACTGTGTATAAATTGCCATGATACCAGATCAAATGTCCATTGAGCATCGAGGGTTACAATCATGGATTCGGGATTCTTATCTTTATGATATAATATTATGTTAAGTAGATTATCCCATAATATATTTTAGTGATAGATCTGGTCAGGATGAATCATTTGAGTGATTTTCTCGTCAAGCCAAAATTGCTGTTAGCATATATAAATCCCCATTTAGAAGTGATATTGGCTTTGTAGTACTGCCGTCAAAGTGTGGTTTTTTCTCTCTTTATGTAATATGAATGTCCAGAAACGCTGCATTTCATCAAAGTTGAATGCATAATGGTATGCTTTTAATATCAGAGGAGAAAACACATATTTTTATAGAATTCATGAATATTTCCACCTATCCCTGGGCTTTTATTGTTTTTTAAGAGATCACCTGCTTAATATCAAATTCCTCTATTTGCTTATCCAGCTCTTTAGTCGTTGAAGTGTTCATATTCTTACATTACGATATGTAAAACGCTGCAAAGCATTCCACAATTTTATCTGGTTTTCTGACGAAGGCGTCTTGGGATTTTATTCTCTGAACTATATTAGATGACTGCTGTTCTCTCAATCTAAATGCTAATAAAGTCGATTGCCCTGTTGCCATATTCATAATATCTTTGGTTAGTAAATCTTAAGTGTTCCTCAATCTTATCTGATAGTAAACTATTAAACTCTCAGTGAGGATTATTTATGGGAGTTGTCGACTCAGGTTTTTTATGTTTATGTTCAAACTCTTTTATTCTATCTCCCAAACCCCGCTGTTTAGCATCCTTCCCCCAGCACATGTAAATGAATATGCAGCCTCTATAATGTATGCTTTAGCACATTCCCATAGTGAGAGGGGCTATTTCAGGCGAGGTATTGGTATCTGAGTATTTATTGAGCTCTGCTGTGATGACGAAGGTAGATTTATTATCATTAAGAAGAGATGCATTAAGTCTACATTGATTGGAGGTTGGTCTAAGGCCCGTATCTCATTAGTATAAGTACAACAGGTGCATGGTCAGACATAGTAATAGCAGTATCTCAATGTCTCCTATCCTCTAGCTTTGGGAGTGATGGAGCAACAGGATTAAATTGGGGATTATTAGCACGATAGCAATACAAAAAAACAAAACAAATATAGCATATTGTGTATGTTGTTAAAGGAGCAGATTTTCTTTCTTGTTTGTAAACTGTATTTTTCTTTAGGCTAATATTTAAGAGTCAATCTATACTAGCTGAATTTGCTTCATGGTTTCCTCTTTCTTTTAATTCAGAAGGTGAACCTATGTTCATAATTTACTCTATGTGAGCTTAACTGTTTGTTTAAAACTAAAACGGGGCATTTTCTGTTATCTCAGTTTTCATTTTTATTTTTGTGCTCATGCCTTTCATTGTTGGTATATAAACTGCCGCCGGAATATTGTTAAATCGGGGTACAAAATACTGGACCTGAAAAGAAAGACAAGAGGTAAGTACAAAATAAAACAGGAAATGGGGAAAACGAGACATGACATGAAACATGGGGACTTGACTAGAGATGACAGACATAAAATAGACAGACAAGACGTGAAGTAACAAGAAAACCTGACATAGAAACCTGACTAGACTTGGAATTACAGATATAAAACAAACTCAACTAACACAATTGACGAGACACCACAAATATAGCTTAATGAAAGACAAGATGTCCTATTATTAAAATCTCTGAGCAGTGTCTGGGTTTCTTCTTTTCTTATAGGTTACATTGTTCTGTTGTCTTACATAATGGGGCGGTTTTGGCACAGTGGTCATCAGATCAAGGGGCGTTGGTGAACTCCAGTTCGAATCCCGCCTCGGGCCGTTGTGTCCTTGGGCAAGACACTTTACCCGCATTTGCTCCTGTGGGTAATGTCCGCAGTAATGACTCTTACATGTCTAATTATATGTGTAATGTGTACTTGTAAAGCGCTTTGAGCACCTGTAAAAGCGCTCTAATAAAAAATGTAATGCATTATTATTATAATTATTATAATACACCTCAGTAAAAAACACAATCTGACATTTATTTTGTAGTGTCTTTTTTTGTGTTGAATTTGATAATAAAGTAATCCAAAAGTAATCACGTTACATTACTTTAACATTTTGATAGTCAGATGAGGTTACTTACAATTTGTTTTATCATGTAACTAGTTTCTAACGAAAGTAATCTTCCAAACCCTTTGAAAGTTTACGTGAAAACTAGTTTTTTAAAACTTTTATTTTGAGTGTTTCTCTGTAAAGCAGTGTAGTACCTCTATGTATACATGCTTTATAAATTAAACTGCTTGCCCTCCATGAAAAAGAGAAGCTGTACCTGAGAATTCCTGATGATTTTGTTGCTAGGCAACATCGAGCTATACTTGCCGATGGGCCAGCTGCCAGCAGCACCTGCTCGTTGTAATTCAAACTGAATCTAGTCACAACTAATGGGGGTTTGTGTGTCAGTTAATTACAACTGGGTTGAACCATGCAAAATAGTTTTTACTTAGAAATTAGTTGTTACTTGAATGAGCCTTACTTTGCTTATTTTGGTGCGTGTTATATTTTTCTGCATTTAAATGGTCGGCAAAGGCTAAAATCCAAAAGTTTCCTCCAGAGTTTCTCTCCCACACACTGTCTGAAATGGCTCAATTTGACTTTGTTTATTTCCTTAACATAATGATATAACTATGTAACACTCGCTTTTCTATTGGCTAGCGCTCATCACACTGTACGTGATAGGCGGAGGGACATCTCTAACGAGTTGACCAATCACAACGGAGTTGGCCACTTAACCAATCAGAGCAGACTGGGCTCTGGTTTCGACGCCGGACGATAAGGCACATTTTCGTTGTGGCCAAACGGAGGTACTACAACGTATATGTCAGTCCGTGACGTCAAGAGGCCCAAAAAGAATGTTTCCCAATTACTTACATCGGGAAATAGATGTCAGTAAATCAGAGGATATTTAAAAAAAAAAAACTAAATCAACTACCCAGTATGAACACTTTTATAGCACTTATTTAAATCATTAGGCTCTAAAAGTTGTAACGTGCTCAAAGCTGAATTCAGTTTCTCTCTCCATTCATTGGACTCAGCCTAGAGGGGGAGATCGGAGGCTGAGCTTAAGAAAAATCTACATCTACATCCTAAGTTATTTTTTGCTGTTGTGTTTCAAATCCAAGACAAAACTTCCTGATAGTGAGAAAGATGCAAACTTTTAAAAATGGAAAAATCAGCTACCTGTCTCTTTTCACTCTTAGCAACGTTATGGAGATCAAGAAAACCGTGTAAACTTAGGAACATAATGACAGCTAAACAGCTTTAGTTCTGACAGCCAGATGACCTTGTTTACTGCCCCTTCCTTTGAAAGAGTAAAGCACTTGATAGATGAAAAACAACTGAAATGGTAAATAAAACAACTTCAGATTTAAAATGCAAAGACACAAAGACACACCATCAAAGAGACCTTGAAAAACAAGCATCTTATCCATCACTCTCCTGCTCCGACGGATCAAAACACTCTGACCCACTGTTTGAATTCCAATTTGCCTTAAATCTCACTCACAGGAAACAGCATTAAACAACATAGAGAAGCTTTGTGGATTCTTCAGGTACCGTAAGGACATAACGTGAGATCCGTGAAGGCCATTTTAAAGGGGACATGTTGTCCAACCCAGTCGCACAAAAACGTGTAGCTACGTTGGTCGACAGGGCGAGAAATACGTGACATGGATGCAATAGGTTTTCCTATTAATTTCTAATGACCAATGTCACGTGATCGCAAACTTTCCCAGTGAGAAAAGAAAACATGGCGGACACCCGGTTTATTTTTAGTAGAAAATCCTAAATTGTAGGATAGTTTGGCCATTATGCTTTTTGATTACATTTCTAGCGAGCAGTGTATATTGTACTTTTAAAATCTACGTCCAGTGGATGTGTAGCAGTGGCGAACTGTCAGGGCCTTCAAGGTATTCAGAGAATACCCTGGAACACTCAGATAAAACAAAAACAAAAAATCGATTTAATTATATAAATAAAATGTATATAAAATGAATAAATGAGAATCGTATCTGTGTTGTTGATCTGTAATATTACAGTGTTACGTTGATTTGTTTGTCCTTCTCGGACCATGCACTACGCATTTCAGTGGTTTTGTGTTAGAAAAGAAAGCAACCAATCAGATCTTGTTCTGGGTCTCTGGGTAGAATCTCCTTCAACAAGGTATTCTACATCCTTGATCGAATGCCCTGGCCGTTGCACTGAATGAGAGCGTACGTTTGGACTGACAGTTTGATCAACCAATCAGATATTGATTTGTACACAATGGGCGTGTTCTTTCAGAGTTCCCCTCGGTTCCAGGGTATTCTAGAAGGCCCGCTAGTTAACTGGCTCGAGACAGAGGATCTAGATGAATGCGACGAAGCAATTCATGCCGTTTTATTGTTTTTAACGTTGAAATGACAAGTGCAACAGGTGAAGATGAAGTTGTTGCGGAATTGTTGTGAGTACCCTTTTCAAGACGACAATTCAGTGGGGGCGGCGGCGGGGGGTGTGTTTGTCTACAGAAGGTCCAGTTGTGATAGACACGTTTCGCCACTGATGTGTAGTATCCATAGTTTGATATTACGAAGATCATTTGAGCTCCATGTTTTTTTTTTACAACTTATTGTATCAATGTCACGTCTTGAGAGGGTTATTTGTGAATATACTACGTTTTGCCCTGTCGATCGACGTAGCTGTTACACGTTTTTTTGTGAGACTGGGGGTTATGCTCATTTTCAGGTTAATATTGTATGGTGTGCCTCTACTACTGTGACATGTTTACAATCTTTTAAGATCAGAAAGGTCTTATACTGCCTGGAATTTTAGCCTTTGCAAACCATTAATCAGACATCAATACACTGCACAATGATTTGAGATCCTACAGGAAAGGATTTTAGTACTTTAGAACGTTTTAAATCATTCCAAGGGGAAAGCAGCAGACACAACAAATGGCGTGGGTAGAGTTGTTAACATAAACTGAGAGAGCTAGCATGCTAACAGGCTTACAACAGCAGGCCACCAAGTTGTTAATTTTTACAGCTTCTTATCAAACGCCTTACTGTTATCACAGCCTTTACTA
Organism: Gymnodraco acuticeps; assembly: GCF_902827175.1. Lineage (NCBI taxonomy): Eukaryota > Metazoa > Chordata > Actinopteri > Perciformes > Bathydraconidae > Gymnodraco > Gymnodraco acuticeps. The sequence continues at coordinate 574,129 of NW_022991603.1, forward strand.
CCAAGCAGCTGCCCTCCATCCTTGCAGCTTATACTGTTTCCCCATTCAATTCTATAAAAGGAGGCATAAACAATATTTTTCATGAATGAATTGACAATCCTACCCCCTCTATATCTGCAGGAGAATTGAATGTGATTAATATGGTATTTTTGTCATCTACTTAAACACTTTATACGTCCATGTGCTCATTGATAGCAGTATGACTTCTGCACTAATTTTTTCACCAGTTATTCTTCAAAAAATACATTATATAAGCATTTTTACAGGGCGCATGTGATCCTTCATGAGATTGTTCACGCCAAAGACTGTTTAATGTATCTGTTGCACATGAACAAAATAAATTAAAATCATAAACCATTAAACACACCACTCCAGCAAACACCAATAAATGGTTTCTCTCTTAAAACTACAACTTAATTATGCATAGGACAATCAAATCCAGGTAAATCTCGGTTTGATCTGCATTTTAATACATACGTACGCAAACCATTATAAAAATCCAGTAGTTCCACATTTCTTATAATCTGCTGTTGCAGTCTTATGTGAATCCTCTACTAAACCCTACCAATATTAAAGTGATGTTTTTGTGCAGAAGGTAACGCTTGCCAAAACACACACACAAAAATGGGATTGTGCAGTCAGTCCCCGGCAGAATGAGCGTCGCCGTGGCAATGCATTCACTAAGTCATGTGCTTCAAACCTCGCTGTCACTCCTGCAGTCCCATGCGTACGAGTATCAAAGATTCAATACTCTGTTGGCATAATAGTAACAATGTCATTTTTTGTATTGATATGGAGATTGCCTCTCTTCTCAATGTACTTCAAAAAAATCATATGTGAGATGTACCGGCTCTCGAGAATGAAAAGACTGACTGTAGTGGTTTCAGCCGGATAGTTTCAATCATGGTAAATGGATTTTCTAAATGCCAAGTAACTGCTTTATAGATTTGGCATCCCGGAGAGGAGAGCAAACTCATTTAGATGGAATATTGCTGACTGTCAAGATACCTCCATGCATTCACAAACCAAACTAGGAGGAAATGTGGTTTTCACTGCGTCCCTATGTGATATATACACCTCCATATCTTATCTCTGACAGATCATCTCACGAGCCATCTTGATACATCTCAATTACCGCAAGTGTCACTGTTTACTTTAGCAATCTCTGCTGCTGACAGCCTCTCATGTTCTCTTTGATTTGGCTTCTTCTCTACATCCGTCCCTTTCCTGCTGTCAATCATATTCTAATAAGTGTGGTAAGGCTAAATGTGCATTAGCCCTGCACATCGCTGTATAATTATTTATTTTTCCTAAGGAGGGCTAATTTTCAGCAGCAGAAGGTGCAATAAAGAGAAGGATAAAGTCTTTGTAATTGAATTTAGACATCCAATTTAAAGTCTGTCACACTGATATCCAATGCTTGTATATAATTTAAAAGTAGTTTGACGAAAACCACCAAGGGCAGTCGTTGAAAATCTGTTAATTAGCACAAATCTGGCTAAATTACCCAAATTGTGCCAAATAGATTGCCACAGTCGCAGATACTTAGTAAGGTTTGTTTTATCTCTCGCATGGAGTAAACACAGACGTTATGTGAGTGACACCACTGAGCTGTTTGATGTTTGCGGGAATAGTTAGTGTTTAGGTGTTATAAACACTCATCAACAGGAAGAGGGTTCCGAGAAGCATAGATTGATGGTGACCGTATTGAGCGCTGATTCATTGGTTTATGTTCCTCTTCAAGCTGCCAGCAAACATGCATCCCTCAGCCTGAAATAATAAAAATGAAAATGCGACCAGAATCTGTTGGCACAACCCCGCTGCAGAGAGAAAACGATCCTCTCAGGACTGACTGGGATATTGTAGAGGGGGTTACAGCCATCTCTCAAAAGGCAATTTCCTCACAATAGCGTCAGCCTTTCTGATTCCTGGGGAAAGGCTAACTTCATTTCATCACTTGATTAATTGTTATGGGTAGGGGTAGTGATATGACAATCTCATATTCATACTGCGGGAACAAGCAAGGCTTATTTTTAGAGCAGGCAGATGCCAGGAGTGACATTTAGCTGAGATGCCTGAGCAAGGTGGCAGAAACCGTCTCTTTCGGCAGTTTCCGATCGCTGTGAAGTTATGTTCTAATCTATTCCTGTCTAACCACCCTCGGGGGTCACATGAGCGTATGGAGAGAGGGTTGCTGGTAGCAATGTTATTCTAATTAATGGGCAATTAACTATATACTGTCATAATTATAGTTTCCAGACAATTAGTTTCAGCTTGATGAATGTCAAATGTAAATTATTTCTGTATATGTTTTTTTCTCCATTGCTTCTCTAAGATTTGGTGAAGGAAATGATTGATGGTTGAAAAAAATGTATGATGGAGTATTAGGGCCACACTTACAGTAGAAGAAGAAAAACTGAGATTTCGAGAATAAAGTTGTAATAATACGAGAATAAAGTAATAATTACGTGAATAAAGTCGTAGTTTCATAAGTGACTTGAGAAGCGGACTTGGAGGAGATCGTCTCCTTTCTGCAGGAGGAAATGGCTGGTTCTGGCCGACTACATTACATTACATTGCATTTAGCTGACGCTTTTATCCAAAGCGACTTACAATAAGTGCATTCGACCAAGAAGATACAAACTTGAAGAAAACAGAATCATATAAGTAAATCAGGTTTCATAGAGCCAAACATTTCAAGTGCTACTCAACTGGCTTTAGTTAAGCCAGTCCTTTATTAGTATATAAGTGCTTTGTTAATAGTTCTATCGCTCGAAGTGGAGTCAAAAGAGATGAGTTTTCAGTTTGCGCCGGAAGATGTGTAAGCTTTCTGCTGTCCTGATGTCAATGGGGAGCTCATTCCGATTCCACTACAAGGCTATCGTTCGACTCCTTCTGGATTCAAAGCCTTGATTACAAGTCTCATCGTTTCTTGTAAAACAACAAATCCCCTTTGAACAGCTCGTAGATGTAACCAACGATAGCCTTGTAGTCGGCCAGAACCAGCCATTTCCTCCGGCAGAAAGGAGACAATCTCCTCCAAGTCCGTTTGGTTCTTTCTTCGAAATAATAGACATAGTTTCTTGCACAACCTTTTCAAAATTCTAATACTTATGATAATCTGATGCTGATGTGCCAAAAGATTAGTTATTTGAGAAACCTAAACTAAAGTACTGCTTCACAAGATGCTCCACATTCCTCATTTTATTGCAGGACGCTCCTGATGTCTCCTTCTCAAGTCACTTATGAAACTACGACTTTAGTCTCGTAATTATTACTTTATTCTCGTAACATTACGACTTTATTCTCGTAACTATGACTTTATTCTCGTATTATTACGACTTTATTCTCGAAATCTCTCCGTTTTTTTTCTTCTAAGTGTGGCCCTAATACTCCGTCGTAAAAAAGAGCCGTATCAGCAAGAGTATTATATATTTCTAATACAGTACATTTTAGAGGAATGTATTGTACTTGTCCTCCATTACATTTAGTCATGGTTACTCCTTGCATACAAACACATGTTAAACTGCACTGTATCTAAGATTGGCTCCACTTTGGCAAACTACAACATACAAAATGATATGACAAAATGTTGTTAGAGAGCCATTCTGCATATTGATTAGAATTACTTGTGATACTTTATAACAATTAGCTGATAATACTTCTCCATTTCTACTGACGTAAGATTTTGAGTTCAGGACATGGAGTGTTTAAGGACCATAGTATTTCTACTTTTACCTTAGTAAAGGGTGTGAGTACTTTTTTCCACATCTTGTATGTCCACACTATTGGATTAATTTCCATTTTAGACCTGATTTGATGCCATAAATATATTTACTAAATGGCTGATTATCCATCTAACAGTGGCTGGGGCATTTTATAAACCAACAAATGCCAACCGTCTAGTCCTCGCAGTCAGTGTGCTCCCAAATATATTTGGATTCATCCTCTGGGGACCGTGAATTGCATGTACAAAACATAATGAAAAGTCTCCAAACAAAGGTGCAATATTTAGAAACATTTGCGCTTTGTAAAGAGAATTGGAATTGCGTTAAAGTACAGCGCATAACACATCTTGGGACTATTATTCTCAAGCACATGCAAATTAAAACCACAAAGTATTTTAGGTGACACCTGCTTAATAATTGAATGTTTTCTTAAGCCAATCCCTTATTTGTGAATAAGTTAAAAGGCAATTGGCTCTGTCAGAGATCTTTATGGTTATTCTTATCGGCTCCCTGGAAACTGGTAATGTAATTAAGAGTGAGACACTGATGCTAATTAACCTTGGTAGAGGTGAAGGAGCTGGGAGCTGCTGTTGTTTTAACTAGTGAACTAGTGTGTCTCTGCAGTGATTAATCATCTGAGGCCTCTGGTCTGTCAGTAAACAGGGAGAAGGACACCTTGGGGATGCTCTGTTACAGGTAGGGTACAGGGAAGAGCGGGTAGAGCTGGTGGAATATATTTTTTTGCTCTGACTCTGCCCCATGGGGCGGATTTCAACAGTGATAGCCTGATGGGGTTCCTGCCTCCTCACAGAAATGTCAAGCAGAGGGCATCTGAAGAATTAATTTAAACACAAGTACAGGGTGTATCCCAAGGCGCCTCGGTGTTGTAATTAAATGTTTCAACATTATTCATATGCAGACAGATATGCATATGGTAGGGCTGTGCGATTATGGCAAAAATCATAATCACGATTATTTGGGTCAATAATTGATATCACGATTATTTTGACGATTATTCATTGACCATTTATTGAACTTTAAAACAAATAATATTTTACCAATAAACAAGATCAACAAATATGTTGGAGCACACTTCCAAAACCATACTAAACATATATTATTAATATGATAAATACAAATAAATTAGACCAAAATAAATGAAATCAAACATGTTGCAGTGCACTGTCACAACCTACTGAAAACTCCTTAACATATAGCCAACATTTTGGTAAAACATATTCAACATATTCCACTCAGTTAAACGTTGAAGGCTGGCCAACTGTCATGGTCCAGAAGTAACAGGAAATAAATGTTGAACTACAATTTAAGACCAAATAAAAATGTTTAGGCCACCATGGCAAATGCTGGTAGGGCTGCTCATGTCATCTCTTAAAGATTGTTGGCAAGAAACACCAGCCTGTTTACATGGTCTGGTTTCAGAGATGAGCGCAGGCAGGTGACAATATTGCCACCTGTACTGAAGACCCTCAGCCACGCCCCGACACAGGGGTGACGCCGGCCAATCACAAAGCTTTGATGCATTCAAGTGCATTATTCTGGCACAGGAAGATTATGTTACAGGACATTAACGATAAAACAGAATATTGTTGTTCTATTTTTAGACACATCTCGCGATCGACTGGTTGGGCACCCCTGGGCTAGACCATAGGTCCGTTGTGGTGGCAAAGTAGTCAGCTGAAGCCAGATCTCTCTCAACTTCCCCACGGCATTTGTCACATAATACCGAATGAAATAATACCGAGACAGCATCGCGTAACGCTTGTCCAACGTGTTGACAAGTTGCTTAAAGCCCTGGTTGCTAACAGTGCTAACTGGGCACATATCTTTAGCGATGTGAAATGTAATGGCACCTGTAATATCCAACCCGGTATCACGGTGAGACGTGAACATGTGACGCTTTACCATTGCTGGGAGACGTGAAAATGTCACGGTTTCGTCTTTTCAAAACGTGAAAAGCGTGACAGCTACACGGTATTGTTAACCAATGTTAACCAGTGGAGAAATAACCGGAAATACCAAGCAAATGCTACCCTGACGTAATGATTTATTTTGTAATAGTCACACTCGATTACAGCGATTTTCTTGTTGCCCCAGCTGGTCGACACCTCTTTTAGCATAAACAAAGGCTACATTAATGTATTAAATCGATGTTAATCCATGCGTGTGGATGTGGACGTGACGTTGTGCGATTGAGTTGCCAAGCAACAGCTTCGGTTCATGTTAATTTACAAACTATTCAACTACAACCGTAGTTATATTTAAAAACATGTTAGAAGGCCTCACGAAATACTTTAATGCACATTAAAATGTAAATGTGAAGGAATGTGTGTATAACAAAATACATCGGTCATTAAACGAAACCGGAAACAGACGTACGCAAGATCCTCAGCTCGATGATTGGATGGTTATCCGTAATGCATGCTGGGATTTGGTGTTTATGTGATGTGAAATCTGAAAACGTTTTTTAAAAATACAATAATACTTTATTCCGAGTGTGCTTGCTTTACTCTTTGAAAGTCATCACATAACGGCATTGTAATACACGGTTCGGCTGCATTAAATATGACATATCTGCCGTAGTTCTCTATTTATAGAGCCCTGCTGAGAAGACTTCTAGACAAACAGGAGAACTGCCGCCAAAACTGAAGATGTGACGTTGATCATAAATATATAAGCAATTATACAACATCTTACATTTCTTTTCACACAATGCGTCTCCTTGCAGTATCAACACTAATTCGGCTGACTTTTATATTTGATCCAATTGGTAGATAGGCTGTATTTAAACCATAACCGTGCAGAGCTGATAGAAAGGGACACCTGGTGAATTTTATTATTTTATTATTAGATATTAATAGGATCTCTATAAAGTATATTCATTAATCGTTATTCTCTACTAATAGTTCATTAAAGACTGTATATAATGACTAGTTTGAACATCCCTTTCAAGATTTCAAGATTTTATAAGCTAAGGTTTATTGACATATCATATTATACAAACACAACTACTGTGTAGTTATGCAATGAATGAAAAACTTGGGTCGCAGGTTCCTCAACAGTGCATTACAAGACATCTATCAATATGTGTTTATACTCCACCATTAAACTGTCATTCTGCACATTTCTTATACTATCTACATACATCTTATAAGAGTATAATACATATGTATAATATCAGTTTAATAATAAACAAATAATAAACAAATAAGTGCTTAAACATAGTTAACATTGCAGGAAAGCAATATATTAGACGTTAAGTACTTTGTCAGGCTTAATATTTATAGATACAAATGTCACTGTGTGTGCTGTGTGCTCTGCATGTGTGACCATTAAAGAATCAGAATCAGAATACCTTTATTAGTTCCACAGAGGGGAAATGTGCAGCGTTACAGCAGGAAAGAGCCACAGACAGCTTAGTGTTGCATATCTTACATGCGTTAAAAAAGTACTAAGATAGAATAAAATAAACAATATGCTAAAAAAGTACTAAGTTATAATATATTAAACAATATGCTAAAAAAAAGATAAAAAGTTACATAATTTTCAAAAATACAGATCAAAAACAAAACGGCATATATATTGATTTAGTGGCCAGGTATAAATTACACAGTTATTAATGGCATATATATATTCCACATATTGCACAAAGTTGGTTTGTATTTAGCAGCAAGGGGTGTTATAGTCTGTGTTGTGGTGTGTGTAGGAGGGTCTACAAGGGGCAGTGCTGGTTGTAAAGTCTGACCGCTGCAGGAAGGAAGGACCTGCGGTTTCAAGAGGGTTTCATCCCTCCATATTCTTCTTAAAGCTTTTTTCTTATTCAAAATAAGACCTTAACCTAAAGTACTCTTTAATGTTTAAATTAAGCCTTATTAGTTTGTCTGTTTTGCACATCCTCCTATTAATATCTAATAATAAAATAATACAATTCAATAACGTGCTTTGACCACCAGGTGTCCCTTTCTATCAGCTCTGCACGGTTATGGTGTAAATACAGCCTATCTACCAATTGGATCAAATATAAAAGTCAGCCGAATTAGTGTTGATACTGCAAGGAGACGTATTGTGTGAAAATAAATGTAAGATGTTGTTTAATTGCTTATATATTTATGATCCACGTCACGTTTTCAGTGCCTCATGTTTGTCTAGAAGTCTTCTCATCAGGGCTCTATAAATAGAGAATTACGGCAGATATGTCATATTTAATGCAGCCGAAACCGTGTATTACAATGTCGTTATGTGATGACTTTCAAAGAGAAAAGCAAGCACACTCGGAATAAAGTATTATTGTATTTTTAAAAAACGTTTTCAGATTTCACATCACATAAACACCAAATCCCAGCATGCATTGCGGATAACCATCCAATCATCGAGCTGAGGATCTTGCCGACGTCTGTTTCCGGTTTCGTTTAATGACCGATGTATTTTGTTATACACACATTCCTTCACATTTACATTTTAATGTGCATTAAAGTATTTCGTGAGGCCTTCTAACATGTTTTTAAATATAACTACGGTTGTAGTTGAATAGTTTGTAAATTAACATGAACCGAAGCTGTTGCTTGGCAACTCAATCGCACAACGTCACGTCCGTTAATTCCACATCCACACGCATGGATTAACATCGATTTAATACATTAATGTAGCCTTTGTTTATGCTAAAAGAGGTGTCGACCAGCTGGGGCAACAAGAACATCGCTGTAATCGAGTGTGACTATTACAAAATAAATCATTACGTCGGGGTAGCATTTGCTTGGTATTTCCGGTTATTTCTCCACTGGTTAACATGGGTTAACAATACCGTGTCACGCTTTTCACGTTTTGAAAAGACGAAACCGTGACATCTTCACGTCTCCCAGCAATGGTAAGGCGTCACATGTTCACGTCTCACCGTGATACCGGGTTGGTAATATCTCTGTGTCTCTGCGAGCTCGTCGCGTAGGCCGTTGCTCTGTACAATGCGTCCTGAATCGATGACTGTGATGATGTTGTGAATGAAGTCGAGCGGCATCTGCTTTTTGGTCTGCTTTTTGTTGTATTATTGCCCGGTCGTATTGCACTTTGTGGTTGTATTTCAGATGATTAAAGAGATTGGTTGTGTTAGTGTGTGGTGCCAACACAACCTGGTAACAAATCCTGCACTGTAGGCCTACTTTCTTTTGCTCCACGTCGGACTCCTGAAAGTCAAAGTACTTCCAAATAGTGGAAATAGTTGTACCCTTCTTTTTAACGAGTTGCTGCTCTTGTTCTGACATCTGCGCTTGCGCTGAACACTCACAACACATATCACTCCTACGTGGCCGAGTGGGCTTTTAGGGAGGGGTGAAGCGCACCCAGCAAAATAATCGTATTTAGTCAATTATGCTGTTTTCATAATCGTCGCAAGCCATAATCGTAATCGCGATTAAAATACGATTAATTGCACAGCCCTAGCATATGGCATTCCTCACAATAAGGGTTGAAACAGTGCAGAGATGCTACTCACTGTGTTTATGATGCCATAAATAGGACAATACATATTCTGTGTTTGAACAAATGCAAAACATTGCATTGTGGTTTCTGTAAATGTGCTTTCAGTTTGTGGTGTCCTTTTTTGAACATTTTCTTTTAAAACATGACTCAAGCTTATTATGACATGTACTGTATTCTCCCATGTTTGCATACCATTGATGTATTGTTAATGTTACACTATAGCCGGAAGGCATACAATAAATGATCATTTTCAGAGGGTTGTTGAATAATGTATTTTATTTCCAACAAACCTCAAAATACATGACAAAATATGTAATTCGTCATGACTACTTTAAAAACAACTGTTTTGAGATCTGACTATGATAATGTTTCCTTGGCAAGCATAGATTATTAGATCCGGGTTAAGGTGTTGGGGAGCACGGGCTCTCGGGTAAGTATTTTTGTTTAAAAACCTGTTCAAAAACTCCTGTAATAAAAACAATACAAGTTTATAAAAGCCCTGTTTGGTCTGTTTTCAAAAATGAAATAAAACAAAGAAAATGCAATAAAAGGGATAAAAGAGAGCAGCGGCTGAAGCACAGACCGTTAGTGTTATGTTTGCTTGTATGTGTTTAAGTGTTGAGGGGATTGTGAAGATGGTTAAGTTGAACCAACATTAACTTGAAACATTTTTTTTTAAAATTCATCCACAAAAAACACACTGCACGCTGCACTAGGTTAGAAACCAGAGGATACTGTGAGGTCCACCGCAGACGGACCACTTTTGGACAAAATGTCCTCTCCATTAAAGGCAGCTCTTTCTGGAATAGCCTCCCAACTGAGATACGGCATTGTCCACCCCTCAATAGGTTCAAAGGTCACCTCAAAGAATGGTTGACAACAATCACAGCTAAATGCACTTTAATACAGGGGCATCTCCTCTTGCACTTTAGGTAGCACTTGTATCTTCTCTTGCACTTTATATGTTGTTGCTGCTACATTGTATTACCATGTCATAAATACTTGTGTATGCTGCTCTTGCTCTTTTGCAATTTTTGAATATCATGTATTTTGTTTTTGCTATGTTTGTAAAATGTAAACTTCTTAAATGTTTTATGTGAGGGACTGCAGATGGAAATTAGCTCAAAGCTAAATCTGGCACTGTTACGCTTGACACATTTGAATGTTTTAAGTGTTCATTACTGTACATTGTCCCTAATGACTGACTAACTGCAGTCATTAAACCGCTCTTAAAAAAGAATAATCTCGATGCTTCAACAATTACAGGCCCATATCAAACCTCCCATTTCTAGGTAAAATCATTGAAAACGTTGTTTTTCAACAGTTAAGTAATTTCTTGCATTTAAATAACTGTTTGGATGTGTTCCAGTCAGGCTTTCGTCCAAACCACAGCACTGAGACTGCTCTTGGAAAGGTCTTCAATGACATCCACTTAAACACAGACAGTGGCAGAACTTCAGTGTTAGTATTATTAGATCTCAGTGCTGCGTTTGACACTGTTGACCACAGCATATTACTAGACCGACTGGAAAACTGAGTGGGACTTTCGGAAACAATTCTAAATTGGTTTGAATCCTACTTAAAGGACAGAAACAACTTTGTTTCTATAGGTAAATACACATCTGAGTTGACAAATATGACATGTGGGGTTCCTCAAGGCTCCATCTTGGGGCCTCTTCTCTTTAACGTCTACATGCTACCACTGGCTCAGATAATGAAAAACAACAAAATAAGTTACCATAGCTATGCAGATGACACACACATTTACGTAACAATTTCACCAGGAGACTATGCTCCAATTCAAACACTGAGTAAGTGCATTGAACAAATCAATGACTGGATGTGTCAGAACTTTCTCCAATTAAACAAAGATAAAACTGAAGTAATGGTTTTTGGAGTTTTTGTTTGCACCATAACCCAAGCTCTAACCAATTAAGTTAATTACTGTAATATGATTAAACCAATTGGAATGATAAGGAAATCAACCGAGGTTGTTATGAATCATTTATTTGCTTTAAAATGTCAGGCAACTGTTTAAGCAAAAGAGTCCTATTTTGTGTCATCCAAGAGAAAATCTGTGAAATTGTAGTTATGTAAAAGAAAGGGAATCGTCTCTGTGATCTACAATAAAACTTATGTTGCATATTTCATGACATCCCCATTATGTTTTAAATGTTTAAAATATTTTTGCAATTCCCATTGTCACTGCTGCAACAATTATTCTCCTATTCTACAAACTCTCTCTTCTTCTCTCTCATTAAACTGCATTGATGTTTTAAAGAGCATGACGATAGTTAAATGCCAACGCAGGGATTTTGCATTGAGTATTCACTTCTTGTTCCCATGCGTCTTTATTTACCTGCACACCTCGATTGATGTTATCCCCCTGATACTTTCTCCTATCTTCCCTGTAATACCTCTCTGTGCAGATAAATAAAGCGCTTCAAAAAGGGTTCGGGCTTATATATTATAGTGCAAGCAAGCAAACTAAATGGTGTGTTCAGACTCCTGTAGCGTGGGACCATCAGAAGCCCTTCAGCCCAATCTCATTATAAACATCCCTCTGTTTATTCCCTGAGCTGAGGAGGCTATTATCAAGCATGTGGCATGTTTTCATCCACATCAGAGATGAGCTTGTTTCCTCCCCGTCAGACGCCAAACCCCTAGTCGTGTGCTGAGAGCCCGAGTGACAGGCCATCACTCTTCATCTCCAGCGACCCAAAGCCAGACAGGAGTTTGGAATGGGTGTCGCTGTTACCAGTTTTGTCAATCATGACAGCCTCTATAGCGCCTTAATGCTGCACAGATGGTGTGTTGGTGCATGTCTCCGTTTGTCACCAAAATAGAAGAGTGACAAGGTCTTTGCCCATGTGAGGCCACGGAGTTTCAGCTTGTAACAAACTACAGACTATTTGAAGCTGAATGCATTTAACTCTTGCAATACCCTGCAGAATAACTGGCAGAGATGCTTAAAATCCCCCACACAAACAAACTCATTATGTGAGCTACATCCATCCTCACACGGTATATTCAGCTGAAAATATATTTGAGACTTGGTTCCATTTCACATAAAAGCGTCCTAGTTTTTTTTTTGTTGGTACATTTCCATCTATGCTCCATGTTTTGGATCATAAACTTTTTTCGACTGTCGGATTTTCATTAATACCAGAAATGTAACTTCAACTTCTGCACATTCGAGATAAGAATAATTGTTTTCTCTAATGGAAACTGGTTACAAATCTGCACTCAATCCCCAAATTGTCAGTACATGTCGTGGCAGGGAGAGGACATGCTTTAAAATGGAATTAAAAAGAAGCAGGTGAGATTTAGTTTAACAGGCTACACCCCCTAAATAATGTATGATAATGGATCCCACCTCGTGTTCTGAGCGTAACACTCTCGCAACAAAAATGCATTAGCATGCCTTTGGCACATTAGGCACTGCACACCCAAAATAACACCCCATAATCTCTGATTTCTGTCAGGTGCATCACCTACACTGCATCACTTCTAGCTGTGGGATTCTTTGTACCACAAGTTGTTTTGACATTATATTATGGGATAGGAAAATAAAATTATACTCAGTGTAACAGGCACATGGGGGAAACTCAGACTTGGGTTGGATTTCATTTGTATATAACTACTCGAGGAATAAAGTATTAAAAAAAGTGAACTTCCTTGTAATAACTTTCACTGAGTAAATCAAATGTCTCTTCTCTTGGTGTGGAAAACTTTTAAAGTTAGTAATCAAAGTATTTGTTAGGGATTAATTTTGTCTTACTCCTAGGAGTCTAACCTTTTCTGTGTGGGGACGTTTACGACCAACCCTGAGTCTGTTATCTCCCGTAAGGAATGTGCTAATGCAGTCATATGTTGATATTTCTCAGTTTTATGACCGGTCAACTCTCGGTCACAGAGCCTAAGAGTCAGGCAAGTGATTCAGTATGTCCAGATGTTGGGGATATCTCCAGTGTTCCCAGCTGTTGATTAACTCTCTGTAAACTAGTTAAAAGGTCTATCGAGAGAGAGGCTGGTCAGAATTGATGTGGCAACTCTCCAGAACCTCTGGCTGCTGTGACTTGTGATGTGAAATTCTCCGGCCGATACTTGTAATAAACATCAGTGTTTGACATCAAAGCTCCAACTCTCCTCGTGTCTCTCTGAGTCCTGACTCTCCATTGCTGCAGAAGTTTCCCTTACAGTATTCACTGCAACTCTTTTCCCTCTATCGTTCATAATACTGTACATCTATACATCTTTTAGCTCCAAGATGAATACATAATCAAGTTATCGTCATCATCTCAATTAAGATTCATATTCGTCCCTGACTTAATTAGTCTTGAGCACAAGAACATGACTTTACAAAGAAAGCCATCGCACCGCACTGTGTGTGCCTCATAGCAACACCTCTTATGTGTGTGGGAGCTAGCTTGACTTGCACCAACATATTATGCATTCACAACTTTAACGTATTCATATTTATTAGATGATAGAAATTAGGAATTTGTGTTAATTATGATGTTATTAAATATTCCAATATACTGTAACAGATCAAAGAGAAAAAAGGATGATCAGCCTTGTTAGCTTTCTTACATTAATATGGTAGAGGATGTATCATGGCCTGCAGGAAAACGCTTCTTTCTGAGCAATACAGGAGTAAGGAGCGTTTATCCATATGGGCACATAGTTTTACATTATATATAGCGATGTTTAAATGTGACTTTTCTTTTCATCTAACTAATTCACATGTTTTATTAATCACCAGAATAAGTTATTGCACAGATTACCGGAGTTTCATTCTCTCATTTATCAAAACAAAGTTTGGTACTTTGCTCTCTTTCATCTCTGAGCAGAGAATGTGCCGTTGTCCTCGCCGGCTCACCCCTCCTCCCCCCGGCTTGTTTGTAGTAGGCAGCTGCATTACTGTTTTCAAAGGCTTCACTGTGGGTAGCTGCTTGATGCAAATCAGTATCTCCTTTCTGCTCATTATTGTAATAAGTGTCTCCGAAGTGTGGATATTTCTGTTAATAAATGCAACTACATAGAAACTCTAAAGTCATGAAGATGCTGGAAGGTTCAGCCACCTTGAGATAAATATATTTGTTCCCTGACATCTGCTTGTCCTGCACAGAGGGCAGACATCAAACACTATAGTAACTATTTATTTTAGCATAAGACGATTGATCCTTTATAGTCAGAGAAGAGCATAATTAATAAAGAGGATGCTGTGCTGAGCCCCCTCCCCGTCTGATCAATCTCGTGCAGAGTTTTCTGAGTGACAGATTGCACGCTGTGTGGGTGGGTGCGACCCAATCACCCTCACTGACCCCTCACAGCGAGCGCAGCAGGGTTGTTGAGCCCATTCTTGTACACTTTACACCAATGACTGCACCAGTCCGTCATCATTATTTCCCTCAGACATGCAGACAAAACCATCATCACTTTCCACTTCATCTAATCTGGTCACATTGTGAAGTCTAACATTGCATACACATTGTTGAAATCAGTTAAATATTCAGCATCACAATATTTCAGATAACACAAAGTTACAATGGGGATTTTAAACTCGAACAAAACAAGTACTGATTCCGCTGGCCCTCCTTTTTCCAACTCTCACTCACATGTTGATATTTTCCGTCTTCCGGCTACAAGCCACATAACACAATAACAAACATAGCAACAGTTGAAGAAAATACTTGTATTTCTCATAGGTCCTTTCCATAATATTGTCAGACACTTAATATTGTAAAAATCTTAGCCTGTCAGAGGCAAAAACAAGCACTTTTAAGTGGACAAACATTGGCCTTGCGCCCATTGCTCCCAGCCATAACATTGCATCCAGGATGCCAATAAGCATTCTTGCTCCAATTTCAAAATGTGTTATTTAGACACTAAAACATGGGAAATAAGTGTACCATTTAATGATATCGTAAAAAGGAAAAATAAACATAAAACACTCTATGTTACCACCCCATCTCCTCCTGTTGTTAACAAGTAATACTAAACTGCTTCCTTAGCATGTGATCCATACTAAACGGCCAAACTCACACCCAACACTGCTGATGGGATAATTGGCCGCTTCAACACCTAACCAACAGAGCTAATCATGAATGCCAAAATAAGCTCTGGGGCAAACACGCGTTAAAGATACTTAACATGTTTTGTTCAGCATGATAATCTCCACATATTAACACAACTTTGAGATTTTTGAAGTGTAAATGCAATCATCCAGAAGTAAAAAGCTAACGTTAAGACGATCTACATCCAGGTTGCATGGCTGCGTGTCACCACCGCTAAAGGCAGACTCTTGACGCGTGTTGATGTTGAGTGCTTTATTCAGTCACTTGTTACAAACCGCTGTTTTTTACGACACAAAGAAGCTTCAGGTATTAACCAATAAGGTATTTACTGATGTTCTTTTTGTCATACAGACGAGGGAAGCGTAAGTTGTAAAAAACTAGCTAATTTCCAGGTTTTAGGACTCTAGCACCACTCTATTCCAACAGACTGCCATAATGTAATGTTGTTACTTGGTGCTTGTCTAATATGTGAAAGCAATTTACACAGCACAATAC
Organism: Gymnodraco acuticeps; assembly: GCF_902827175.1. Taxonomy (NCBI): domain Eukaryota; kingdom Metazoa; phylum Chordata; class Actinopteri; order Perciformes; family Bathydraconidae; genus Gymnodraco; species Gymnodraco acuticeps. Next base: position 589,922 of record NW_022991603.1, read on the forward strand.
AGTCAAAATTAAAGTAAATGATCCAGTTTAACAGCAGAAGTTAAACATTATTTGTGGTACACTAGGTCAAACATGTACGTTTTTTTTAAGTATCATTTGTTATTTTTACAGTTAAGGCAAGATTCATTGAAATAATTATTGGTTTCTGTAAGTAATCTTCTTCTCTATGCTGACCGTGAAGCGACCCCTCATAGTGTGGCTGCAGTAAGAAATCTACAGTATTTTCCTTGCAGAAAAACAATCTAAAGTTTATCAAAAGCTTATACAAGGCTGTAAGGCTTTTAGACACCGGGCCGTGACACAAAATACAAAATCCTCGCCTCAAAACTGTTCATACCGGCAGCAATGTGAATTTGTGAACTTGCTCAATATAAAGGTTTGGATATATTTGCACAGTCTGTTGACAAACTACTAGGATCATACTGAACTGCATAGCTGTGTCAGTCAGTTTCCGTTAAATTCTTGTACAGCAAGGTACTCTATTTTTCTTTTGATGTAAATTGTCTGAATTCCAGTTCCCTCTGGTAACCTGTTTGCAGTGAATATGTGTAGGACTCAAACTGTGAAGGTAAGATTGGAAAAGGAGGGTTTGGTATGCGTTGCTTTTGTCAAGGTCAAACAGAGTAATCAACTTTGCCTTCTAGGTTTAGACTACAGAGCTAATGTTGTTTTGTTGCGTTCTCCTTACAACGTGCCTCAGTGCGAAGACTCAGGAAAAAAACGAATTTGTCCCAATAGCTAAATTACATTTCTCTGCATAATATTCACGTTCTGTGTGATAATATATAATATTCATGACAAAAACAATATTTAGAACAATATAAACTGAATTTGTTGATACAATGCACACAAAATAATGTATGTATGAAGGTCTCAGTTATCCAAAAAGAGCAGGTACAGTATTTTAGCACGGGAAGTTGCATGCAGGTTTCTTAGAGGTAAAAGCATAATATGACTGTCAGCACGTATCTGTCCACCATCCCTCAGGAAGGAAACACAGCCCTTGAAATTGCAAAGAGGGAATTTTATATTAACTTAGAAAAAGGTTTTCCAAAGAAATTCTAGCTGCTACATACACAACATCTGAGGCAAGGGTGTGCAACTTCATTTTGATTACTTGAAATCATATTTCACATCCATTTTTTCTATCTTGCAGTCTTCATTTCCTTTTTGTGTTGAAGAGGAGGATCTGGTTGAAGGGCTGGTGGAAGCATGGAAGAATAGAGATGATACATTTTACATGAGCTCAAAACCCCTATGTTGCCCCGCCGAATAAGGACAGCTAAACCCACCCGACTTTAAGATATGCGATTTGGCAGCTCAATCTGGTGAAGAATGGTTGAAGAGCTGGGGTAGATATTCTGCAAGCTGATGAGAGGCGAGTGAGCGCACTTTGAGAGGTGATGAGCCGAGCCGGCAGCAGCAGAATGAAGGCAGACCACGGCTACAAACACAAACAAAATATTAACATACTGTGATACAGCCTAACACAAAGGGACGTTAAACACAAATAAACACTATAGGGAATGTTCTAGCAGAATGGCCAGAGCCTCTAGAAAAAAATTCTTTGTTCAGTCAAGTGAAAGACAAACATTTCCATTTAATTGATAATTGATTTCCCCATCGGGTGTGGAAATTGTAATGTTTTCAGCCCATGAAGTGCAATTGCTCTTATCCACAGGGGGTGTTAATGCTTCTCTCTTAAACTGGCATTCGGACACTGAATAAACAGCTATCCTGACACTCACTCCTGTGTTTCCTCGGACAACGACAGAAGCCATCTCATTCGCCTCAGCCGCTTTAGATATTTCAGTACAGTACTGAGACAGGTGGAAAGAGCTCTTTAACATTTAAACAGTGTTTTCTATGTGTGATGGCAGCTTTTATCATGGCTGTCTTGTGTTTCAGTGATCTGAGTAGAGGGACTCACTAAAAATAGAACATTATAATTAATATATTGCTATTAATCATTCATGGATTTACTGTAACAAGCTGAAGCACAGCATGTCAAAAGAAATGTGTCTAAATAATTAAAAATCTACAGGGGAAAAAGAAAGAAAAATAATCATTTTGTCCCGCACAAGATTTCCCTCCAGGAGAGGGACTGAATTGTTCCCCTGGTGGCCTCTCTATAGAGTATAAATTACTGACACATGTAGTGTAATACACCAAGAATACCTCATAACTTCAGCATGTGTCTGTGAGACAGTGATTATAACAAAAGTTTGTCAGATTTGGTTCAATTAGGATTTACACAAACACATTTCCAGGACTATTCACCTTGTGCTTCGCCTGCTCTCGGGCATTTCCACATTGTGGTATAATGTCATCACATTTTTGGTTAAGGCATCATTGCTATTACTTTGTTTAGCATGAATGAACTATTATTAAGTTATAACAGTTTTTCAAGCAAGAAACACACCATTTTGATCACCAATATGTGATTGTATATTGGACTATTTACAGAGATGTTTGGAGTGCCCAGTCTGCTTTGAAAAAAAATCAACATTGTATTTATAATTACTCTCATTGCTTGAATGGTAGGAACAGGTTGTTACTTTAAACCAAAGGGTGTTTAACAATCATTCCAATTAAATGATTTGGGGAAAGTTAGTTGGATAGCTAACATTCACTAGCTAGCTTGTTACATGCGCAGCTACTCTACACAAGCTAACTGGATAGATATTTAGCAAACGTAAACTATCTAGCTCGTTAGATTGTAAATCTAAGCTATCTACAGATCAAACCACGAGTGGGAAAAGGGTTTGGGCTTCATACGGACACAATTAGGGTTTATAAACTCAAGCTGAGTTTTTAGAGCAAAGTTTAAAAAGGATTCTTGCCAGATTAATAAGAACTTGAATTCTTCTTTTAAGAAATACGCATATATTAGTGAGAGCACCACATTAGTATTTAATCATCTGTGAAATTAGAAGCAGCAAGAATAGTATGAGCTGTAGAAAGAGTAGAAGAGAAAGGGTTAGGGTTAGGGTTAGGGTTAGGGAAAGAGAAGAAAGAAATGCATAAGAAACAAGAAAGGATGAATACATAGGAAAGAAGCAGGAAAAAAGCACACGAGGAAAATATGATACAGCAGCCATAACATCAACATACATACATCTGTTGGCCTTTACGTTTGAGAATCCGTCGCCATCAACAAACTCTTGTGTTGTTGGTTATTTTGCTTTCTATTACATTTTGTGCAGCACAGCTAAAGTCGACTGGCATCTGTCAAAAATAAACTGCAATAAAAAGCCACATGGTGGAGTTCTTGTAAACAAACACTTCTGTTTACATTCAGTGCTATTCACCACAAATTCAATGTGTGCATCCTTGAGGCCTAAAAAACGAATTCTTCTTTTTCCTTCCACATTTCTAAAGCCTACTGTATTAGTTGAATATGTTTACACCTGCAATGTTTACAACCATGTTTGCTAGCCCAGCCTGTTAGTTAAACAGTGCTGGAAAAAGTATGAACATCTAAAAAGGTATTGCATTCAAAATAAAATTGAATTTAAGAATACAAAAATTGACTGATTGATTACATTTCTATCGTGACTAGTATCTTATTCAGTCTGACATTAGGCAAGGCAAGGCCAGTATTTATATAGCACCTTTCAACACAAGGCAATTCAAAGTGCTTTACAACAAATGAAAGACATTCAGAAAATGGCATTTAAAATCAGTCATTAAAAGAAAAGATAATAAAATAAACATTAAAAGAAAAAAGTACATGGATAAAAGTTACAGTGCAGTTTAAGATGTGAATAGTTCAATTAAAAGCAGCGACAAAAAGAGAAGTCTTCAGCCTGGATTTAAAAGTAGTCAGAGTTGCAGCGGACCTGCAGGTTTCTGGGAGTTTGTTCCAGATATTTGGAGCATAATAACTGAACGCTGCTTCTCCATGTTTAGTTCTGACTCTGGGGACAGAAAGCTGACCAGTCCCTGAAGACCTGAGAGATCTGGATGGTTCATAATTTAGCAGGAGGTCAGAAATGTATTTTGGGCCTAAACCATTCAGTGCTTTATAAACCAGCAGCAGTATTTAGAAATCTATTCTTTGACACACAGGAAGCCAGTGTAAAGACTTCAGAACATGGAGTGATGTGATCCACTTTCTTAGTGTTAGTGAGGACTCGAGCAGCGGCGTTCTGAATCAGCTGCAGCTTTCCTAATAGATTTGTTAGTGAGACCTGTGAAGACACCATTAGCAGTAGTCCAGTCTACTGAAGATAAAAGCATGGACAAGTTTTTCCAAATCCTGCTGTGACATTAGTATTTTAATCTTAGATATATTCTTTAGGTGATAGTAGGCTGATTTAGTAACTGTTTTAATGTGACTGTTGAAACTCAGGTCAGAGTCCATGACTACACCTAGATTTCTGGCTTTATCTGTTATTTTGAACATTGCAGACTGAAGCTCAGCGCTAGCTTTTATACGTTCTGCATTGGCTCCAAAAACCATTACCTCAGTTTTATCTTTGTTTAATTGCAGAAAGTTCTGACACATCCAGTCATTGATTTGTTCAATGCACTTACTCAGTGTTTGAATTGGAGCATAGTCTCCTGGTGAAATTGTTATGTACATTTGTGTGTCATCCGCATAGCTATGGTAACTTATTTTGTTGTTTTTCATTATCTGAGCCAGTGGTAGCATGTAGACGTTAAAGAGAAGAGGTCTCAAGATGGAGCCTTGAGGAACCCCACATGTCATATTTGTCAACTCAGATGTGTATTTACCTATAGAAACAAAGTTGTTTCTGTCCTTTAAGTAGGATTCAAACCAATTTAGAACTGTTTCCGAAAGTCCCACCCAGTTTTCCAGTCGGTCTAGTAATATGCTGTGGTCAACAGTGTCAAACGCAGCACTGAGATCTAATAATACTAACTCTGAAGTTCTGCCACTGTCTGTGTTTAAGTGGATGTCATTAAAGACCTTTACAAGAGCAGTCTCAGTGCTGTGGTTTGGACGAAAGCCTGACTGGAACACATCAAAACAGTTATTTAAATGCAAGAAATTACTCAACTGTTGAAAAACAACTTTTTCAATGATTTTACCTAGAAATGGGAGGTTTGATATGGGCCTGTAATTGTTCATTACTGAAGCATCTAGATTATTCTTTTTTAAGAGCGGTTTAATGACTGCAGTTTTCAGGGCCTGTGGAAAAATACCTGAGTGAAGAGATTTGTTTACTATATGAAGTAGATCTGAGGCCATGCAAGGCAAAACATCTTTGAAAAATCCTGTTGGAATAATATCAAGGCAGCAGGAGGAGGATTTCAGAAGTTGAATAATGTCCTCTAGGTTTTTATCATTAATCTGATGGAATTGTGTCATGATGTCTGAATTGATGTTAAGTGGAGATAGGGACAACACATTTGCTGTTCCTGATGCAGAGGCACTGACTGCTTGTCTGATTTTCTGAATTTTGTCAGTGAAGAAGGCAAAATCATTGCACGCCCTGGTGGATAGAAATTCAGAGGCTACTGACACTGGGGGGTTAGTTAGTCTGTCGACGGTAGCAAACAAGGCACGTGCATTGTTTTTGGTAATGATGTCAGAGAAGAAAGACTGTCGTGCGTTTTTCAATTCCAAATTATAAAGGCCAAGTCTCTCTTTATAGATTTCAAAGTGAACCTGGAGATTTGTTTTTCGCCACCTACGTTCAGCTTTTCGACACTCTCTTTTTTCTGCTCTCACGGTCATGGCCTTTCTCCATGGAGATATTTTCTTCCCAGTCACTTCCTTTACCTTAGTTGGAGCAATGGCATCTATAACATTTTGAATTTTTGAATTAAAATGATCTACTAGCTCATTTACTGAGATGTTAGCAGGGGCAGGGGCAAGTGTGGAAGAAAAATTCTGAGTAAACATTTCCCTATTTTCAGTTAAATATCGCTTTGTGGTTACCTCTTTTTGAACATTTTTCAACAGAAATAGAGCTCTCAAAGAAAACACAGGAATGGTCAGAGAGTGCAACATCAGTCACCACAACCTTAGAGATATCCAGACCCTTTGAGATAATTAAGTCCAGAGTGTGCCCCTTATTGTGCGTGGGCTCCGTCACATGCTGAGTCAGTCCATAGCTATCAAGAACACAAAACAGTTATTTTGCAAAAAAGCTTGCACAGTATTTGGGTGGTCTATAGATATTTAGGAACAGAGCTCGAGAGGAGCATTTCAGCTGAAGGGCCACATATTCAAAAGAAGCAAAGTTCGCATAAGATGTCTTACTGCATTGAAGGGAATCATTGAACAAAATAGCAACTCCACCTCCTCTCTTATGCATTCTTTCCTGACTCATAAAACTAAAGTTGGGAGGGGTTGATTCGATAAGAACAGCTGCACTGTTATTTTGTTCAATCCAAGTTTCCGTTAAAAACATAAAATCAAGATTGTGCTCAGTGATAAAATCATTGATTAAAAATGTTTTTCCTGCCAGAGACCTGACATTTAATAAAGCTAATTTAAGTTTGTTAAACACACTATCAGTCAGGTTTTTTGTAACAAGCTGTGGCTGACATGGAATCACTGCTAAATTTGATAAACTCACACAAACGTTTGAGCACTTCCTGTTTCTAAGCTGATTCACCGCTCTTAATCTATTACCTATCAACACAGATATCGGCAAAGCTACAGGCAGGCAGGGCCCCGGCATGTCCTGGAAAGAGTTGAGAGTGCCATACGCCCTTGAGCCTGAACCCAGCACATATCAGTAAGAGTTTGTTGCGTTTTGTACACACACATCCTTATCAGGCTTCGGAGATTGCAGATGCTTTCTTGAAGGAAAGGGGAGGTGGTTGACGTAGGCACGGTGATGGAGACGGGGGAGATGGTGCGGGGGTAAAGGACATGCTGCCAGAGGGGGGAGGTGGTTGACGTAGGCACCGTGATGAAGACGGGGGAGATGGTGCGCGTCTCTGCGGTGATTTTGGTGGGCGTCGTTGAGGAGCGGGGGTAAAGGATATGCTGCCAGCCCTGCGTATCGCCTTAGTTTGGTTATTGAACTCCAGGAAGGAATCGGTGCCAACCCTCTGTATCTCCTTCGTGTGTTCAGCGATCTCCAGGAGGGTGGGCGAGGGTGAAAGGGTGAACGGAGAGTAGAGAGAGCTGTGGGGTGAAGGAAAAGTATCCTCAGAGGTGATAGGGGGGGTGAAGGGCGGTGGAGACTCCTCCATTTGTCTCCCATAATCAAGACATTCCTCAGGCGGGTGTAGTGATAGATTTTCAAGGTTTTCTGAGCGATGTGTTGTGTCTTTCTCTTGTTTTGATTCCTCTTGTTGCTTGTCCTTGGTAGAGGGAACAGATTGATGACGTAGGCAGTTGAATACGTTAGAGATAAACAATTTCACTCCTGACTTGTTCAGGCAAACTCCATTTGCCTTAAAAAGATGTCTGCGGTCCCAGAAAAAGTTGTCAATATAATTGACAGAATGGTCAATACAGACAGTTGAAAGCCAGGTGTTCAGTGCAAACAATCTGCTGAATCTCTCCACTCCTCTTTTGACTGGCGGTAGAGGGCCACTGATGAACACCTCTGCATTTAGAGAGCTGACAGTTTCCAACAGACATTTAAAGTCTTCTTTCAGCACTTCTGAATGTTGTTGTTTCACAACATCATTTGTTCCAATGTGTAGTACCACATTCTTCCCAGTCGGATGTTCAGCCCCAATATGCAGGATCTTCTCAGCCAAGTCAGAGACCATATCCTTGGGAAAACAGAGTACTTTGGTGTTGTTCTTACTACATAGACTTTTTACATCTCTTACAGCAGAGTCACCCACAATCAGAGTTTCAGGCCCAGTCGTTAGCTTTCCCTCTAGCCTTTTACTTTTGGAGTAGCTATTGGTCCTTATCCTGCTGTGTGAAGAGGACAGGTTATTCAGGTCATCAGAAAGAGATCTCCGGCTCTGTGTCAGCGGAGCGTATCTGTTCTGGATTGGCACACTCTGTGGTTTAGGAGGATTTGTTGTAGTTCTCCCTTTAGCAGCTGTCCACGGCTGTTTCCTAGTAGGAACAGGGGTTGAAGAGGCGCTCTTCCTGGGTGATAACAATGCAGGCCAGCCGGTCGCATCACAGATTTCAGAGCACTGGGCTGTGCCTGTTGTTCGTCCTCCCAAATCCCATGGAAATGATTTACTCTTCGGCCTTGCACCATTAGTGGGTTACTTTGTAACGCGTTACTGTAACGGCGTTATTTTTGGCAGTAACTAGTACTCCAACGCATTACTTTTTAAATTCAGTAACTCAGTTACCGTTACTACATGGTGCGTTACTCCGTTACTGCGTTAGTTTTTTTTATATAGTCAACAGCCAGGCGAACAGAGATGAGAACTGTACTTAAGTACTTGAGTAAATGTACTTAGATACTTCCTGTGTCACATGCGGAGACGGGCAGTGGGCGTGTTTGTGTTGTTTACTAACAAGACTATCATGGCGGTGGCGGAGCTCAAGTCTAGTTTCTCCACCTGGAGATATTCTCACTATTTCACTTTTGTCGAGCACAAAGAAAATAACGTTTTAGTTAAATGTAAGTTGTGTCTTGGCGGGTCAAAGATCCTATCTACTGCCCAAACCAGTCATTCAAATCTCTTAAAACATCTGCAAAAACAACATGCTGGGACGAAGCTAGTAGCTAAGACCACAGAGACTCAGCCGACGCCACTCCACCTCCACCTAAGCAACAGCGGCTGGATTTTAACCAAGGGACTGCTAGCCAGGGAAAAGTCGATAAAGCCATTGCACGGTATGTTGTAGAACACATGCAGGCTATTGCTACAGTGGAGTCACCCGCTTTCAGGGAGCTAGTTAGCATGATAGCATGTCCGGGCGGCACACGGCATATGGGACGGAAAACTTTTTCCAACTACCTGGAGAAAGAATATACAAAAATGGAAAGCCAGCTAATATCGATGCAATCCAGATTGCATATAAGGCATGTCAAGTTGATCAACAGATTGTAGTATTCTCCAATGCAATAACAGTATTGAAATAAAGGCTATAAGGGCATTAATGGGAGCCCTTTTTCTAAGTAACTAAAACGTTACTTTGCACAGTAACGCATTACTTTTTGTAAGTAACTAGTAAAGTAACTGAGTTACTTTTTAAATGAAGTAACTAGTAATGGTAACTAGTTACTGGTTTTCAGTAACTAGCACAACACTGCTACTAATGCATAAAGCTTTCATTGTTTCTTGAGGAGGAGCTGGATTTAACTTCCTGTAATGCTGTGTCCTAGCTTAGACCACATAGTGCAGTGATCAATCAATCAATCAATGTTTATTTATATAGCCCAATATCACAAATGTTACATTTGTCTCAGTGGACTTCACAGTTTGTGATCTTCATACTGTGACATTTTCCCTGAATTAAATTGCAAAATATTTCATACCTACAGTATTGAAATAGCCCTATTGAAGAGTATTACATGTTAAAATGATTCAGAGTTTGAATGAACTATAGCAACAAACAAAACGGTGAGTAAGGGAAAAGGGTATAAAAGATTGAGATTTTGCTTATAAAGCTCCAACATTAGTCCATCTGAGATTAACTCTGGTCTGTGGTGAATTGATCACTGCGTTACACACATCCATTACCCACAACCCCTTTTAGCCTAGCTTTCAAAGCGCTGACTCATTCCCGCACTGGCGCTGGCTTTGTATATATAATATGGGTTGAAAAATCCAAAAACTATTAAAAGGAGATTGGACGGATACCTCAAACTGGTTTTTCTTAAAATCTGCATAGCGCTGGCAACAATTGACTTTGCATTTCCTCTGGTGATGCAGAGAAACAGCCTAAAGTACACTGAGCAGCATTTAGACTTTAATCCTTCTTCACAACTAAAGATTGTGTCAATGCACCGCTGCAGAGGGGATATTCCATAACAGTTTTGCCTGCCAAAGCTTTTCTTCTCATTTGTCAAATCTTTATCATTGAGTCCAATCCCACTATTTGTCCTATTCTGCTAGATATCCACTATTGTTGAATTGTATTTGAAAGGCGATGATGAATTGCTGTGATAAATGGCATAAATGGATAAATGGTGCGTCTAAGCAGGGGCAGATTTGGAGCCATCCCTACAACAGAAAGTGGTTTTAGTCGACACTGCACTCAGCAACTTTAGTCCCACCAAATGGAAAAGTTATTTTCCTCATATGTGCAGCCATGATGGTTTTTCAATGACACTTTATGGTTTAGTTCGGCACTCACAGGAAAATATGTACTTCCCCTTAATGGTGTTCCAAACCTTTTATTAGTGTCCTTTTTTGTATAAGCAATGGAGATTCCCCCCTTTTTACTACTTATGTATCTACTTTGAAGGAATAAATTACTCTTCACACCAATAACTGCTCTTGGGTGCTGCACCTGTCTTTCAGTATGTATGATGTTTGGTCGTGTATTTCTTTTTATTTACAAAGGCAATGTGACTGAAAGCTTTTCAACAACCTGATTCCAAAGCAAATCTTTTAAAGAGCAAAGCCTCTTTCATTCTTGACTTGCCATCTTACATAAGCACTCAATCACACAGGGAGAAATCTGCAGTCAAAGAGGCAGAGTTGCCAATCTCTCCACCAGCAGCAGCCCTTAATAGACAAACATGCATTGAAGCCACAGGCTGAATGTTTGTGAATTTTTCATCAGTAGATTCAACCTCCTCTTTGAAACATTTCTCTGTAATTTGAACAAGCACAGCCGACCGTGGCACCGTCTGCCTTCACATTGTTTAAAACAGCGACACAGAAAAGAAGATCTCTGGAAAAAACAGACAAAGAGAGATAGAAGACATGAGACAGGAAGTACAATCCAAATGTGGTTAATGTCATTAATGTTAAGAATATGTCTCCTTTTAAATAAAGGAGCAGATGAGACATGGGACTTTGATCTGGTCGCAATTCTACAATTTCATTCGGATACAAGGACACATTGATATTGAAAACGCAAGCAAATATGAAATATGGAAAGCTGCATGCAGTTATGATGCACTATTGGATATCTTTTTTTTACCAGTGCTTCAGCTGTTATCAGTGATGTTTGCGGATAACATTGTGTACTCAGAATTAGTGGGAAATAAACAATGAAAGCTGTCGATACAGGGTAAATGTAATCTAACTCAGCAGCTTGGATTCAATGCCGTTTTGTTTGGATAAGATACTTGGATTTCACTTGTAAAACAACATTGTGTAATGTGTATTATGCATTATAGATAGTGATAATTTGTCAATCTGCACCGAAAGAAATAAATCATTTAACGGAATTACTTTGTAGTTCAAGGACACATTTCTTTAGTTTTCCTCATGCTACCTGCCAGGCTCCATAAAGCACATCTCTCCCAGCCTGCAGTTTGCTCGGGTATCCATGTAAAACACCGGAGTGTCATGAAGCCCTCCATCAAATGAAGATTTATCGTCTGACTCAGGGATATCCTATGACATAAATCACTGGTGCAGCGCAGACAGTTGTGGCAAGTAATTTCCTGTCAACAACATTTTTTCCCGAGCTATTTTATGTGCTCTTCTGCCACCAACCTGTTAGAGAGCTGAGATTTAAGACCATACAACTCTCAAGCATTGATTTACATGAATATTGGTTGTGCTAAAAATTGGTAATATCCAGCCAGTGACTGCCACCGTAACTGAAATATTGTTATCGATAAATATCAATTAGTTAAGTTGTTTTTAAGGGAGCATATAGACTTATGTTAGGGTTATGAAACGTAGTATTGGGCAACGAGCAGACTTAAAGGTCTCCTATCATGCTATTTTTAGGCATATATTATGGGTCTTATATATAGATATATACAAATATATAAAAAACATGTCGATGATGTGTTTTGCTCAAAATACCAAACAGATCATGCATTTCAGACATCCCTCATATCCCTCTATTTCAGCCCTGTTAGAGAAACGCTGATTTGGGTCCTTAGCTTGAAAAAAATAAAAGAGGAGGGGGAGCTAATGCCTGCTCAGAATTACCCGGCAGCTAGAGTTAAATTCTGCCGTGATTAAACGCTATCATGTTTCAAACCACATCAAGGATTATTTCTGAAACAGTATGGCGTTCAAACGCTTTTTCTCGCGCGGGTTTACCACAAGGTGAGAGTTATATCCTGCTTTTTTTACACGCAAATCTGGATCAGCTCCGTTGTACCCCCGTCTTTAGAGATTTGGGTACGGAGGAAAAGAGAGAGGGTTTTATTTTCTGACACTTTGTGAGTTCCCCGACACACCGGGGACATATGTATGTATAAAATACATCAAAAAGTGCATTTTGCATGATAGGTCCCCTTTAAAAGGAGCCTGAGTTCCGGTCCGGCACAGAGATGGAAGCATAGAGCAACACGCTCCCGACCTAAAATATCTAAAAACACTGTCCGAACAACGCAATCCAACTCTTTGAGTGCATTTAAGTCAACGGGGAAATATCGGACTAATGAAAAATGTCCAGAAAAGGAAAGAGAAATAAAACACAAAGTAAAAAGAACGACGAGGAAGAAATCGATCAGCTGTCTCAAGTCAGCAACAGCACGGATGATGACACGCAGCCAGATGACGCAGATCCCAGCGGGGAAGCTCATATAAGTTTAATTCTAAAAGAGCTGCGAGACTTTAGAAAAGACTCCTGCCAACAACTCAACGGAATAAAGGAAGACATCAATACAATTAACAAAAGAATGGAGGAAGCAGAGGAACTAATTGACGCAGCCGAGACCAGGATCCAGTCATGGGAAGAGGTGGTATCTGGCCTGAAGCTGCACTCTAAAAACAAATGCCTTGGCTCAACAAAGAAAATCAACGCAACAGTTTGCATCAATGTTTATTGAGACAACTTTTAATTAAATTGTCTTAAAGCAACAAAGTTATTTGAGTTAGGGGAGAAGGCTTTTCCTCCACAGTCAGAGGTGTTTTTAATTACCACTTACTTAATAATTGGTATTATAAACACAAGTTTTGAAGTTAATTACTCAAAAGATTAAGTTGTTCCGACTTGTTTTACCACATGATTTAAAAGGAATTTTAAGTTGTATGTACTTAATTACCATCATTGTGAACATACGTTTTTAAGTTGAGAACCATTTATAAATTAAGTTGCTCCAAATATATTGTATTTAATTTATTTATTTTCTTAGCTTTTTCCTGTGTTTGCCGTTAAAGAAAGATTATATGCAGCTTTTATATGAAAGAAATTAATTGATTAACAAAGATATTAGGCAATTCACTTTTTATTTTGAACTGCAGTTGTTTATTATGATGTTTCAATCAGGAGAGAATTCATTTTGTTTGAACATTTATTGACACATGCCATGTGATAAGGTGCATGAACACCTGAAATCACAGCTGACTGCAGGAGAGAGGAGAACCATTTTAAAGTTTGGCTGCAGCACGTTGATTGGCTGCTGGAGAATGAGGTGAAATGTAATAGGTTAAAGAGAACGCCTGTGATGAGCTGATTATATGCAGCTGCGGAGTGAATGTATATACACCCAGTCTTCCTGAAAGAACTTGCGCTGAGCTTCATTTAAATCTTGAAAAAAAAGAAAAATAACACAAATTTAAATTGCCCCACAAATAATAAATAAACACATGAGCCATATTACCATGGGACATGGGGACACAGCAAATACATGCTGCCATCACAACGAACTTAGAGGCCTTTGCATATTTAAAACCAGTGCCTAATATGTAACATCTGTAAAGTTTTTGTAAAACTACAGAAGCAAATTATCAATGGCCACCAGTCTGCAGATCACACACATCCATTTTACAAAAGATGTAACAAAGATGTTTGCACTGCCGACAGTCGTTATTTCAAACAGTATGAACACATTTAACGCAGAATGCTCATTCATTTGTTTCCCTCGACCACGATGGTTGCCATCGTATGGTAAGATCCTGGGGTAGACTGATCACTGATGAAGGCGATATTCATGTCCTTTTGAAGCACATTCAATAATAGGTTAGCCCATTAGAGATAATGAATTAGGTAATTGCATACTTTTTAAACTGTCACTCTTAGCTAATTCAAAGCCATTATTACCAGTTGCTAAAGCAACGCGTATTGTTTTCACCTATTGAGTCTGCATGTGTGTCGTCATGGCAATGTGGTCCTGAAGACACACAGAGGTGCTTTTGAGTACTTTGCCTAGTGTTTAAATGCATGTGGACAGATTTTGTCAATCACAACCGTGCAAGTTTTAGTGTATCTTCTCATCTTTTTTGCAGGTTCCATACAATATGTGAACTGTGAAGAGCAGAAGCCACTTTTCAAATGTTACACAATCCTTTTCCCACGCCATTGCTGCCAACACCTATCCATGCAGTGCTTTTGTCCTGTGGACAAAAGCACTTCTCTCTGTCAGTTACATTTTGAAGCATATTGCACTTTTGGCCACACCCCAATCAATAATATCTTAGCAACGTTCAGCATGGATAGGTGTTGACAGCAATGGCATGGGACAAGGATTGTGTAACATTTGAAAAGTGGCTTCTGCTCTTCACAGTTCAAATAGTGTATGGAACCTGCAAAAAAGATGAGAAGATACACTAAAACTTGCACGGTTGTGATTGACAAAATCTGTCCACATGTGCCCATGGATTTTATTTTATTTCAAGATTTTTAATGACGTCGCTAAACTCCTTGAAAAGGTCCTCTTCCTTTTCTCCAAGGTACACGACAAGGCAGCGGATGGCTATAGTTCTCTGCGTACTTCAATTGTATTGTGCTATTTTTGAAAAAGGAAAAAAAGAGAAATGACCTAAATAAATATATTCTGAATGGGTGACTGCCAACAACTTGCATTTCAATGACAACTCTAAATAACGATCCTACCTCAAGAAGCATGTCCTTGATCTGCTTCACCGAGATTCATTTTGAATAAAAAGCGACATCACAATAGTACCCAAAGTATTATTACTCTCACAGTAGCCTCTACTACTTTGTATCCTCTCACAGAACTATTCACAGTTCAAAGGCTGATCATTTTGGTCAAACAGCAATTTGCCTATGCAGTGCAACTACAAGGCTATCTACTGTATTTGAATGACAAGAGATGACACTCACCTTAAAATGTCCTTTGTATATTTCTATTTGTCTTAACTGTCGGAACTTGTCCAGGCATGTTAAGTGGGAGTGGACTTGAAACCCTTAACTCAAGGTGGAGAACAATTAAGTTATCAAGCCAATTGCATTACTTACTACAACTTGAATTTTGTTTTAATTCAATTAACGCAGAAATCAGAGTTCAAATTACACACAATATTAAGTTGATTTAATTACCAACATTATTACATCAACACAACTTATAAATTAATGTTTGCAACTTAAAATGTTTATCTAAATCAATTAACTCACATTTTTATCTTGCAACCATGCATTTAATTAAGTGGAGGTGAAAGGTCTCCTGAATTCGTTTTTAGAGTGTACAGGTACAGACAGAGGCTAAACTGACGGACCTAGAGGGACGAACACGCCGCGAGAAGAAGCCTGGCAGAAAAAGGGTTTTTATTTCAAAGAAAAAAAGGTCAACGTGGACCATGATTACGCACCTGAATTGCAGAGAAGGAGGAAGCAGTATGCGGAAGCCAAAGCGGCACTTAAGGAAAGAAATATAAGATTCCAGAGCCCATTCCCCGCCAGATTAAAAGTGTTTTATGATGATAATCCAGTGGTCTACAACTCGGCTGAGGAGGCAACAGCAGACATGGTGAAGAGAGGGATAACAGTGACTGTCCTAAAAAATCCGAGCTCGCTACTGGACCAGATTAACCGGCTGACCTGGGAACCCAGCAGAAAGTGAGGAGGTTAACTGCCCCGAGCAACATTTCAAAGAATGGCTTTGAAGCTTTAGACATCGGGATATCTGATAAGTGGCCTATATTTCATAAACGCCCTCTTTAATGGATGGTCCTTTCTGAAAATCTTGGTTAAAAATAAACATCAATAATACGGCTATTTTGAGGCAACTGAGACTTTTTTCCTTGCCTTTACTATTATTATTTTTCTCCCTACCCAAAGGTTGAGACCAAATTGAATAGAAGGCTTATACCCTGTGAACCACATTGTGGGTCGGTTTGCTACTCTCTGTATTCTCTGGACCATTGTATCAGCCTAAGGGCTGAAGAGGGCCCGCTTCCATCACTAAGAGGAAGACACTTTCCCTCCACACTCCAACACTCCAAGACCCAATATGTGGCCTTGAATCTGGAAGTCAATGTCACTTATGTTTGTGGATGTTACTTTGTTATACTTTGTTTGGTTATAGTTTTGGATTTTATGAATGTTATATATGCAACAAGGGATGTGAGAAATGATTTAAATGTAGGAACTCATGGATTTAAAATAATGCAAATAATCACCATGCAAAGTAAAGGGTCAATTAAAGTAATTACATACAATGTGAACGGTCTGGGAAATCCAAATGAATAAAGTAATGTCAAAATTAAAAAGAGATGGAGCAGAAATAGCCCTCCTTCAGGAGACTCATCTAACAGAACAGGAACATCAAAAACTTAAAAAGTGGAACTTCAGTCCATATTCATCCTCTTACAGAAAGGGATCCAGGAGGGGCGTAACAATCTTAATCTCCAGTAAATTACATTTTGAATGCACATATGAAAAAAAGGACAAAGATGGGAGATATGTACTTATTCGGGGGGGAAATTTGGAGGGTACTTTAGTTACCCTCCTGAATGTTTATGCCCCCCGGGATCTGAATGGTCATTTTACAAACACATTTTTGAAATAATAACATTGGAGGCTCAAGGAATTCTAATTTGTGGGGGAGATTTCAATGTTAGACTTAACCCAACTTTAGATACATCAAAACCCCTTTCCTCAGAAGGGAAAAAAATCACCAAGAACATTACATTGATCTTGGGAGACCTAGGGCTCTCGGATGTATGGCGAGACCTAAATCCGTCTACGAAAGATTTTACCTTTTACTCACACCCACACTCAGTATATTCAAGGCTTGATTATCTGTTTATGTATCAGAAATATTTTTATAGGATTCAAAATTGCAGTATAGGGACCATGGACTTATCGGACCATGCCCCGGTCTCCATGGCATTAAATCTAGGACTAGAAAGGAAAATCACAATCTGGAGACTGAACACAGGAATTCTTAACCAAATTAGGCCTCAAATCAGGACCGATATGAATGATTATCTGAATGATAATGGAGAAGTGTCCCCAATAATCTTGTGGGATGCATGCAAAACTGTCCTAAGAGGAACAATTATTGGATATTCCTCAAACATAAATAAGCAAAGAAAAGAGAAAACAAATCAGCTTCAAACAGAACTAAAACATCTAGAAAATATACATAAGAAAACCCTAAATACAAAAACTAAAATGGAAATGGGTAAAAAAAAGAACGAACTCCATGAAATCCTCTCAAACAACATAAAAAAAATTATCTTTCTAAAACAAAGTTATTATGAGGTTGGAGGTAAATCAGCCAAACTATTGGCTTATAAACAAAAAAAACAACAGGTAGAAAACACAATTTATAAAATAAAAGACCCTGAAACAAGTATTATAGTAATTTAGAAGACATACATCAAACTTTTGTCTGTTTCTATAAAAACCTATCCACACAGCCTGAAATAGATAAAACCAACATCAGGAGTTTCCTTGATTTGATAACTTTTCCTAAAGTGAGGGATGAGCAAAATCATAAATTAATTAGAGAAATTACGGGAAAAGAAGTAGAAAAGGCAATCGCTGACTTAAAACCCAATAAAGCCGCAGGCCCAAACGGTTTCCCTTCTGAATGGGACAGGGAAATGATGGATCTACTGATCCCAACAATGAGGGATGCTTTTAACCACGTGCTTCAGACAGGCATAGCCAGGATTTATCAAACAACGGCAAACTCAAGATAATATCCACAGAACTCTACATATAGTTGAACATATATCCAAAAACAAACTCCAGGCAGTACTTTTGAGCCTCGACACAGAAAAAGCCTACGATCGAGTTGATTGGAAAATCCTATACCAAGTTCTTGACAAGTTTGGCTTTCATAAGATCTTTATTAATACTGTTCAAGCACTGTACGACAACCCTTATGCAAGAATACAAATAAATGGAGCCATATCAAATTCTTTCTACCTTGAGAGAGGGACACGACAGGGATGTACAATTATCCCTCTGTTATTCGCAATTTATATTGAAGCTCTGAGTTTGGGGGTTACTCAAAATAACAATATTACCGGTGTAGAAGTATATGGTCAGGAACATAAATTATCATTATTTGCTGATGATATATTAATATACCTGTCAAACCCAGATGAATCATTCTTGAGTTTACTGACTCTTTTGGATACTTATAGTTCTGTTTCAGGGTACAAACTCAATATAACAAAAACCCAAATACTGAGCTTTAATAACAAGCCAAGCCAACATATAAACTCACTCATTGATCTTAATTGGGATCTGAACCACTTAAAATATCTGGGAGTAAGCATCTGTAAAGATTCAGAGGAATTGTATACACTACATTTCAACCCTCTAAATCAGAAAATAAAAGAAGACATAAATAGATGGAACTTGATCCCAGTGCTGAGCTTTGAATCTCGAATAGAATCAGTGAAAATTAACATCCTACCTAGACTCTTATACCTTTTCCAGAATCTACCAATTGAAATCACAGACAAGCGAATGGGATAAAACTATATCAAGGTACATTTGGCAAGGGAAGAAACCAAGGGTTAGATTCTGTACTCTTCAACTAGCAAAAAACAAGGGAGGAGTAGCGCTCCCCTGCTTGAAGGACTACTATATATCAGCCCAATTAAGAAGCTTGTTCTGCTGGTGCAAGCCAGACTACAGAGCTAGATGGAAAGAAATTGAGAATAATGTATCAGGAGGAGTACCAATCGAGGCAAGGTTAGGGGATAAAAGACATGTTAAAAACGTACTGGAAAAAGATAACCGCTGGATAAACCTCTCCTTAAAATTATGGTTAAGGGACGATATGGATTGAATAACGGTGATTTGTTTTAATTTCTACAGGTACGCCATTACTTAAATAGTTCCCTGTGAGACAGCCAGAAGGCCCTTGAAAAGCCTTTATTAATAGTTTTCACCAGTGCATACACATCAGACACAGGGATGAAAGTAATCTCAAAGCTTTACCAAGCTCTTCAAGATATTAAAAAGGAAAATACTTTCTATATAAAACACAAATGGGAAAACGAAACAAAAAAAAACATCCCTGACGAAGTCTGGACAAATTACTGTACTTTTCAATGGAAGATCTCGAGCTCAGGCACCTACAGGATGTTTAGTTGGAAGATGCTGAGCAGGTACTTTTTCAGCCCTGCTCAGTCACCAATTCATCTAGGGCCCCCCAGCTGCTGGAGGAAATGTTGTTCTCAGTTAGCACATCACTACCATTTGTTTTGGGCTTGCCCTTTAATAGTAACTTTTTGGCAAAAGATCCATATCAAATTTGAAATAGTACTACAGGAAAAAATCCCTTTAAACTGGGACACATTTCTCCAAACAAAACAATTATTTGGAATTGTTACTGTTGCAGCAAAAAAAGCAATAACTAGAAAATAGCTTAA
Source organism: Gymnodraco acuticeps (assembly GCF_902827175.1). Classification (NCBI taxonomy): domain Eukaryota; kingdom Metazoa; phylum Chordata; class Actinopteri; order Perciformes; family Bathydraconidae; genus Gymnodraco; species Gymnodraco acuticeps. The sequence continues at coordinate 609,497 of NW_022991603.1, forward strand.
AGCGGATATCCCTTCTCTTGACAACTGGTACGACAAAATCCATGAAATCTATGTTATGGAAAGAATCAATTCTCAATGAGGCTTCAGGAAAACACATTTGAAGAAATATGGAAAAAGTGGAGAATTTACATATCCCAAAGACGACCATCCCTTGTTTGACTGTGTTTCTATGCACCGATTGAATGTATATTATGTATAGATGTGTATGTATGGTCACATGTATGTGTGTATGTGTATTGAATGTATATATGTATGTTGATATGTATGCATATGTACATGTGTAGACATTTACTATTTCAAACAACCCCTGTGTACTTTTTCGTTTTTATTTTATTTTGACTAATTTTGTTTGCTATTTCATTTGTCACTTTCGGGTCTCTAAAAATACATGATTTGAAAAACTGTACTTGTATTATAATGTGACCCCAAATAAATAAAGAATAAAAAATAAATAAAAGGAGTCCGAATAGGAGGCCAAACCCACAAATGATCTCAAATCAAAATGTCAAATTTTAATACAATTTGAAGCCAGTGTCGGATAACACCTACCTGGGCGTAAATCAATGGTTCTAGTTTTAAACAATTCCAATTATTAATTCAGTATTCAATAAAAAATAACGTGTAAATGTATATTCAAAATAAATAGAATTGATACACATTTTGGAAGATATATAAGATGAGTTTGAGGCTGAAGCTGTGATCTGTCTCTACAGTCAAAGATAAATGGCTCCACTCCATCACTGCCTCAAGCATCACAGCTGCTCAAAATGTCAATCTTTATGGCACTCCATGGCAGCAAAGGACAAAATGCAAATGTCACCTCCATAAAAATAGCCTCCATTACATAGAATTAATTATGCAGGATATCTAGATGGCTCACATCTTAAGCAAATATTACCTAATCCCAGAGTAATTGAATTATTTAACTGCACATTTGAATGAATTAATCTCCCCTTTTCATCTGGATAATAACCTCCAAAGTCAGGCTGAAAAACTGTGTGTTTTGTTCCAATTTATTTGAATTTCTTCACACACACACACACACACACACACACACACACACACACACACACACACACACACACACATACCATGTATACATCACTTCAGGGGACATTACATTGACTTATATGCATTTTCTGAAGACTTATCCTAACCTTAACCATAACCAACACATGTCTAACCCTAACCCTAATCCTAATCCTAACCAAGTCTTCACCCTAAAATGAATGATTCCCCTCATGGGGACCTCCAATTTGTACCATAACGGCCCGTCCACACAGCGGCGTGCGTTGACGCTTGCCGGCGGGCTTGTCTGAAACTCGACCAACAACCAATCACATGAATCTCCCGCCCCTGACACACAAGCAGCGGTTTGATTGGCTAGAGCTTGTACTGGCATATGATTCGATTGGCTGACGCTTCTGCCGAGGCGTCAAAAGTTGAACATTGCTCAACTTTTGCAGCGAGCCACGCCAGCAACGCTCCACGTCGCTTCCCACGATGCAGTTCGGTGCAAAGTGACGTCACCCCATTCAAAGTGAATGGTGAAGCGTCAACGCACGCCGCTGTGTGGACGCTCCGTAAGGGAGGCGAGTCCCCACACGTGACTGTGTAAACAGATTTAGGTCCCCACAAGTATAGTAATGCCAGGCCACACACACACACACACACACACACACACACACACACACACACACACACACACACACACACACACACACACACACACACACACACATAAATGATACATCTAATTACACCTTACCTTCTCCATCTACAACAGCAACACATCTGTCCTGACAAGAAGGTGATAATTTAATTCAAGGGAGGAGATAATTGAATTTAAGGAAGCGAGTAAGACATGTCAATGAACTAATCTGGTCTTTCTACAGTCCATTAAGAAATTGCCCACCCATGCCAACACGACCCTCCCTAAAGACATGTAGGACGAGCTTCATTTTTATTAGATCGTAAAAGGTTGAACTCTGCATATATCCTGGACAACATGAATTGAATGAATGATAGGAAAGTAATGTATTACAAATAACTGATTACAATCAGGATACAAAAATATATACATGTGTATGAACCTGACAATTAGCATAATATAGCCCCTTTACAGTAAGTAAAGCATCTTAATAACATGTATTGTTTTTTTATTTATTGGCATTGCATTTGATATTGAGGTTGACATGTCGTTGTGTCCCTGGGCAAGACACTTCACCCCAAATTGCTCCTGTGGGGATTTTCCACACTACTCAATGTATGCAAGTCGCTTTGGATAAAAGCGTCTAACAAATTAAATGTAATGTAATATGCACACATTAAGACAAATAAAAGCACAACAACCAATATATACAAAATAACAGTCACTTCAATATATTTGATTAGGTTACTGATTGTATTTGTTATCATGTAAATAGTAATTGTAGCGGAATATATTTTTACAGTTTTTCTCGATTGCTAACACACTAAAATTCTACATAAAGCACAATTATTTTAGCTGACACTCAAAGAGCAAAACATCGGCTCAAATCTCCAAAACTCTAAACACGTTTTCAGCTTTTCACACAATTTGCAAATCAACATGGCACTTTGTGCAAACCACTGCACACGTCTCTCCACGTAAGACTCACGAATCTGACATAAAGTCACGTGTTAGCAGGTTTCAAACACTGATATTCAAAATGCCTCACACATGGACCAATGATCAAGAAACACGTTCCACCTGACCAAACACCTGATAGCATCATTGTTGGCTCATCAATCAGGATGTTAGCACTATACAAAGACCACAGGTGAGAACTTTCTTACAGCAACAATGGAAGCCAACATGGAAGCAAGAGCAAGAGCAAGAGTGAGAGGAGGAGGAAGAGCTGGGTGAGAGTGAGAGGAGGAAGAATGAGAGGTAGAGCTGGAGGGAGAGGACGTGGACAAAGAAGAATACTCTCTAATGAAATGAAATGTTATCAACCATGGTTTGTCGATGAGAGAGGCTGGACGGAGGGTTCAGCCTAATCTAAGCCGATGTACTGTCGCCTCTGTAATCCGGACACTTAGACTTGAAAACAGGATAGTTAGTTTTCAGCTCTGCATAACTCATGATATACCAGAGCTTATATCTGTTGTGTGAAACGTATTTACTTCACTACTGTAATTGAATTGTTGGCATGTTGCAGACTATAACTGTACAAACATCCTGCACAATGTACTGTGGTAAAGTTACTTTTATGCAACACACACACTGACAGTCCACTATATCTTTGTTGTTTATCTGAAGGACTGAGAAACAAAGAGGTGGAAGGCTAAGGATGTTCAATGACGCACAGGAAGCAGCAGTTACAAACTTGGTGTTGGCAAACAATGCATCCCACTTAGAGAGATCCGAAGCATAGCAGCTATGTGCTGAGATGCATGTTGCACAATGTTAGTTTTTAATACAATGTGATTTTTTCACTCATTTGCATTTCTTCATTTACTGTATTTCTGTAAACTCAAGCAATCTTTCTCTGCAGAACCCTCTCTGTACAGAGCACAGCCCATAACAGATGAAAGTGCTTTAGAGTATGCTCAGCAGTGTGTAGCTGGGTGGTCAGACCATCTAGTATTAAGAATGAAGTGTGTTATATTTGGTGCTAAAGTTTGCATTTGGTTTGCATTTTATGTAGTTTTGAGTGCTGTTCTTCACTTAGCAGGAGAAATGAGGTGTTTTGCACTTTGGGTGAGTGGTTTTGTGAATTGTGTTTAGTGTTCTGAGAAACTGAGCAATTTAAAAAAAAAAAAGTGTTGTAAACTGTAAAGTAACCTTGAAGTTTACATGATATTTAGCTTATACATTGATATGAATTGCTAATGCTGTGCAGGTGTTGATGGAGATGCTAGAAACCCCTTTCAAATCTGCTTTGCTGGAGGAGAGTTTCTGCCTTGGATACCTTCCAAGCTGTGGGAAGCGAGAATTAGAGAAGGCAAACTGAATGACAGCACGGTTGATATTATCTCGGGCAGGGAATAAATAAACAGCTGCTGAGGATGAGACTTTCCTAGTTCTGTTCACACAGACTAATCCTCAGACTGTTTTCTGCCTACATATTCATTGATCTTGTCTGTTAGGCAAAGAGGTCACACTCTCATGCCATGCTACATAACATCAGCTTTCTTTTAGCACATGGATACTTTTTGATTGGAATTTGATGGCTTATAGGTGCTTCAACTCTAATTGTTGTTACACTTACAACAGATATCAAGTTTGTGTTTTTTGGAAACTAGGGCAATTAAATGTTGTTAGTTTCAGGCCAATACCAACTAGGAAATACATTGAAAACATCCAAACATGTTCCACGTTCAGATCACAATTCTAAAAACAAAAATGTATTAAAAAGCTAAAGTAACTAAAAATGTAAAGGTCACCTATTATTCAAAATCCACTTGTTCATGTATTTTCTACATCAACATGTGTCCCCTCTTCTTCATGTCTCTTCTACATCAACATCAACTCTGTGGAAAGAGATTCTGAAAGTTTCAGGAAAAAAGATTCTCTCTCTTTTTGTCCTGATCCATTTCTATAAAAACCTGTCTGAAAATGAGCTGATCAGATTTCGGCCACTTTATGATGTCATGACGATTTTTTTGATCTCCTGTATCTCCTCCTAGAGCACCATTGTGTTCTTTTGAACCAGATATCTCTCAGAGGGGCGTGGGGAGGGGCTCCTTATTTTCATCTAAAGTAACAGACAGAGAATCAGCACTTTTGAAACAGGGCTGAAACAGAGGGGATTATGGGTAATGCTGCAATTATCTGTTTGGTGTTTAGAGCCAAACACTTCAGAGACATGTTTGTGTATACACTGAACAAAAATATAAACGCAACACTTTTGTTTTTGCTCCCATTTTTCATGAGATGAACTCAAAGATCTAAAACATTTTCTATAAACACAAAATAACCATTTCTCTCAAATATTGTTCACAAATCTGAAAAAATCTGTGATAGTGAGCACTTCTCCTTTGCCGAGATAATCCATCCCACCTCACAGGTGTGGCATATCAAGATGCTGATTAGACAGCATGATTATTGCACAGGTGTGCCTTAGGCTGGCCACAATAAAAGGCCACTCTGAAACGTGCAGTTTTGCTTTTGGTCCGAAAACCAGTCAGTATCTGGTGTGAGGGGTAGGGGTAGGGTTATGTATTCCGGTGTGGGATTAGGTTGCACTGGCCTAGGGGTCTGTGGATGGGTGTTGTGAGGGTGTCTGTCGGTTAGGGTAATGTTGTGAATCGAGTGACCTGTGTTCGTCGTCCATAACATACGCCTGCCCATACCATAACCCCACCACCACCATGGGCCACTCGATTCACAACATTACCCTAACCCTAACCCTACCCCTCACACCAGATACTGACTGGTTTTCGGACCCCCCCAGACCCCCCCAATAAAGCAAAAATGCACGTTTCAGAGTGGCCTTTTATTGTGGCCAGCCTAAGGCACACCTGTGCAATAATCATGCTGTCTAATCAGCATCTTGATATGCCACACCTGTGAGGTGGGATGGATTATCTCGGCAAAGGAGAAGTGCTCACTATCACAGATTTTTTCAGATTTGTGAACAATATTTGAGAGAAATGGTGATTTTGTGTATATAGAAAATGTTTTAGATCTTTGAGTTCATCTCATGACAAATGGGAGCAAAAACAAAAGTATTGCGTTTATATTTTTGTTCAGTGTATCTGAGACCTATAATATATTGATGAGAAACAGTTTAATAGGGGACCTTTCAAAAACAACTATAGCTTTACACTTGGCGACACAGTATACCTACAGTTGGGCTTGGACCCCACCACTAAAAGAGGTCAAAACCCAAAAGTCAGCTTGTCTGGTACGTTTCATTTGTCTTACCTTGAAATGTGTCTCATAGAAAAAGCAGTGACATGACTAACTTTTGTTAGAGATTTGGAGGGATAACTGGTCCGCTTTTCAAATCTCCGCGCGTTCCTATGAAGCTGGTTATAATACAGGAAGGAATCCATATCTACAAAGTAACCGTTAACAATAATCTACTTTAATGGCAATATGACAATGCAATACAATCATTACAATACAACATGATATATTACAGTTATATTGTAATGCTTAAGGAGTAATACCGGCTTACTCCTGCACTCGTTCGCATACTGCAGAGCTACTTTCACCCGAGGGCAGCATGTGAAGAAGAGGCCGAACGCCAGGGATCCACCGGAGATATACCAGAGTAAGAAGGAGGGGTTTGGTGTTAGGTCAGCTGGTCATCTTTTCAGGTCATCTCATTGGGAGACGCAACGCAGCAGGAAACCAAACAGGCTCACTTTACAACAAAAGGTCTCAAGGCCTGCATACCTACACCTCCCCCACAGAGCAATAAAACCCTGTTTACTCCAACCAGCCCAGAATGTTTATAGCCATTTGTAGTCCTTACATTTATGAAAGGATAAAACAGAGAAATCAATATAAAACACAAACACAGGTATTGTTTGAACAGTATTCACTTAACTGCTACTATTGATAACCACCAGAGAAACCCAAGAGACCTCTCTTAATATCACAAACCACTGTGGCTCGTTCTAAGTTGAATGCAAATCAGGACATGCTCTCACCTTCCCCCATCTTCCTTTGTCCTCAAAAACACATGTCAACAGGCCCCATATCCAGCTCACAGTTTTATCCAAATTATTCCCATTTTAAGCTTATCCATAGTTTGCTAACATGAAATACAAATATAACTCTACACTCCTCACGTAGCTTTTCAGCAATATAGTGTTTGGAAAAAGCCTGAATTCATGCGTCATCCAGCAGAATGATTTGAGTTGTTTGTTTATATTTGAGTGTAAGCACAAGAGAACAAGTTTGCTAAAGGCTTCTCTTGCTCAACTTATAAACCCCACACTATAATTTCCATATTTGCCTTCCTCCTCATGACCAAGAGATTCAGATGCTGTTGAAAGTTGCAAATAAACAATATATCAATCATTTTGTAACATGGTAGAATGATGGGAGTAGAAGTATACACGTATATTGTTATTATAGCAACAAATACATGTCGTGGAAAAGCATTGTCCACCAGATGCAAAAATGTTATAAATGTGCACCCGTTGAGAGCATTTATGTTTCAGCAGAGCAAGGAGGGCAGGAGAACTGAATGTATTTTATTGACTGGCTGACTGAATCAATACTTTTAGATTGTGCATGTGTGAGACGAGCTGTGCAGCAAAATGATTCTAACATCTTCAGGGTCTTTGGGTTCCTGTGGTGGGTGGAGTGCTTTCTTAGATATCCACCAGTGTCTGTGTATCATTTCCTATAATATTTTCCACGTGTTTCTGGCACTGACAGCATGTGGGAGTCGGCTGCAGAACAAAGCTTTTGACTGACCGGTGGGTGTTCAGTATGCCTGAATACACGGTGGAGAAAGCTACTGTTGACTTTTCAATCATGTTCACTTTGTTCCACAGAGCAGAAAGTGGTTGTCAAGGGGACAAAGAGAAAGAGGAGGAGGAGGAGAGGAAGGAGCAAACTCTCTCGTGAAGGATGAAAGCTGAGCTATAATTTAATTATAGTAATAACAGTCTACATTTTATTTATAGTGCACTGAATGCAGTTCAGTCATAAACACACTAATCAAGTAATAAATGCATACACATATGAATACAACACAGAGAATAATGATAGTAAACTTAAAGAGTCCATTTGATTTAAACAGCTATATAAATTACATTGAAAAGTTCATTAAATATGTAAAATCCAAGAATAAGAATACAATATTTGATGTATAAAGTGCTCTATTATTTTGAAGCATAATTTATGACATTTCCCTCTGAGAGTGGTAGATATATCCAGTGTTTGGCAGAGATGATCTGAGAGTGCATGATGGGGCATAAAACAGAATCTGAAATACGGAGCTTAACAGCTTTGTGTTTGAGTGGAAGCCAGTGGAGCCTGGCCAAAACTGGCTTGACATGTTTTTTGTTTTCGTTGGCAATCTATCAGAGATGGTGGAGACTTTTTCAGAGGGCCTGTGAATGAATAATGCATTACACTAGTCTAGTCTGCTTGAAATGAAGGCATGAATTAGTTTATTTTTGCATCACCGGGGGTCAGGAAGGATCGACCTCTAACAATGTTTTTGTGACTCTCGTGATGCGGGTCAGAATCTAAAATGACCCCCAAGCTCTTTAAATGTTGGACCTGCTCATTTGAAGTCTTTTACTTTTAAAAGAGTCTACCGCTCTGTGACACTGTACTTAGTCGCAGTGAAAATGCTAATGTCAGCTTGTTAGCATGCACACAACAAGCATGTTAACATATTGATGAAGGTTTCATATTTAAAGAGGTCCTATTGTGCTGTTGGGGTTTTTTTCCCTTTCCCATTTAATGATATATCGTTTTTTTGTGCAAAATCCCTGTGTTCTCTCCAGAGGTTTCTCTCCCACCCACTCCCCTCCTGACTGAAACGCCAAATTTGACATCACTACGTAAAACTTGATATTTTAAGTAATTCATTCATCATGCACACACATTGACTTTATCAATATTGTTATAACTGTACATGTGCACGTCTGATTGCAGTTATGTTATATGTTATCTCTTTATTCAACTGTAATGTCCATCATATGTGTTAGATTCCCATTTTTTCACTTGCATGAATGTGTTTTCATAAATGTTCATTGCTTCCGCTCAGAAACACACTTGAGAGTGCCACAAGGCACCCAAATTATATTTGAGAGATCATTTGTCCTACGCATTAGCACATTATTAAATAGAAAGTCAAAAGTCTACGGCCGCCCCCTCACTCAACCTCTCGCTGGATTAATACATTTTGTTTTATGCATGCAAATTCACACATTATACTTTTTGTTATAAGACTAAACTGATTTGTATTTGAATGCATACATTATGATCAAGGGTAGGATCTGCCAAAGGTTTCATTGTTTTTTTACTATTGTTTAATTTTTTTAATTCATGTTAAATGTTGTTGATCAAAATATATCGTTTTAGGTTTTTCAGAAACTAACTAACTAACTAACCTAGTTAATGATAATTGTTGCAGCTGAAGTGGTAATATTAAAAAATGTGCAGGTATTTAATCAAATGTTAAAATGTTACCTGATGATGGAGCTGCATGAGAAGTCAGTAGATCACCAAAGGATTGAAACTCTGAAGGGGACATTACTCTTTTTATTCAAATACATGGGGAACCATCCTATAGATGTTTCAATAACCATACAAAAAGGACAACATAAGACCTCAAGGATCACTAAAGTAGGTAGGATTCATTGTTTGGGAAACATTAAATGATTGTTGTTGGTGATGGAAGTGATGGACTGAGGGGCCAACACTCATCCCTGGAGCCACAACTGATTGACTTTCAACAGGGAGGAAGACTCCTAAACTACACATGAGAAAACGGGTTCAGTGACATTTATGGGCAGACCGTCATGGTTCAAAGGGTTCTGTTGCTCTGTGTTCCCCCCGGTCTATGCTGGAGGTCTGCTCTCATCTTAGCGTGTCTTCCAGAAGAATGTTTTCATTCCTTTTGCTGGATTTTTCTTATTTGACCCACATATGCACATCATTGAAAGGGACATATTGCTTCTCAGTGGCCTTTTGGACACATAGATACTGAGTTACTTTAAGTCATCTTCAGAGCACACATCTTTCTCTGGCACACAGAAGCGATTCAGGCGTCCAGCAGAAATGAGCCATTCCCATTGCAAATATGACTAATGATTTATTTAGTTTGGGAGACTCTTTGTGGGTTCTTAGATGTTAAGATATAGTGTATGTTCACTGTCACAGTTTGAAGATATTGATCCAGAGATTCCAAATCCACCTTGCTTTCCTTTAGTAGACTTGACATGATATCCTCTTTTTGAAAGGCGGAATAACAGAAGAAAAAAATATTTTTTTCTTTCCTCCTGTGTGATGTGTTTTGCAAACCAGTCCAGCTTTAAATCATTTTATTGACATTGTTGAAACAAAACATAACAACAATCCAAACAAGGACTTTGTAATGTTGAGTAGATACTGAGATACTTTAAGTAATCTTCAGAGCACACATCTTTTTCTGGCACACAAAGAAGAGATTCAAGAGTCCAGCAGAAATGGGCCATTCCCATTTCCAAACAGTCACCATAACCTAGAGATGATGACCGGGGCCACATTGAGCTTGTGGATGTCAGCCAGAGAGGTCGGGCCAGTCCCAGTGTGTCTATCATGTCTGCCAGGCAGGTCATGCTGCCAGATCCCCGCGGTGAGCCGCCATCCTGGATCAGAGGGGACGCTCCAACACCTCTTTGACCCCGGAGAACTCAAGGGGAAACAGCAGGATCTGACACCGTTTCAATTATCTTCTTAACTCACAGAAAAATATAAGTTAAAGTGAATAAAACCTCACAAGGTGAAAAAGGTTGTTACCGACAAAGATTGAGTGGAAATCCCAGGGTTTATAACTTGGAGCATTATTCAAATTATGAATAAGGGTTGACGTGAATTAAATGCAGCAAAGATATTTGAACATTAATAATTAACTGTGTATTAAAATACAATACACAGAATATGTACAGCGTAGGAGGAACCTGGGAACAGCCCTAATGGGTTAGGGTTATGGTTAGGGTTAGCACTGCAAAAATATCGTGCAAGCTTTACGTTTTCTGCCTTCTTGTTTTTACCTAAGTTGTTTAATATTTAATATGTAAAAACATAGTTTCTATGTTGAATTGAATTGGAAAAACAATCAAGAGTGCAAGCTAAGGTTTACTGCCATTTTGTTTTTAACTTTAGCTTCAGGCTTTTTCAACACATCCCTCCCTAACTCCCACAATTATAATACCAAGATGTTAGAACTTATTATACAGCACTATTTATGTTAGGGACAAAGCTTTAAAATGTAATTGTTTTCTTATTCGTTGTTAGCAGTATTTTCTTCACCAATCTTCCAACCCATTCATCCTCCTTTATTTCTCCTACTTCTGCATTGTGTTGCTCAACAGTGGCCTCATCTGACCTCCTTCTTTGCTAGCATCATAACAACTACAACCACCAGAGGGTTTTCACTCTTAAACATATGTTGTTTTGCTAATATGACTAATGATTGATTTTGTTTGGGAGACTCTTTGTGGGTTCATAGATGTTAAGATATAATGTTTGTTCACTGTCACAGTTTGAAGATATTGATCCAGAGATTCCAAATCCACCTTGCTTTCCTTTAGTCGACTTGACATTATATCCTCTTTTTGAAATAGCCTGAATAAAAGAAGGAACAGTTGTATTCTATCCTCCTGTGTGATGTGTTTTGCAAACCAGTCGAACTATAAATCATTTTGTTGACATTGTTGAAACAAAATTTAGCAAAAAAAAAAAAGAAAATACTTTGTAAGGTTGAGTAAATCGTCACACTGGGCATGAATATCATTCTCCTGGGTGAACATATTGTATTTATTTTAGACATTTCATATCAGCCTTGCCTTTTCTCTTTTTTTACATTATTTGAAAAACAAGTACAATATGTGCCTTTGATGACAGCAGTAGGATGCTGCCAACAAGCCAAGAAAATACAAGTTATGTTCCATAAACCTTGTCTGTGCTCATATCAGCATATCACAGGTACAAATGGACCATTACGCTGATGGAGCCAAACGGACAAAACACATGTTCAGCTGTCATCTTTACAAAACTCAAAGGCAGCCAATTACAGCAAATCCCCCTTGAACAATGCAGAACAGTGCCTCATTCCAAGCATCTTTGCAGTGGTAAACTGAAAAGACCCAACCACAATTAACATGAACAACAGTAACATAACCTACATTCTCAAACCTGTCAAAACATGAGCTAGTTTATTCATATTTATGGATATGGAACAGATTGTACCTTTAGGGACAGTTTGAGTATCATTCCAGATGTGAAACCACCTGCGTAATGATAGAAAGAAACATTTGGAGGCCCTCGGGCTCTATTTGGAGTTTTCGATTCGACCTTGAAAGCAACGAAACCACTGGTTTAAAAGTGACTTTTTTTCATTTTCTTTATTCATTGTAGGTATATAAGCTAAGGTTTTATAAACAAAAGACACATGGGCTCAAAGGAAGTGTTATCTAACTAAAGAGAGATGCTGCTGAATCTCCTAAGTCTGAAAGCCTGAGTGATGGAAAATGTGATGGTATTCATAGGGTCCTACTTAAAAAACAGTCAATCTAAAGCAGAGTATATGTCTCCCTTTGCATTAATCATATGTGACATTGATGAAGTTTGTTGTATATATATTGATCGTCACATACTGGAGGCAATGTGAAGATGTTGTGCAGCACCAGGTAAGAAATCCTGTTTCTTTACATCGACATGTCCAGATTACCCATCAGGTTCTGGAAAAGCATAAGATCTTTTGATTGATTAACACACGGACTTATCGAAGAGTCCCTTCACCACATGCTGTCCCTCCTAGTATGGGACTAAAAGCACTGAGCAAAAGCACCAGAATAATGATTGTAGAATTTTAAGCACTCTCTCTGACAGGGAGCAATACTCTGATTTGAAATAAACTCATCTCAGCACCAGTGTCGATACTGAAGTTGTGGTGCCTGTCCGGTTGTTTTCATTGAGCTACCGATAATCAATCCCCCCTAACTCAAAGAAAGACTCTATTAATGAAAAGACTTGATATAATTCAATGTGGAGAATCATTAGAGTTGGTATGACACGATACAGAAGGGTACAATGTACTGTAGAGCCGATGAATGGGAGTCGGAGGCGGCGTGTTGAGTATGGAACTCCACACTTTATTTTCCATTAAGTTTACAGAAAGGAAGAATAACTTGCATGCTACTCAAGCTAGAATGACAACAACCACCAGGTACACACTCTAACAGGTCCGTGGTGCAACACACACAATATACCACAGTGAATTATGTCCCGTAATGTTCCACCACAGTACTTAACATAAAAACTGACCCTTCAACCGACAGTCACAGGTTAATTACTCATCCCTTTTATATAAGGTTGGTCGACAGGTAGTCGGTTATGTTCCATATAGAAATATATCGACAACTGTTTGATGGATCGCCATGAATTTCAGCACAGATATTATTGGTGTTAGTATTGTAGGTAAACAATTCTAAGGTACCTTGTTATAAAAACAAGAGAGAGAAATAGAGACAAAGAGCACATATTTTTCATATTAGCAGGTTCATATTTGTATTTTGTGCTTCTACTGTGATAATGCTTTATTTTGCTCATACTGCCTGTGCTGCAGCACCTCTTTTCACCCTCTGTCTGAAACCAGAGCCCATTCTGCTCTGATTGGTTAGCTGGCCGGCTCTGTTGTGATTGGTCAACCACTTATAGATGCCCCTATCACGTAGAATGTGTTGAAGTGCTAGCCATAGAAGCGCGAGTGCTACATACTGATGTCAAAACCGCTAAAAGCATAAAAGGACCGCTTTAAGAAGAATAAGGATACCACTAAGATAACTATTAAGGTCCCATTTCCCAAGTTGGGAAGTTGTTCTTCCGACTTTAGTGTGTTCATGAGCTTTGAGTTGTAACATGAAAAAAACGTGTTTGTTATGAAGTTATTATCTCGATGAGACAAGAAGGCAGTACAAATCACAGATTCTAATCCGCTTTAAAATGAAATGGGTTCTTTATTAGCCAATTTAGATTATTCTTGGTAAACGACTTTACCAAGAATAATCTAAATTGACTCCAATAGCTTTTCTGTTATGCAGCTGAAAGAAAGACAGACAAACTGAGACAAGACCTTGGCAGAGGTAATAAATCAATATATTGACTATTGAAGAAATGTAAGATGTATTTAATTTGGATGGACAAACATTCATGTGTTTACATTTTCATTGTGACCAAGTTGACATTCTGGCAATAGCATCTAGCCCAAAGCACCGGTGCTTTTTAAACATCTGGGTTAATTAAACACTCTTTTCTAATGGGGTTTATTTTTGAATGATCCACTTTTTAATACACAAAGAGAGATTGCATGAAGAAGGAATTAGAAGCTTGTCTCTCAGCTGTTATCTGTTCCTGCATAGTAACAGTTTACTATGTAGCACCTTTTATTTAAGTTTGCTGTGAGGTTTGATAAGCACATTTATTAAACCCCATTAAGGAATTGTAATCTTAATGACCTCATTGCCTTTCCTCTAGTGCCAACCTTAAGACACAGGTTACTTTTTAAACCTCACTTTAGACCATTCAATCAATCAGTCAATTAATCATTTATTAATGAACAGATGAAGGTCGGATGAATTTGCTTTTAGTGTAGCACGGGTAAGCTCAATATAGCAGTGTCAGTGTAATCAAACATAGACAGATAGCAACATAACAACAGACACATGACTCAAAGGGGCCCTATTATGCTTTTGGGTTTTCCCCTTCCTGTAATGTTTCATATATTTGTGTGCATGTAAATGGTCTGCAAAGGCTTAAATCCCCAAAGAGGGAGTTTCTCTGGCCTTTATTTACTTTCATAAGATAGTTTGGCGGTTTTGACATCACTATGTAAAACTCACGCTTCTATTGGCTAGCGCTCCAACATTATTGTACATGGTAAAAAGGGGCGGGACATCTGTAAGTGGTTGACCAATCACAGCAGAGTCAGAATCAGAGCAGACTGGACTCTGGGTTCGGACAGAGGGTGAAAAGAGGTGCTGCAGCACAGGTAGTTTGAGATATACTGTACTGTATAAAGACCTTTTTTAACATTAAAACATGTAGAAGCACAACATACAAATATGGTCCTGACAATGAGCACAATATGTCCCTTTAAACAGCAAACATTATTCAGAGATTGCCACAAGACTAAATATTGTATTATTTCGAAATATTCAGACTGAATGATAGGCTTTATCTTTCCAGTGTTGTTTCCTCGAACAATAAAGTATCTTTGGATTGGCAAACATGAATACTTCAGGTAGACAGGGTCGCGTTAGCTGTTTGCATAAAACATGACTCCTGCTCCAAATGTGTGCTCTCTGTAATAACTCAAATGCGTGTTGTGACTGTCCCACAGCTTGTAGATTGTGCATCTGTTTTATCACCCCGCTGAGACGGCTGCAAATTTACAAGACGATGGGACTTGTGAGAGGAGGACTATCTCCCTCTGTAGGGTCTGTTTACTATCGGTCCCTCAGGAAGCCATTACCGTGAACTAGCTCTGTTAATAGGAAGAGAGTCTAGATATGAAGGTAGCTGAGTTAGCTGGGTACGACCACACGGAAATATTGTTTGTCTGGTCTCCAAAGATAAAGACACCGTTTTTAAAATGTACTCCTCCTCTGAGCACCTTGCATGACATTGTCTGACTTCATAACTGCCACATGCCTGCAAGGTATTGTGAGGATGACTCGGAATATGAAGATTAAGTTAAACAAAGAAATCAAAGCTGTGTATACAATACCCCCCCCCCCACACACACACACACAGACAGATTAAATAATAGCCTCAATTTCCTTTGAAAAGGAATTGTACATCATGATAACTCCACTTCGGTGAATAACAATTAAACTGATATATTGTCTCGTTGTGAAGTTAAACCACTGTTTCATTCAACAAAGAGCTAACAGTCTGACTGCCTGTTCCCTCTGCACCACCGTTCTTCTTCTCAGTGGTCTACTTGTCAGAGTTAGTTGGCAATATGACTGGCTTTGTTTGATCATTATGTAAACACTAGACAGCCATTACAGTAAAAACAGGCTTTCTTTTAAGCGCTTCTCAACTACATAAAGTAAATAAGCGAGAGATTAGGTGTTTAATCACAAGGGCTTAATTTAGCCCTGCAAATTGTAGCTGTGATTATTTTGTTTAGCCTTTGATCTTTCTAACTTGTTAGAACATAAATGCTATTTAAAGATTGAGTCGTACATGTCTTAACACTGAACAAAGCACATACTGAACTAAAAACCAACCAAGCTAAATAAGCTTTTTCATTTTCCACTGCAATTAAGCATTGGAATAAACATACTTTTCGAAACCTTTAGACACTCAAACATTTAGATATTACCTGAGCAACCATATAAAGTAGTTGAACAGGCACTTGCCATTAAACTTCTAGCCAATACCCAACACTTTTCTTTTAAAACACTTATTGCACCCAATTCTTCAAATGGTTGCATACTAGTTAGCAGTGTCCCCTTAACATTAAGACATTATTTGGTTGAAATGAAAGGACCCAGCCGGTGCGACGACAGGTATCAAACAGTGAAGATGGAAAGCCACTGCAAATACAAAAAAACACAAAACCAAAAAAGTGTTTAAAAACGTATGGCAATATTTCATTATTATCTATATGTCGCAACATCATATTCACTTTATTTGAATTAGTTGCATCTATAAAAAGCTCCTCTTACTTCCTTCATGTTGGTTAATAGTGTCCATATAGCAAACACAAAATGTAAAAAGTTGAACCTGAAGCACAGGATGTTTGCTGGTTACATCGAACAATCTGAGAAGCCTTATCAAGACATTGTCTAAAAAAAAAGGGCAATCACTTTAAAAAAATGCTTCGTAGGTGATTGAATGATCACAGTTAGTCACCAGTGAACTCTAACCAATAAGAGAAATGACCAAAACTCAAAAAGTAACACCGACCATCACAATTTGTTTATGCTCGAAATTCGCAGAGTGCAGTTGTGGGAGGGTTAAGATTAGAAAATGACATTGATTTTCTTTTATGTTCGCTTTAAACAACTTTCAAATGTTAGTATACATGTAGTTTAATTAACAGAGCAGCCTTTGATACAGAAGGGACCAACATGAGAGTTTGTGAGATGTGCAGCAGCAGCTTCCTCCCCGCTGACCAGCTCTCCAGAGATGTGCGCCTCCTTCGGGAAATGCTGGCTGCTGCTAGTCCTCTCTCTCTATTCTCCATACTGTCACAAGCATCTGGTTTCTCTTGCATTTAGTATAGGAGACGAATAAGTGAAAAGACAAAATAATTGCTTCTTAGGGTTTTTTAAATGTTGGCATTGCATTGTTTGATCTTGAAAGATGTGAAAGAAATGGGTCACTACTGAATCAAGATTTGGAAATGACCAATGTCACACAAAAGTGACTTTGAAATCTAATCAAACTTCAACATCCATAGCATAAGTATATTCATTACTCGTTATTCTCTACTAATAGTTAATTAAAGACTGTATATCATGACTATTTTGCACATTCCTTTCAAGATTTGAAGATTTTCTAAGGTTTATTGATATCATATACACAACTATGGTGTAGTTATGCATTGAATGAAAAACTTGGGTCGCAGGTTCCTCAATAGTGCATTACAAGACATCTATCAATATTTGTGCATACCTCCAGCAATGTTAACTATGTTGAAGCACTTATTTTAACTGATATTATACATAATGTATTATACTCTTATAAGATGTATGTAGATATTTCATCTCCGGCCTTGTCAGGTATTGAACAATCAATAAATAAAGAACACAGAATTGTTAAATATAAAACACAGAATTTGTGTGATTATACTAAATGATTTACAAATAAACACCACTGCATATTTACAACTGTTACACATGCTGATGTAACGCAAATGTTCCAACTTGGGATCAATAAAGTATATCTTATCTTAAGCTGATCGATGGCTACTGCCATATTTGCAAAATGTGCCTCTGAACCTTGACAAGTGCATGTTTCAGGCTTATCAATTAATGTAATGTAATGTTATCAATTAACAACAGGGGTCACAAACATAAGACCAGCTGTTAAATAAAGCTCTTCTGACCTTAGCTGGCATGTGTGTATATATATATTAATGCTGCCCATTATGGGCACAAGCAATTTTCACCCATTTATTAATTATATGTTTTAAATGTGAGTGTTTCCTATCCCCTAAACCTCCAGGGATGTACACAGTTTAATACTGGCAACTTCTTATTATGGGAAATATGAAAACGTCTTTTAAAACTACAACTCCCAGTAGAGACGTGCCATAGATACAGAACATGTTGCGAAACAGAATAGCCAGCATGTGTAGTTCTGGGGACGGGGTGGGGGAGGGGGGGGACGTGGTGGACCCGTTCAAATCCAGTTTTGGACATTCTGCCGTTCGAGGCTCGGCGTAACCCTCGGAGCACACTCTCCAATCACAGAGCTTGAGGACTATCACGGGGTTTGTCAAACAGAGCACATGGTGTAGTCCAACCGATAGCTGGGGATTCTGGGTAGTGTAGTGTTCTGGTAGTGTTCTGCTATCCTTTACTCCGAAAAAATATTTGTTTCTCCGAATCGAAGGGGAAAAATACAAAAGCATTGCACACAATTTAAACTAATCAATGTTGTGTAATTAACAAGGATAATCTGGTGTTTTTTAGTCGATGAGTAGTGCAGATATCACTGTAAACTCAATCGACAGTAAGGGGAATACTTACTTCCGGGTGTACAATTCTCTGTTATCCAATGAGAATGGACGCTCACATTGCCTTTAAGGGCAGCCGACACAAACGAATGCCGTGCTTCCATGAGCGTCATTACCAGTAGAAATACATTGCTTTTAAAATCGTGCTGTGCAACACGAAAAAAAGGGGGAAATCGTGTTGGTGAACACGAATCAATAGATTAAAAATCGTGTTGGTGAACACGAAATGCCGTGAGACTGGGTTGCCATAGCGCCTTTAATTGTACTGAATCCAAACATTCATTTATGTATAATGCAAAACTCCCTTGCAGTACTTATACAAAACATGCCATGATTTATTTATGTAGGTGCAGTGTTTCAGACCAGCTGTTGTTTCTGGATGAACTTGGAAAAGTTGGAACAACATTTTCAGCAGTGCTAACATTTAGGGTCAGGAAATCATCCCACAGCGGGGTGAGTGCGGTGAAGCAAAAGCAGAATTCATTGTGATTGCTACACAAAAGTTAAGGTTTGTTGAGGTCTTAGAGTCTTAAAAAATAAACGTTTTGTCCAGAGTTGACACATCCTTTCAATCAAGCTCCTGGGATAAGCTCATCTTTTTCGAAAAATCTTACACAGAATAAACAAGGTGGAAAAGATGTTAACTCCCCTTTGAAGAGTGGGAGAGACTATTATAGTAAGTTCTGGAAACATTGATAATTATGATAGATCTATATGTGTCACTTCTTTTGGTGTGATCATATTGTTCACAAATAAATACCGACAGATCTGCGGTCATACCAGCTTTGATGCTATTTTCTACAATACCTGCATGTTAATAATTCCTTTGGATGACATATGGCATTCATCACTTTTGTGGGATTGTGTGAACCATTTTTCTGAAATAGAAAGGTAACACCAAAGGTCCACAGTAGTGCTTGTTCATCATTAGAAATTCAATCTGGTATTTTCAAGTGAAGAGCCTGCAGTTTGTGAAGAGAGGATCATCAGTAAAGCACGGTAAGCTGTCGGTGTTTATCTAAAGACAGTACACTGTGCAACGTTTCAGATCAATGTGCCTTAGTGGTGTGAATATGATGAAGGGAAGGTCATCACGAACAAATCTGGCTATTCTGAATTGTAGATACAACGTCAAACAAATGACCTTCGAGAGGGATCTCATGCTAATGCTTCCATTGAAACCCTCTGACGTGCTCCTGCATTGTCTCATCCTCCTCTCTCAGCCTTGCTAATAACATTATGACTAAATATTTTCCCTTTTTTTGACAATAACATGGACGGATGTGAAGGTCATTTATCATAGTGGGTACTGCTTAATGCTATCAGCTCCCACGGCAGGTTTTAATCATCCTCTTATGGATAAAGCTGGTGGTATATTATCCAATACTGCACATCTTGCAGAGTAGGAAATGTTATTAAAAAGTTGCAAAGCTTGTAGATTGTGAGGCTTGCTAACTGCAGATGAGCTCTCGGTTTCAATCTCAAAGTGCTGCATGTCTAAGAGTACAATGAGAATGGTGTATCATCAGAGCTGAAACTCCAATAACCTCCAAAACCAGCCAAGGTAGCGAGCTCATGTATCATATCATATAGCACACCTAGCCTGAGCCAAACACTTAAAGTTAAATTACCTGTGCAAGAAAAAAAAAGTAATATAATTTTAGCAAGAAACAGCAATCTTATCGTCCTGGTGTACTGCGAGGCACATCTTGCTGAAACAGTAGTGTAATTGCAGTGTTTGCTTTGAGTCATTCACTAGGGTGAAGGTGTTTTTCACTCTGAAATGCATTGTCTGAGCCAGTGAGACTACAGGACTAATTCAAGAGTGCTTCATGCGATTTCTTATAATTGGCTCATAAAAGAGAACAAATCAGAAATCCCTCATGTCTCAAAAACAAAATACGTTAAAGCCAATCTTCGCAGGATTTCAGCGGTTATATTCTTGTGTTTTGTTCAACGGTTTGGTGCCATTTAGGTTTCTATTTTAGGTATTCAAACATGCTGTCCCAATTGGAAAAACACTACACCCTTAAGAGTCAGAGAAGTGTTACCTCATCATGTAGTGTGAGGTAGAAACAAAAGGCTATTTTAATATATAAGATTACATTTGAAAACTTTGGGGAACCTTTTTTAATGCCAGTGTATTTTCAGCTTGAGCACAAACAGTGACAATTTAAATGTGCGGTTTTGGTTATTTCCTGGCTCCTAACACGACTGCTTGGGCAGGTGGGAGGGGTAACTCATGTTGTGTTTATGCAGAACAGGTGGCACAGTTTGACTTCGGTACACATTTTGGCAAGAAGTTACAATTGTGTTTCCATGAGTAACAAAAAAGGCTTAAAAGTGTCCAAGAAACACAACTTAAAGACATGTTGTGGTTGGTTACTAACAACCCAGGGTCAAACACATAGTGTAGCAATTTCTCTCTTCATGTAGCCGAATAGATGAAGAACTGGTTTGCATTTATGCAGTGCTTTTATCCAAAGCCGAACATTCACATCCAAAACAAACATCTATCAGGAGCCATTTTTGAGCCACAGCCACCTTAAGCAAGAATAATAGCAAGATAATATTAGCTTGAAGCACCTTATATAAGAGATTAAATGAAAGAAAACACAGGACAGCAAAATGATTTGAATATTGAAGGGATCATATGCATAACAGGGCTCGCAAATTAAGATGAAGTGGCATAAATGTACCATTATTGCTAATTGAATCAAAACAAAACAGTTATCTTTGAGCACCTGTAAAAGCGCTGTAATAAAAAATGTAACGCATTATTATTATTATTATCTTCTCTGAAATAAAATAGGAGACAGAGGCGTGCTCACATTTGCTGCAAACACAACTCTGTGTTCACATACATGACTCAGGAAAAGATAATGAGGTTTTGAAAAAAATCAGAGCTGTGAAATCACCCACTTTGCAATAATGTACTACTTTATATATAACGCACACAATGAAGGGCCTAATCCTAATCTTAACCCTAATCTTAACTTTTTCAAAAAGACGTTTATAAAACAATATTTTGCTATTTGTTTGTCTGCATTATAATGTAATGTCAATATGCCGTGTAACAATCTTGTTGCCTGGATGATGTTAAATGCCAGTGTTTATTTGTATTGAAGGAAGACCTATGTTTTTTGCATAGTGCCAGCTGAATGAGGTGGATGCTTGACAAAGCTTTCGATGCTTACATACCTTAAAGGGGCCCTATAACGGCCCGTCCACACAGCGGCTTTGGAAAAAGCTTGGAGGTGGGCGTGTCTGAAGCTTGGGGGAGTTTATGCGAGCAACGCGACCAACAACCAATCACATGAATCTCCCGCCCCCGACATACATTGTGTGCATTAATGTAATGCATATAGTCTATGATGTGGCAGAGGTAAAGTGTCAGCGGGGAGGGCTATGATGAGCTTTATGAGATTAATGTCTATGGTGCTATTTTATGCTACATTCTATGCTGGCTAAATATACTGTCTATGCTTGCTAGCTATCCATTCAATGTTAAAACGAAGTAAACTGGATATAAACTCCCCAAACAGGCGAAAACCTACTAGTTTCACCCACTGTCTCTGCCACCTCCCTCCATGCCTGGTTCCTCCGGTTTGTATCCCGGTAATTAAATAGGGACTGGTCGTAAAGAACCGGGTGATTTGCTACCGCAATAACTAATTTCTCCTCCATTTTCTTTGGAATATGGAAATGAACTGCGGTATGTCACTCCCAGCATACACGCGGTTTGATTGGCTAGTGCTTGTACTGGCAGATTTGCATAAACGGGATTTGATTGGCTGACGCTTCTGCCGAGGCTTCAAAAGTTGAACATTGCTCAACTTTTGGAGCCTGAAACGCCAGGAAAGCTCCGCTCTGCTTCCCACAATGCAGTTCGGCGAAAAGTGACGTCACCCCATTCAAAGTGAATGGGCAGAAGTCGCTGCGTGGACGGGCCGTTATTTTTTTAATTATGGCATAATGGAGCCTCTTAAACACTAGTTCTGCTGCCCTGTCTGTAGGTCCCATGGAGGAACTTGATACAGCCTTGGTGGTGTGCCCTGTTCATTTCTATGGAAGTTAGTTGAGCATTAAGTGAAAATGACACTTGTGAACAAAAATACCCTGATTATCATGGTGATCTCACAAACATTGTAGTTTCACCGTTTGGACACTTGAAAATGTGCCTCGATTCCTGGATGTTTGGTTTGCTTCAAAGGTTCATCCCAATGTCCTCCTCGACTCCTCTATCCTTGATTTTGACTCTGAAATCGATGGACACAGGAGACAGAGAGAGGGAAACGAGGAGGCCAAATAAGGTTCTCTGATTAACCTCAACTCTATTTCACCCTTGACCAGACCCACTGTCAACGATAGGTGTGATTGAACTTGTAACCACACCCAACATCAGGACACATGTACGTCACTGCAGCAAGAGAAAATCAATGGAGATAAACAACAATACGATTATCAGGGCGTCTTCAGGGACATTTAACTCGAACAAATGCTTCGAGCACAAAAACGATTACATATAAAACCGTAATAATGCTTTTGTTGCTGTGAGCAAATATAGTGACTCAACATTTTACGATTTACCAATTACTGCTTCACCATCTATCTATGCTGTTTGGATTTTAATTACTTTGGGGACCCTAATTTGTCATTTATTCAGTATTGATTATAGTGTGCCAGACTCCTAAATGATAGTTAGGATTCATATTTACATGTGTCCTCAGGCTCAATGTTAAATCTGTGAATTCAGCAATCCCTGAATGAGACACTAAGCTCCCTCAAAGGCACCATTTGTGAGGGGCGGTTTTTCCGATTGAATCACCCACAGTAATTGGCAATTTGTGCCACTCTTCCATACTACCACAAGTTATTTTACAATGTATTTTCATTATAAAGGATGTGGTGTTATGTACTACCTCCCAGACTTATACACACTTATTGAAGACATACACTTATAGTGTTTCCCTAAAAATCCACACTGTAATTCTCAGCAGCTTTGGGCTACATCTATCACTTGTAGAAATTGCTGTGTCTGGGTTGTTTTATTCTGCGGTACTGTGGGGAACTTTATGCAGAGAAAGTGAAAAACATGTATTTTTCCATCGATGCCCGTTCACTGCTCAATGACTCTACAATAAATAGTTTTAAAGCAGTTACACGATTTAGAGCCACTAAACATATCTACCAGTAAACAGATCCAAACTTTGTGAAATACGGGGGAAAAAATTGCCTTGGAAATAAATCATTGCTTTGCATGCCAGAGAAATATGACTAGCAGAGTCCTGCCAGTTCTCTTGCTGCAAGCATCAATCTCAGGTTGGGGGAGATTGAGATGAGACTGTGGCATTTTAAAATGTAACTGGATGAGATAATCACACATTTGGAGATTGCTCTTTTTTCAAGAGACTCCAAAGCTGCTTGAGGAGGGCTCTGCAATCCGTTATCATGTGCATAGCTTTTGGAGATACATGTTCATGTTGCTGGTTTGGAAGAAAATACCGGAAATACTGAATTGTATCCAGAGTTTAAGGAAAACTCTTTTCTGAAGCATGACGTTGCAATAACTCCTGAGCAGATTGTTAGTTAATTTGCTGTTTACACAAGAAGCTGAAACAACCTTTCTTGGTTCCAGAAGCTGATCAGAAACTCACCTTTACCACATCTTTGGTTCACAACAAGGTATATACACGAAAACTACCAGCCAGATTTCCATGAGATCTGCAGTGAGTTGTTGTTACCTCGAGAATGAACCCTGATGGTTTTGGTTACTCCCTGATCTTTCTTCAGTTGCACCATCTGGCGAAAATGTGTAAACACAAGAAAGATGTAAATGTGTGCTTCACATTCATGCTGCCAGGAGAATTAAACCTTTCCATTTCTATATTTTTTTTTTTAAACTCACTTTCCTCTGGTGCCAAACTCAGGAAACGTTGCACACAAGATGGCTCATAATGCACACAGCAACAGCTGAGCAAATTCATGCTATCACGCGAATAGACTATTTTGATTTTGTCTACTGAAAATGAAAAATGTTATATTTCCAGATCTGGTAATAAGAAATAAGTTTTCAACACTCAAATTATACGGTGACCAAAATGGACTTACATTATTTCAAACTATTGGTCACTTGTATCCACTCAAGTTGCAATATTTGATTTTCAAAACTCATTTGAGAAGTTTAGGGTTGTATTGCGTGAACTACATTGAGACACTTCAGTTTCTCTTGGAAGCTTTGCTACAATTTCCAGAGGCATTTTCAGGACATGCACACATCACAACATGACTACAACCAGACAAAACAAAGGATTGAGGAAGGCTAGAGATCATGGGGAGTTCAATATTATTTGGACACAGCAAAACTTTCTGCTGAGCGAAACACAGTTTGGATTTACTGCGAAAACGTCCCCTCCTGTCAGTGGCAATATAGACACTACAATGTGGGAAGACAATCCAGGTAAGTAGGAAGAAGGGAAAAGTTCATCAAGGTTGAACGAAAAAGGGATATATATGTATACAATATCATAAATGAGTTACTCCTTAAAGGAACTCCGTTAGTAATCAATTTCTTTGTGATGCTGCTTTGTGCAGCCTCCACTGATGGTCAGGTGTGATTGTTGCCATTCATCACTTTCCTCCTGCTTGAGCCTGAGCCACATTCATCACTTCCCACCTGCCTGGCTCGAGCCGGGTCTGCAGAACCACAAAGCCTGAGTGGGAAACAGAAAATCACAGTGATTGAGCGTCACGGGAAGCAGATGTCAAACTGGTGTTGGCCTGGAATGACACACAGGACCCTCGCTTTTCCCCTGTCACTTTAAACTGGTAAGTGACCTTCAAAACAGAAACGCTGTGCTGTCACAGCCTGATGCTGCATGCTGACGGATGAGTGGTGAAATACTGAGGCCTTCAGAAAGCACTCAGATCATTAAGGTGTGACCACAGACGGCAATATTGTGATGCTGTCTCAAGACTATAAAGGCCTCGATGAATTTATGACGCAATGAACCCTGTCGACCAGGGATACTCAAAACTGTCATTATAATTGTAATCGGTCATAAATAAAATAAAAACAATTGAGACTTCTATGTTGTGCATTCTTCTGATGCAATGAATGTTGTATGATCACCTTTTCTTATAATGAAATATAGGTATTCATATACATTTAGTGTGATATAGCACAAGCAGGTGTGAAACAGGACAGACAGATGTTGTACGTATGTTGCAAGTGTGTCATATATTCAAACATGCCTGATCAGAGGAATGTGTGAGAAAAGGGTGATGAAAGTACAGGTGCACACAATACGTATATGATATGACATTTCTGATGGCAATTTAGATAATTGAAAACTGTCATAAATGTAAATAATACAATTGAAACCACTATCATGAATGGTGATGCAAATATCGTTGCATAATCATCTATTCTAATCATTTATAATATGTATAAATATTTTTTATTGCGACATAAAAGCAGGTTAATATGTTGCTGGAGCTGACATTTACAGAAGAAGAAGAAAAATAAGAGCAAATATTGAAGAAATACGAATATAATGAAAAAATATAAGTTTAGAGATTTGAAAATGATACATATTTTCTCTTGTTTTTGTTCATGGAAATATTTAAAATGTTTGAGTGTATGTATACAAATATATCGTGTAAGTGTGTCATATTATTTTCACACCTAATATTCCAACATGCTTGACTGTGATCAGAGGATTGTTCACTGATGTTGGAGGAAAGTAGATGACTTACATATTTCTGCCGTTGCTTTTAATTGAACTATTCGTATCTTACACTGCACTGTAACTTTTATTCAGGTATTTTGTCTTTTAATTTGATTATCTTTGCTTTTTAATGACTGTTTTTAAAGCCATTTTCATAATGTCTTTCATTGTTGTAAAGCACTTTGAAATGCCTTGTGTTAAAAGATGCAATAAATAAACTTGCCTTGCCTTACATTTAAATTCCTAGGTGCACTGCACACATACACCAATAGAGATGTACGATATAGCATTTCTGATAAAAACAATGGGGCTTCGGTGCTGCCTGGGAGGAAGTCTGCAGAGGAGGATTTGTGTCTCCTTATTTCTCTTATCTTTCTCTCCTGGGTGTCGTTGCTTTCGGCCGCCCCCACGCCTTCGCAGAGGAGCAGATGTACTGCAGGTCACCCCTGGCTCCTCACATTGGGATGACCCCCAGACCCCGTGGGAGCCAGCCAGCCTGTCCATTAGGAGAGAGTTATTACATGGTTGTTATTTTTCTCTTTCGTTCTGGGTTTTCTTTTGATAAGGAGTTCTATATCAAATGAAATACAACAGCTCTTTGCTTTTGACATGCTATCTCGCTGAGGAAAATAGAAGACAATGCAACCTGGCTCGGCAGCTATAACTCTCAACAACTTGTGATCAAAGAGAAGAGATGAGATCAAAGATATTCACTGGGATGGATTCTTCTCATCTGAGGATTATTTCAAGCATCTGCACTGTAGCAGACGAGAGGGGCAGCTGTTTTTGGAAAATCCACAGTAAAATCGGCAGTAATTCTAGTTAAGTAAAGCCAACGGGGAACACAGCAAGGCACAAAATATTAAAAACAAGCTTTATCTTACAAACAGCTTGGCATCCTTCCTGGATTTCCCCTTCATCATAATATTCACAAAGCGAATGGTTTGAAAAGGCATATTTATTTAGGAACAACGTCTGAGGAGAACGTTTTTACTATCTCATGGAAGCAACCCTGTCTCCTAGAAATTAAGTTTATTCATTAATAATTTGTTTTCCCAAATACATTTTGAATGAAACATAATTGGTGTCTGGATTTGGTTCAGTGGAAATAACTTTTCTAATAAAAGACGTGCTATTTGTTTTTTTCACAACACACAAAGCATACAAAGCAGGAGTTTGACCTTGAGGACAGACACACATGTTTGGTTTGTGTGTGTGTCGATATTCATTCAAGTGCCTTTAGTGCCTGAATATAACCATTCAAATGTGAATCATGCCATTATTTTGTATGGCGAATTATACAAATATATATAAGTGATCATTTTCCAGATATGTTCGATTCGATCTTGGCTGATGTTTTCATTTCAGAATCAGAATACCTTTATTGGTCCTGCAGAGGGGAAATGTACATTTCAGCAAGTAGAGAGCCAAAGCTTAGTACCACTCAAGAAGCATGCATATACATATAACTAAGATAAATAACACAATTAAAAAAATACCCATCCATTACCAGTAACAGTTTAGCACTATAGCAACCATGTACAAGTATTAAAGGTTGAAGTATGTATATATATATATTAAACTATCTTTTAATTAATGTATTTGTTCCACTTATTGTACATAAAAAAAACACCTGTACACTTTGAAACATTTATTTTACCTACCCCTTACTCAAGAGCAGCTGGTCTGCCGTCACAGCTGCCAGTTACTTAACAAACTCACAGAAGCAACATATATTAAACATTTTAAAACATATTAAGACAAAACAATTCTATATATTTTCTGGTAATAATAATAATAATAATAATACATGACACTTATATAGGGCTTTTCTAAAAACTCAAAGACGCTTAATACTCAGTTTTTGATCTGCACACAACTGTTAGTCTATAATTCAATTAAATATGTTAGTTTAACAGCCCTGAATCAATAAACAGTGTATTTGTGTGTTATTGTGGACGTTCATTATGAATAATTCTCACTGACATTTTCTGTAAAATAAATAAAAGTTTTAAGTTACTCCTATTTTGTTCGCCCCACAGTCATTTAAATATGGCAAAATCAACAGTACACAATTTGCATTGACCTGTAGTCCAGCACAAACGTTGCCTTGTTCTGAAATATGTTAATACAAACAGATTCAATTGGAGTGACTCAGTATCTAAAAAAATGTATTTCAAGAACACATGGTTCAATAAAAGAGGTTTAAAAGAGCCATATAACTGGAACATAAAATAAGCAAAAAAACCCCGCTCATGAAAGAATCAGACTTCAATTTGTTCCACCAGCCGCAGCCGACCTCAGCCCTTTGTCTGGCGCACATCACACGCCCCGTCTCGTTAGCCGGAGATATTTAAAGAAATACCTGAATCTGCTGTCACCGTCCAATTAAATCAAAACCCATAAGTGGATGTGTGACCCGTGCGAAATGAGAAGAAAAAGCAATTTAGCCAGATCCTTGACATCATGTATTGAAGCCCCATGACCACTGCCCTACATTTAATTGTTTCATTAATGTTTATGAATCAGGCGAACATGATTTTGAGTTTTATTCTGCACGGTAATTTGCAGCTGCACACATTCCCCGCTGTGATGACCTCTCTCTGTTGTTGTGTTATCATGTCACTTGTAATGTGATATGGCTGTATGCCCCACTGTTACTGATCTCCAGCCCTTCAGAATAATGATGATGATATATGGCTGTTTGTGTGGTGGGGTCCTCTGGAACCTGTGAGCTGTGCTCCTCCATCTCTGTCCATCTTCTTGTTATTTAACAGCACCTCAGAGAGATTGCCTGCCTGTTAGACGAGAGGTCGCCGCTTTGATCTGAAGAACAGATTGCAAGATATTTGTTCTCCGGAAATGAGGGAAACTGAAAGACCCTTTTTTCACAGCAGGCATGGCGGGAAAAGCACAGGTGTTACTAATAAGGTTAACCAGGGCTCTTGTTATATCTCATTGTCCTAGAAGAGCATGAAAGAGAGCATGCACAATATGCCAAACAGCTGAAGATAATTCAGCCATCTTTTGTTTTGTAAAGATTGTATTTTATTTATTGATGTTCAATTTGAATTGCAATTTGTAATACGGTACATCAGGATAGACTCAAATATATGTTTTTATTGTGGTGGTTATGAATGAAAACGGTAAAAAAAAAATATACAAAATAAAAATGACTTGAAAAAGAAGCTATTTAATAAACCATCAAAGGAAAGATTACATCTCTATTAATTACATTATTCACACTTGTGCTTACTGTGACTTTGTAAAATAAAAAAATTGGATAGTCCATCAATGTCTGCACCAGTATGATGCACATAGTGATACATAGCACAAAAAGATCCATAAATCTCACGAATCCCTTGGTTAAGGTGGTCATGTTTGACCTCCTCTTCAGCCACATTTCCATAGTATCCTCATTGTATCTATTTTCCTCCATCCACCAGGTGCCCTCCTACTTTCCCTCGTTTCTCCACCTGACGGCACCCTCCATCTTCACACCTGTCTCCACTCGCCCTCATCAGCCCTGCAGTACAAATACCAGCCCCATTCTCACCAGTCATTCTTCAGTTAATTAAGGTTGCCATGTGGCAGTTTTCAAGCCTACAGAACATGAATTAGGAACAGATTTTATTTGCATTAAATGGATATTTGTCTTGGCAAATAAGACAAAATAAACCTCAGTTGGTTTGATGGCTGCTCTCAGCACGATGACGTAGATGTTGGCATAGTTGTTGTTGGCCTGGTCAGATGTTATGTTTCGCTGCATGTACATTCAAAGTTCTTGGCAGATGATCTGAGGGGAATTTCTTGATGTTTGTTGTTAACTTGTGATGTGTGATTTTGTAAAGCGCTTTGAGCTGCATGTATGAAAAGTGCTATACAAATAAACCTTTATTATTATTATTATAGTTGACCGTAGAGTCGGTATCAGCAAGGGTTGGAACGTTTGACTCATGATAGCTTAAAGTTGCTAGCTGCCATCGAACAAACATGGACAAGATAACAGTTGAGCAGGTTGTATTTTGGAAAGGCTATCTCAAACATGGTTTTTAAATGGCTTGCTATCAAAAAGCCTGGCAAGGACAATGATACGGAATAATAGGAAAGTAACCAAGCAGCCACTAGCTCAGTTTTTCCACATCAACTTTTGCACTGGAGCCTGTGACCTAAGATTTTCATTGATATATCTACACTGTAGCCATGTACACAATCCTTGAATCTTGAATCTTGAACCAGCAGCATTTAAGATACTCTTTTATCTGTAGGAAGCAGGAAACTGCTGCTGGGTATATGGTACCAGTTCTGGCTGTACTATCACTAATCTATTACTTTTTAACAATATCATTTCTCCAATGCTTAGCTTACAATTTCCATCAAGACTTTCTGCCCAGGGGCATCTGCATTTTTAATCTATGCTTCCCTCATTAACTGAGTGCACTTTCCTTCTCCGTCTCTCCCATGCCTTGGATTGAATATAAGTTCTGTGTGGTATCTTTTCTTAAGTTAATACATTGCTAAACTGTCCCTATCTGCCTCCACTGTCTACAGTTTTTGCTTTCTCTTGCTCTGCTGCCCAAAAAAACCCTCATGACAAATGTCGACAATGGGGTGACAAAGATTTCTAATGATCAGAGCAAAACTAACTTTAAATCCATGGCGCCAAATGCCGAGCCGTCAGATAAAAGAAAATTGACTTGCTTCTGAACTTGGATTTTGATTTTGGATCCCACCTCAGTCAATCGAAAACAGCTTTTTACCACCATAGAAATGTTGCTAAAGTGTAACCATTTCTCTCCCAGGCAGATTTAAGAGACTTATGCACACGTTTATTACTAAAGGCTTGATTTATGCAGTGCTCTACTTTCTTCTCTTGCTAGAAAAAGATATACAGTTGCAAGAAAAAGTATGTGAACCCTTTGGATTCTCCACACTTTTGCAAACTTCCAACGTGCAGCAATGTTTTTTCTGGACAGCAGTGGCTTCCTCCGTGGTGTCCTCCCATGAACTCCATTCTTGTTCAGTGTTTAACGTATCGTAGATTCGTCAACAGAGATGTTAGCATGTGCCAGAGATTTCTTTAAGTCTCTAGCTCTCTAGGATTCTTCTTCACCTCATTGAGCATTCTGCGCTGTGCTCTTGCAGTCATCTTTACAGGACGGCCGCTCCTAGGGAGAGCAGCAACAGTGCTGAACTTTCTCCATTTATAGACAATTTGTCTTCGTGGACTGATGAACATCAAGGCTTTTAGAGATACTTTTCTAACCCTTTCCAGCTTTATGCAAGTCAACAATTCTTAATCGTAGGTCTTCTGAGAGCTCTTTTGTGCGAGGCATGGTTCACATCTGGCAATGCTTCTTAAGAATAGCAAATTCAAAACTGGTGTGTATTTTGTATAGGGCAGGGCAGCTTTAACCAACACCTCCAATCTCGTCTCATTGATTGGACTCCAGGTTGGCTGACTCCTGACTCCAATTAGCTCTTGAAGAAGTCTTTAGCCTAGGGGTTCACATACTTTTTCCACCCTGCACTGTGAATGTTTACATGGTGTGTTCAATAAAAACATGAAAACATAGAATTGTTTGTGTGGTATTAGTTTAAGCAGACTGTGTTTGTCTATTGTTGTGACTTAGATGAAGATCAGAACACATTTTAGGACCAACTTATGCAGAAATCCAGGTAATTCCAAAGGGTTCACATACTTTGTCTTGCAACTGTAAATAAGGTACTGATCACACAAAATGCAGCAGCTTGTGTGCAAACCAGCAGAGAGATAGCACACATTTAATCTAATCTGTCCTTGCGTCCCTTCATTGGTTTAAGACCTTTTCTTCAGTTTTATTAGCTACTCTGTGGGCTAGTGCCTGAATAATTGGCAGACGTGCGCTCCATCTTTGCTCCCCCTAGATCCCTCAGGTCCTTGGACAATGGCCTTTTAATTATTCCCAGTGTGAGGACAAACACATTCAGGAGGGCAGATTTGAGTGTCTCTGCTCCTTGCCTCTGGAATAGCCTGAAAGAAAAGCTTAGGTCTTCAGAATCTATAAAAAAACAAAAACTTAGAAAGTATTTTTTCCCAATAACTTTCCTGAACTTAATTGACTTAATATGTATGTGTAACGAAGGTGATCTCTGGGCCCATAGATCTCGGCCTCCGTTACGGGTAATATAGCACTAAAAACATTGCACAGGAAGCATGGGAATATATGTAATTTATGTAACTAGTTTGTCTGTCTCTGTTTCCTGGTTTTATTCTGAAAAGTGTTCCCCTTTCCCCATGTCTGTTGCTGATTGGGTGCACCTGGTGCCCTGTGTTGTCTCCTCCCCCCACCTGTGTCTAATTGCTCCCCCCTCACCTGTGTCTTGTTGGGTTAATTAGTGTGGGTATTTAGGCTCTGTGTTTCCTGTTTTGTTGAGAGGTGTGTCGATCCTTGTGGCTGGTGACTGTGCTCACGTGAACAGTAGATTGAGGCTGTGTCATATGTTTGTGAGTAATAAATGCCCACACCGGGTTGTATTTTTGACATTCTGCCTCCTTGCTTGGTCGGGCCGCTCAACGGTCAGCTTCACAGTATGAATATGTTGTATATAGTGATGGCGAGATGAAGCCTTATGAAGCTTTGAAGCTTTCCAGCCAATTGGTTCGCAAAAGGGTTCATCTCATGAGGCTTCATCATGGGCTTCATTTGAACACAAACCCCCTGTTGGTCAAAGTGTGTAAAACAGGCAGATTGGACATCTCAACAGTGTGCTCTATCTCATACCGAGTTCCCAATGAGTAAAGCCTTAGAATAACTCTAAACAACGAACATTAAATCATATTTTCATGTTAACAATATTGTTTTTATTCCAGTTGAATGATTGTGATTGAAAAGCCTAAGGAGGCTGCTAAACATTGCAAAGAGGGATTTGTATTCCTTAATAATATTCATAAACGTAACCATGTTGTAGCCTGAGAAAGGCTAAACCATATCAAAGAATACATGTATTAACTACATTATCTCATTTAGCTGTAGCTTTTATAAACAACAACAAATACATATCGTTCAGTCGTTGAACCAGGAACCCTGCGATCGTGAGTCAACTGCTTTCCAGCTGAGCCACAGCATACACGCTGAATCTCCCTGAAAATACTGTAACATATTTATTCCTGTATTTATTCATTCATGTTTTTTTTCCTACATTTATTTATGCTTGTATCTATTTATACTTATGACATGTTCCGACCTCTATATAGGTGAGGTTTTGAGCTCTTTTAATTCCATCGTGTCACCAGCGGGCCCGGGTACAGGAGGGGTAATATGGTTCTTATACATCCATGGGTATTATGAGCGGTGTGGTTCAACCAGGGTTCAACCGATCTGAATGGCTTCGTGAAGCAGTCACGTGGTATCGACAGGCAGCGAGGCTTCGTTTGTCATCGATGACGTCACTGGCCCAAAACGATACAAGCCTCGATACAAGCTTCACAAAAAGCTTCGGGGATTACTCGACACGCTCCGAAGCCTCGGCGCAATACGTAACATCACTAGTTGTATAGCCTCTTTTACTGTGATTTGTAGATTGTATTGATCTATTTGTATTGTAATGTTAAGCATTTTGTATTACAACTTGCACACAAAGCCCTTCAAAGAGACCCTATTATGCTTTTAGGGTTTCCCTTTCTTGTTGTCTTTTGTGCATATAAATGGTCTGCAAAGGCTAAAATCCCATTGGACCCGTGTTTACTTCAGTTACATAGTGACACTTGCACTTCTATTAGCTAGCGCTCCAACACATTGTACGTGATATGCTAAGGGGCGGGGCATCTCTAAGCTATTGACCAATCAAAACAGAGCCAGCCAGCTAACCAATAAATGCAGACTGGGCTCTGGTTTCAGACAGAGGGTGAAAAGAGGTGCTGCAGCACAGGATGAGAAAAATAAAGAGCTTTTTGACATTAAAGCGTGGAGACATGTCCCAGCAGAGACACACAATACAATCATGATTCCTGAAAATGAGCATGAGATGTCCTCTTTAAAAATAAATGAAGTTTAGGTTGCGAGTTTAAACTGCTTTGACACATGACACGTAACTAGGATGCTGAAGGCGAAAACCTTCACTCCGACCTCCTCTGCTTCACTTTACATGGCATTGCATAAACATCACATCACCGATCTGCATTAGAACCGCATGTTGCCTCTGACTATAAATTACTTATGTCAAACAGTTGCAACTATCTACCCTATTATGTGTGTGTGTCTGTGTGTGTATTATACGCACCAGCACACACAACTGTGCATCAAAAGATTTCCTAACGATGTGTGAAAGGCATATGGACACAGTGTTCCTTGAACCACCTGCTCCTTCGCTGTCTTTGGCTGACGTGGAACAAATATAAAATGATTATAAGCATTATATGTGTATTGTAAGTGATGTTGCTGTCTATCATGCAATTACTTTACTAAGAAATTCATCATCTGGCTTCATTTCTTTCAACGGATGAACTGAGGAGGAGTGAAGGTGATTCTCTCAGCACTTATGGTTGAGTTATTTAAATATTGTGCCGCATAACTGCCTCATTCTTTTAGTTTTCTTTAATCTGATATTAAAAGAGTTTATTTAAGTGTATATTTGTGGTCACTGTTGT
This sequence comes from Gymnodraco acuticeps, assembly GCF_902827175.1. Taxonomy (NCBI): domain Eukaryota; kingdom Metazoa; phylum Chordata; class Actinopteri; order Perciformes; family Bathydraconidae; genus Gymnodraco; species Gymnodraco acuticeps. Next base: position 644,257 of record NW_022991603.1, read on the forward strand.
GTACTTGTCCGTTACTGATATAAGAGTTTATATTCACATAATGCTCAAGCTGTTGACTCTTAGGTTAGGTTGAGGTAGCTGTTTGCAGAGGAGAGAGTTTGCCTAATAAACCTGCAAGTGATAAAGTTAGTGTTACAATTGTAAAGGGTTTAAAGAGGCGCTATTTTGCTTTCCCTTTCCTGTAGATTGTCACATAGGTTTTTGTGGTCTGCAAAGGCTAACATTATGTTTGTTTGGAGATAGCTGAAACGCCTCCATTGGACTCCTTCTTTAACATAGTGACATCACTACATAACACTCGCGCTATTGGTTAGCGCTCCAACACAATTCATGTGATAGACTAAGGGGGCGGGACATCTCTAAGAGGTTATTTAAAGCACTTTTTGAACATTAAAGCATGTCAAAATGTCACAGTTTAGGCAAAGAATACAAATGTGTTATAGGGCCCCTTTAAAGAAAAAAGCTTAACTGCTTTGACTAAATCCACATTTTAATTTGCTTTCTATTCTTAAATACCAGGTCTTGTGCTCGACCCTAAAGGTGCTAAATCCTCAGTGAATCTGGCCTTCAGTCAGTATTGTGTGCTGTAATAACCTTGAGTTTTGAACATGTCAAGCATCATTGGCAGAGATGTTTGGCATGAACAGCCTTTATACAACAAACCAGACTGATGAAGCTTCTATACACACAGACTCCTACTCTCCAAAGCCTTTTCTTTGTCTGCGCTCCGGGGCTTTGGGAAGAGATTGACTGCTGCTGCAGCTGTTGACAGACTACATTCTCCCTGCAGCTGCTGGGAAAGCACAGAAGAAGTAATGTGACATCCTTTCTCTGGCTGCCAGAAGACGCCTGAAACTACAGAGAGCTTTTTCATCTCTTACCCTGAAACCAACAGCACCTCCCCGCAGCCTTTCCTGTCCCAACTAATGCGTTTCGGCTTCACACTTTGATCATCTCTCATGGTCGCCTATCCTTTTGAACCACAACTAATTGTTTTTTTGCCTCTGTGGACTATCCATGTTTTTCACATCGCCGTGCTTTTTCTTTGAATCCAACCACCGTGGTACCCACATTTACTTGTTTGTTGATGTATAAATCACTAATCAAACCAATGAGAGCTGGATCTCTTGTTTATTGTTATTGCATCAATACAAATGAATAAAATGTCAAATATGAACGAGCAGGGTTCCAAGCAGAAAATCAATTAAAGGTCCCATGTCATGCTTTTCTGGTTATTACCCGTCCCCTTGTGTGTTATGCATGTAAACGGTCTGCAGAGTCAAAAACCCTCAAAGTACACCCTGTAGCGAGTACAACTCTAACACAGAAAAGACCTGTCTGTGCTGCCCCAGAACGCCTCGTTGGAGATTTCTCTTTTTCCATTTGTTTCTTCCGGGAACCGCATGACGTCATGCGGTACCCGGTACCAATATGGACCAATCCGCGGAGCTCCTCACACACCAGGACCTTTAGCGTAAATGTTCAACTAACAGGGAGTCCCATTGACTTGCATAGAGCTCCCTGGTTGGTAATAGACGAGTTGGGATCGCGGAGAAATTAAAGCTTTAGCGCAAGTTCAATAAGGAAGACCTAACAATGAGTCACTTACACGTCACTCTATTGCTCTCTCCCCCCTCATTAAATGCGTTTGCGTCACCCCTCAGCAGCCAATTGCTGCACATGTTAAATTCCTTAAATACCTGCTCTTCCTTCCTGTCAGTTGTCATTTCAGGTGACCACACGCCGTGGTAGTACTACAATACTCCTCCTCGTGAGAAAAACTGTAAGAAACAATTAGCTCAAGATGTCCAACTCGGACAATTCGGAACACGAACCTTCTCTGGAAGTCTCCGATCCCGGTTCGGCTCCCTACAGCGCCTTATCAACAGAGGCAGACTTCCTCATCGCCCGGCTCCTGCAGCAGGGCTTTCCCACAGCCCCAGGCCTTACGCTGCGTCCACACTACAGCGTCGACAGCTTCAAAAACAGTTTCCAATGTGTCTGCCCATTCACTTTGAATGGGGTGACGTCACGTTGCCTCGCTTTTCGCCGAACTGAATTGTGGGTAGCATAGGGGTCCGTCTCCGCCGTCTCCGGCGTCAGAAGTTGAACAATGTTCAACGCCGGAGTAGCCAGCGCCAGTCAATCAAATCCCGTTTCTGAAAATCTGACAGCTCAAGCGCTAGCCAATCAAACCGCGTCTAAGCTGGGAGAGATATCCCGCCGTTGATTTCTATATTTCAAAAAAAGATGGAGGAGAAACTATTTATCGCCGTAGCAAATCACCCAGTTTTGTATGACCAGACCCTCTTCACCTACCGGGATACAAACCGGAAGAACCAGTCATGGAGGGAGGTGGCAGAGACAGTGGGTGAAACTGGTAGGTTTTCGCCTGTTTGGGGAGTTTATATATATTGCTCGCATAAAATCCCCGGGGTTTTTTTGCTTTGTATGTCGGGCAACGCGACCAACAACCAATCATGTGTTGGTCGCGTTGCTCGAATAAAATCCCCAAGCTTCAGACACGCCCAGCTCCAAGCTTTTTTTGAAGCTGTAGTGTGGACGCTCCGTCACTCTCTCTCAGCTCCGAGAGCTCTCGGACCAGGTCTCCAGCGTAGCTCCCCAGTCCGGGGCAGCAGCTCCAGTCAGCTCCCCAGAGAGCAGGGCGAGGATGCGGCCGCAGCCACGGAGGTAAAAAAACGGCAGGGAGTCGAGCCCTCCAGGATCCCGTCCGCCTCCAAAATCCACCCCTTCCCAGGCTCGCCAGGCCGGGAGTGTCACTAACACACCCCTTACGGAGAGTAGCGTGGCCGGCTCCCTGCAATCCCTGGCTAGCTCCATGATAGCTATCGATGCTTGCCTCCAGGCCCTGGAAGACTCCATCACAGGAGCTTCAACTTCCGTTGCACTCAGGCAGTGTTGTAGTCAAGTCACCAATTCACGAGTCCAAGTCACTCTCGAGTCCCCACTCTTCGAGTCCGAGTCCAAGTCCGAGTCACCTAGGGAGAGTCGTAGTCGAGTCCGAGTCCAAGTCCGAGTCACCCAAGGAGTGTCCGAGTCGAGTCCGAGTCACCATTACCTGTGTTCGAGTCCGAGTCCAAGTCCGAGTCACCCGAGAAGAGTCCAAATCAAGTCCGAGTCACAAGTCTTCATGTATTAATCTTAGTGGATATATGTGTTGAAATGTAGCTGTAGCTCCTCTACATTGCTTTTAATAATATCACAATGTCCAACAACCAATAAGTGAACGTTTAAATGATATCAATAAAGATTAAGCCCCAGAAAGCACATTGCTACTTAGCATGCACAATGACGACATTCTGCATGTTAAGTAGCCATGTGCTTTCATGTTATCGGCTGAATCTTTACTTATTGATTTGATCACATTACTCTGATGATAGTGTTCAATACAGCCTACCTATATATATATATATATATATATATGAACTCCATCCTTAGAGTAATGTGTTATGGAGCCTCCGTGACGGAGATCATTTTCAGTCTCTAATTTTCACGTTCATTGTAGGCTAGGGCTAGGCTACTCATCATCTGCAGTATCACCAAGGACATGTATAGCTTTTTAACAGTATCTATCTAGACAATAAAACTGCACTTGGTCCCTAGGATGTGATATCAACCCCTACCTCCATCTAACCCGACATCTTAAAACCTTTGTGGAGTCAATTTAGTGGCTAACGTTAACGTGGGTTAGCAAGCTAACAATAGCATTTCTACTTACTTTTCTGGGTGCCGCCGTGAAAGGTGTCGATTGAAATTCGACGTTGTCCCAGTCTTCTCTTCTATCTTCTGTCCACATAATATGCATTTGCGCTGCTCTTTCCCAATATGGAAACGAAATCTTTAAAAGCATACAGCACGATGCGGGGTGTGTCTCTGGACATCTTTAGACTGGTATAGCAGCGGGGGCGCGCCCAGTACGTGAACTCGCCTCGCAGGTGCACACGCCAGGACACAGAGGACATCAGACTCCAGAGAAAACTTGCTCGAGTCCGAGTCCAAGTCCGTGTCATCCAAGGAGTATCCGAGCCGAGTCCGAGTACGAGTCATCATTACCTGTGTTCTAGTCCGAGTCCAAGTCCAAGTCATCGTGCGTGAGAATTCACGAGTCCGAGTCCGAGTCGCGTCAATCAGTGCACGAGTCCGAGTCAAGTCACGAGTCCCGAAAATCGGCACTCGATTCCGACTCGAGTCCGAGTCCAGGACTCGAGTACTCCATCTCTGCACTCAGGTACTAGTTTTAACGAAAATGTTTGCACTCACCCTTACTGTACATTTCTTCATATCTGCAGTTCCTGCAGGGATGCACACCAGAGTCCTGCATCGGGTCGGACCCGCAAAAAAGGTGATTCGCGGGTGGTATTTTTTCAAACGCTTTTTTCCGGGTTCGGTTCTGGGTAAAACAAAGATGATGCGGGTCGGGTCGCGGGTATTGCATAATAAATATATTAAAATAATAATAATTTAGTTTAATGTTTAAATCCTCAGACCTCTCCCCCGCGGGACCGCGCATAATCGTAACCTCTGCAGCGCATCAATCTGCTGCTGTGTAAATTCTCCACATTCGAAATGGCTGAGGTGAAGCTCTCTAGCAGAGAATACAGCAATTTCAATAACACTTCCTCAAGAGCAAAATCCAACGTCTGGGAGGCTTTTGGTGTCATCCTGGAGAAAATAACCAACATCCCACGCTTTTTGAGACAAATATATGCAACTGCGTGTGTTAATAATTGCATGTTTTCACTGCTCATAGGCTATGCGGGTTCGGGTCGGGTTGCGGATCTTGTGCCGACGGGTCGGGTCGGGTTGCGAAACTAATTAGCAATATGTGCGGGTAACGGGGCGGGTTCGGTATTGTAGTCGCAGGTGCGAGGCGGGAGCGGGTCTTGAAAATCAGACCCGTGCAGGACTCTGATGCACACCCGAAGTCCGGTTGCCCCAGGCGCAGCCGCAGCCTCACGGAGCGTCCGCACAGCAGCGTGCGTTGGCGCTTGGCGTGTCTGAAGCTTGGGGATTTTTTTGCGAGCAACGCGACCAACAACCAATCACATGAATCTCCCGCCCCCGACATACAAAGCAATAGCAATGTTAAAACGAAGTAAACTGGATATAAAATCCCCAAACAGGCGAAAACCTACCAGTTTCACCCACTGTCTCTGCCACCTCCCTCCATGCCTCGCTCCTCCGGTTTGTATCCCGGTAGATGAACAGAGACTGATCATACAGCACCGGGTGATTCACTACCGCTATAATGAATTTTCCCTCCATTTTTTGGAATATGAGGAAATGACCTGCGTAGTCTCTCCCAGCATACACGCGGTTTGATTGGCTAGCGCTTCGCTTGTACTGGCAGATTTGCATAAACGGGATTTCATTGGCTGACGCTTCTGCCGAGGCGCCAACAGTTGAACATTGCTCAACTTTTGAAGCGAGCAACGCTCCACGTCGCTTCCCAAAATACAGTTCTGCTAAAAAGTGACGTCACCCCATTCAAAGTGAATGGGCAGAAGCGTTGTAAGCTTTAACGCACGCCGCCGTGTGGACGGGCCGTCACAGTAGCTCTGCGCCAGAAACCTCGTGGAGAGAAAAAAAAAAAAACATTTTGAAATATCACCCCTCCACTCCCATTAACATCCCTCAGCTAGCAGCTGCGCTATCTACTCACCCAGATTCCATGTTTGTTGACTATCTCCTGTCAGGGCTCTCCCAAGGCTTCAGGGTAGGGGTAGTGATGTTTCGTATTGCGCCGAGGCTTCGGAACGTGTGTCGAGTAATCCCCGAAGCTTTTTGTGAAGCATGTATCGAGGCTTGTATCGTTTTGGGCCAGTGACGTCATCGATGACAAACGAAGCCTCGCTGCCTGTCGATACCACGTGACTGCTTCAGGAAGCCATTCAGATCGGTTGAACCGTTGAACCACAACGCTCATAATACCCATGGATGTATAACAAGAACCATATTACCCCTCCTGTACCCGGGCCCGGTGCAGGGCCGTTTCTTCCTATAGGCGGACTATGCAGATGCATAGGGTCCCCGCGGCCACTAGGGGGCCCCCAAGCTGAAAGTTCAGGTTCAGCCTCAATATATTTGGGGAGAATTTTAATTAGCCATCTTTATTTGTAGACAGCCAAGCCCCCTCCTGTGTTTGGTGAAGCATTATATGCTTAAAAATCAAATATAGAATATAAACACAACTAAACTGCAATGATAGCAAAGCTGTGGCTTGTGTTTTTGGGGTGATAAATTCCAAATCATCGTTGGGCTGTCACCCAATGAGTGACGTCTGAGGAAGAGGAAAAATGTAAATTTAACATTGTTGAGAAAATACTGCATCTCTTGCATTTATGCATAGAAATAGAGGAGCCTTATTGTTTACCTTTTATAATATAATTGTTTGTAAGTTTCAATTGCTGGGTTTTTGTGAAATTAGCCTGTTTTCCTCTTAAAGTGTAACAGATTGATGCTTCTCCACAGATCATCTTAAAGGCTTCGGAAATCCCCCCATTGTAGTTAAAAAAATAGGGCCCCCAAATAGCATCTTGCATAGGGCCCCAAAAAGGCTAGAAACGGCCCTGGCCCGGTGACACGATGGAATCAAGAGAGCGCAGACTCTCACCCATATAGAGGTCGGAACATGTCATAAGTATAAATAGATACAAGCATAAATAAATGTAGGAATAAAAACATCAATAAAAACATGAATAAATACAGCTGGAAAACAGTTGACTCATGACCGCAGGCTCCCTGGTTCAACGACTGAACAATACGTATTTTTTGTTGTTTATAAAAGCTACAGCTAAATGAGATAATGTAGTTAATAAATGTATTCTTTGATATGGTTTAGCCTTTCTCAGGCTACAACATGGTTAAGTTTATGAATATTATTAAGGAATACAAATCCCTCTTTGCAATGTGTACCAGCCTCCTTAGGCTTTTCAATCACAATCATTAAACTTGAATAATACAATATTGTTAACATGAAAATATGATTTAATGTTCGTTGTTTAGAGTTATTCTAAGGCTTTACTCATTGGGAACTCGGTATGAGATAGAGCACACTGTTGAGATGTCCAATCTGCCTGTTTTACACACTTTGACCAACAGGGGGGTTTGTGTTCAAATGAAGCCCATGATGAAGCCTCATGAGATGAACCCTTTTGCGAACCAATTGGCTGGAAAGCTTTAAAGCTTAAAGGGATAGTGGAAATCCGCGAATTTTGGGTTTAACTTATGTATTTTTATTAAAAATAAGCATAATAAACAATTTTTTTTAATTTCATGCGCCTAGTTTCATTTTATTTTCAATTTTACTGCGCCCTCTCAATGAAACGAAATACTTCGGGAATCGTCGGGAATCTTCGGGTGATGACGAGAGCATAGGAAGACGGGCACAAACAATGGCGGACATTCAATAGCATTTGCCTGTGAATAGCCGAGTATATTGCCATAAATATGATGATTGATTATCAGTAAAACATTCTACGTGACACAACGACATTGGATTAACCTTGAGATGCGTTTTTATTCCGTTGAACACAACTTTTGATCACAAATCAAAAAAGGTAAGACGTAATTATTGTAATATTTTTGGAACCGGATGTTGTTTACTTTCTCTTTTCTGGCTGATAGCTATAGGAATTCGAGGTCTTACAGTGATGACATTACATGTGTGGAATCTGTGGAGTCTCAGCTTTAAATCGTATATCTTGTTTGTGCAGTTAAGATAGTAATAAGGGCATTTCTACCGTGTGTTGTGTGTAAAAAAGCGTTAGCATTAGTTAGCATTGTTTCGCTCAATGCTAATTCAAAGGCTTGGTATTACTCTTGTGTTTTTTTCTAGCTAACAATTGTTCTTATTGTCAGTTAGCGGAGTTTCTTACCTTTAAAAGGGTATGAAACATTAATAGTTTCATAAATGTTAAGAAGCCCTGAGACATGTGAGAGAAAAAAAACTGTGGGAGGGGTCCACTGGGGGGACCTTCGGGCTTAACTGGTTAACAATGATTAATATTTGTAAAGGCTACAGGTGATCTTAAGATGCGTGAGCTATGCTTAGGGACCTACCAGTCAAGATTATTTGTGCGTAGGGGTGCATCATCTGGCGCCTGGTCCTGGTCATCCTCGCCATTGCCCATGCCGTGAACCATCACCTCGGGCTCGGGCTCGAACAAATAAGGACGTAATGGTCCATCGTCTGGCTCAATATTGTCACCATCGTCGCTTACTGAACCGGATTCAGATTCAGTTCCTAAAACGACATTTTCGTAGGAAAGCCGAGAGGATGTTTCTGACTCGCTATCATCACTGGATACCTCGTACAATCCTTCTTCTTTGTCTGGTATATTTGCCCTTCCACGTTCATTCTGCATAGTTGCATGGTTTGTTATCGTATCGTCTTCCTGAGTTTTCGTCACTTCCGGTTTGGCTGAGTCGAACATTTCGTTTCTAAAAAACTTCGGGGAAGCTGCAATAAAGTGCTTCTAACATGCGTAAGGCAATTATTATATTTTTTTAATCAGGTGTGATTGTTTTGGTACGTAATTATGCTTGTATATAAGTTAAAACGAAACTATTTGAGGTTCCATTTCCACTATCCCTTTAATAAGGCTTCATCTCGCCATCACTGGGTAGGGGTCCTCTCATCTCCCACAGTGACTTTTGTAGCAAGAAACTTACAGTCAGCCGCTAAAGAACCCAACATAGTTTCCCAGCTCATCGACAAAGAACTTCTCAAAGGATATATAATCGGTCCTTTTAGCTCCTCCCCCTTCTCAGTGTTCCGTTCAAATCCCATCGGAATAGCCACACGCAAATACTAAGAATAAGAAAAAAAGGCTGATTTTCGATCTGTCCGCTCCCTGCTCCGGTCCATTCTGCAGCGTCAATAGCATAATCCCTCCAGATCAGTTCTCCCTTCACCATGCCTCAGTGGATAATGCAATAAAGATGATCAAGTTCACAGGGCACGGAGCTTGGCTCTCCAAAGCGGACATTACCGATGCCTTCAAAATCATCCCCATTCATCCGTCTCAGTGGAATTTGTTCGGTATTAAGTGGGAGTCCAAACTCTATTTCGCCGTTCGCCTGACCTTCGGGTGCAGAAGCAGCCCCTGCATCTTCAATTCCTTCTCGGAAGCGCTCTGCTGGATCCTGCTGAACATCGTCAGAATCCCCTCCGTCCTTCACCTACCGGACGACTTCCTCCTCATAGATCCGCCACAGGACAGCTCAGGGATCTCACTGGCCAAGCTTAAACACTGCTTCAGGAGTGAGGTGTCCCTCTCTCCAAAGAGAAAACGTTAGGTCCCGACACACGCTTAGAGTTCTTAGGCATCATCCTCGACTCCATAGACATGAAGGCGTCTCTCCCCTCCGACAAATTGCAGCGCATCCGGGACATCACCAAGTCATACTGCGAGCAACAAGTTATCACAAAACAACAGTTGCTCTCCCTTCTCGGACACCTCAACCTCGCCATGCGCGTCATCCCCCTGGGGCGCTCGTTCATCTCCCGCCTCCTGGACGCAGCATCGGCGGTCCAACCTCCATGACTGCGTTTTCTCAGAGGAAGGCTGCCGCTCAGACCTACGTTCTGGTCCCTCCTGCTCGCCCACTGGAACGGAGTTACTTTATTTTACGATGACCTTGCGTGTTCCTCTGACTCAATGAGGTTCTTCACGGATGCCGCCCCATCCGTGGGTTTTGGGGGGTTTCTTCCAGGGAGAGTGGTTCGCAGGGTCATGGCCCCCGCCAATTTCTACCTCAAGCAAGTTCTCATTAAATCCGGCCTATCACCTATATCATACCCGGGACATTCCTTCAGGATAGATGCAGCCACCTCTGCTGCTAATCAAGGTCTCTCTACCTCATCCCTACAACAACTAGGACGGTGGTCCTCCTCCGCCTTCACAACCTACATTCGCTCGGACATCAGCGCCGTACTGGCTTCCCAAAGATCTCTCAGACCCTAACTATAGTATCTATGCATATAACTGGTGATGGTTCATAACACGTTTACACGTATACATGTCTCATTATGGTACCGGATTTCAAACTGCATTCCTGTCCTAGTCCGCGGGCCCCCGCCCACAGGGAATAATGTCTCGTCTCACGCTGCATCTACATGTCACGGGCTACATTCTCCTGCACGCAGGTATCTAATCCCAGGACCGTGCTCAAATGTGTCTATGTAAAATGTATACCCTGCGACGTCAGGTGTGGACCGTGTGTCCCCATAGACTTCGGTCTTGTGGACTGCGGGTCCCCGTAGACTTCGGTCTTGTGGACTGTGGGTCCCCATAGACTTCGGTCTCGTGGACTGTGGGCCACCGTAGACTTCGGTCTCTGTTAAAAAACAAGATCCCTGCTTCGGCAGGACGTTCGACCTTCGTGGCGGCGTAGTCAAGCCCTGCTAGCCAGGCAGGCGACCCTCAGGTCGTTTTCAGATAAGACCGGCACTGATTTCGGCCGTCAGAGTCTCAGCATGACCCGTAAGCTCCGGCAGTGATTCCGGCCTCCTGCCGCATACATATGTTAATCTATTATTTCATCCCCAGATCACCACAGTCACCCTACAAGGTAAGAAACTCAGTTCATCTCAGTATTCTATACTTCACTGGTTTTGGGGATTTCATCAGAGCGGTTCTTTCCCTCCTGAATGATTATCCTGCAAACCGGGGCCTAATCGCCAAACACCATTCCATTCTCCTGTTGTATTATCATGGCAATCATTTCATTCATATGACGTGTAACAATAAATATGTATTCCATACATCACGTATCTCCGGGTTGAAATGCTCTCTGCAGATCCATTCTCACAGCGTTTATAAACCTTTTTCTTTCTCAATATCAAGCCACACTTATTGTTTTTACTTCGGCTGTGAGTGTGTGTGTGTGCTCAGGATGAGTTTCACGCTGTTCCGCTGTATCGCCGACCCGGAAACCACACCAGTAAGCCAGCTCACTGAGCAGCGAGCCTCGCAACGTCCCGACCAATCAGAGCACACTGGGCTCACAGGGAGGGGGGGGGCAGGAGCTCTAACAAGCCGTTTAGGACAGAGAGTGAATACACATACTTTACAGAGATGCTGTATGAGAAACCAATGTGAGTTTGGAAAATTGCACAATATAAATCTATTTTAGTAGACCTCAACAATGGAATTATGATCAGTAGAAATGGCCATGACATGGGACCTTTTAAACAACAAATATTTTGCAGATAAACAATTTTAAAAGTACAAGATGACCCAAGTTGAGATTTCCGTAGTATCCACATTTACTTGTTTGTTGATGTATAAATCAACCCAATGAAAGCTGGATCTCTTGTCTATTATTGTTGCAACATTTCAAATGAATAAACTGTCATTTTTAAACAAGCAGGTTTCCACACAGAAAATCAATAATATGTATAAAAACTATTTTGAAATGTTCAAAAATATGCACTGTACTTTTGAGATAACCCATCTTGATAATTGTAGCTTTAAGCACTAACACAAAGTCCTGTTGTGATTTAAATTCACCTTTCATCGATGTACACTCCCACATTGCACATATTTTGGATACATGCAAGTTATTTTCATGTATTGTTTTGTTTTTTTCTTAATTATTGCTAATTATAAGGACTAACCCTGACCCTAACCCTGAAGCTGCATTCACATGATACGCGGTAAAACGGCTCTGTGCTGACGTTGTCATTGTAGTTTAATGGAGAGACTGGACCAGACAGAAGTGCCACCATTGGATTCGCACATCGCATGAAATTGTTGCTGAGCGTTACTCTCAAAGTTCAAGTAATTTCTACTTTGACCTCATTAACCGCTGACCTTTCGAGGCGCAATCAATCAGATGACAGCTGTATGTAGTGGCGCAAGATGGCACGCAAGGGACGTCAACATAGAAACATATCAAAATAGCTATTTTTCCCACAAGGCTCTGTGCTCAACCTCAAAGAGCAAATCTTGTATCATGTGAATGCAGCTTAACCCTAACCCTAGCCCTAACTAAGAATATTGATGTCTCAAATATAACATTTAGTTGTCACATCATCAGTTATATGTCACACTATTTGGCAAATCAAATAATGTTGCATTATGCATTTTAATCTTAAGGATTTGGTTATTTTCTTGTTTTCATTCATCTTTGCTTGGATTACGAGCTTGTCGTACTGCTTCTAAGACTTGTTCATTTGTCTTTGCTCTTAAACAGTATGCATAATCACAGTATGCAAAACACAAGGTCAGCAAATCATAATGTGTCTCGTTTTTTTCCACAAAACAACACGGTATTTCTAGTGTCACCTCAAGACTGAGGAGAAAATGGTTGCTTTTTTAAATCCCATCGTGCAATGTTTTGACACTTTAAGCCTTCATACGTATTGATGTATTATTCTAAGTGTACTCCCTTAACAGTACTTTCAGAAACCCATTCTCACAAACACAGACTCTGTACTGGCTATTCATTTCACAACTGAATTCTAAAGACTGTTATTTGCTGTCAATCAGCTACAGTTTATTTCATGTGAGTTTGTCATGTGAGTAATATGTCATCATATTACGTTCCTGACAAACCAATCACAAATGCTGCATGCTGTTGTGAATATTAAATCATGCTTGCTTTTCTGTCAACGATGATGCTGCTTGTCCCAAGATAAATAAAGGTAAGCTTCAATTTACAACAGATGTCACGCAGTCTTCACACGGCCCCTGTATTTATTTGTACAGGAGCTCAGGTAGTAAAATAAACATGTCCCATTTAAAAATGTGTCAGCCTGGTCTTAATTATTTTCCTTTTGTTAAAAAATCTATTAATGAATAGACTGCAGGTCTGTTATTGAGCCAATAAACCATAGAGAATGTTTTACGGATGCAGCCTGCAGGGGATGGCTGAAGTTCTTTGCATTGATCTGCAAAGAGATTTAAAAATACAGAAAAGAAAGGCTGGTTTTAAAGAGGACATTTTATGCTTATGTGCAGCTTCATATCTGTATGTTGTGCTTCTACTGTGACATGTCTCCATGCTTTAATGTTCAAAAAGCTCTTTATTTTTCTCATACTGCCTGTGCTGCAGCCCCTCTTTTCACCCTCTGTCTGAAACCAGAGCCCAGTCTGCTCGGATTGGTTAGCTGGCCGGCTCTGTTGTGATTGGTCAACAGCTTAGAGAAGCCCCTTGAGTTAGGATATAGTCAACTTTATTTGTATTGCACCTTTCATGCACAAAGCAGCCCAAAGTGCTTTACAGAAAACATAACAACAATATTGAAATAATATTAAAATTAAAGGTGGGGTAGGTAATTTAGGAGAAACCAGCTTGAGTGCGCTAGAATTTGAAAATACACAGCTGGAAAAAATCTGCCACTTCCTTACAGAGCCCCTCCTCCAACACACACGAACGCGCACATGACCAATGAGGGCACGAGATAAGTTTGTGCACAGATGGAAGGCTGACAGGCAGGTAGGCCATCCAGTTACTTTAGCCGGCCCGGCTCAGATGATTGGTCGTGCTTTTTACAGCGCCACGGCTTCCACAGATTACATTTTTTAATGGATTTTTTGTCAAAGCACTTCAGATATTCATTGCTATCGGATGTTAAGAGCATTCCATGGAATATAACAAGTGTATCTCAAGCTGGTTTCTCAAACGTACCTACCCCACCTTTAATACAGAACAAGATAAAACATCTACAGTGATAATATGTTAAAATAAGATAAAAGCAAAACTGAAAAAAATACAGTAAAACATGGACAATGATACTAGTGAGAGTAGAAAGTTAACCCAAATTAAAAGCCATATTAAAAAGTTAGGTTTTTAATTTGCTTTTAAACATTTCAAGGGAGTTTGCTGTTCTGAGATCCACGGGGAGGCTGTTCCAGAGGGCCGTAAAAACAGAACGCAGCTTCCCCAGATCTCGTGTGATACCCTTGGAATTTCTAAAAGCAGGGCACTGCAGGATCTAAGGGTTCTTGCTGGAACATAAAAAGAAAGGCAGTCGCTGAGATAAGAAGGTGCTAGGTGATGTAGAGCTTTGTAAGTGAATAAAAGGACTTGTGATGCCACGTACAAACAGTGTGTGTGTTTCATAGTGATGTCCCTTTTTCACGGAAGTAAACAAAGGAGTCCAATGGAGGCGTTTCAGACATGTGGGAGAGAAACTCTGGAGGGAACACAGGGATTTTAGCCTTTTTCAGATCATTTATATGCAGAAAAACCTATATACACACCACAGGGAAGAGAACCCCCCCAAAAGCAAAGAAGGGTCTGTTAAATTACAACTTAGCTCTAGGGCTATAAACAACTCTTGATGAAGGTACAGTAGCACCTTGTTTTACATCAGCCAATTCATTTTTGCATCATGTCGTTCGTCGTCAAATTGATATATTTGTTAATAACCAGATCTGAAAGACCAGTCTTATATGAATTACCAGCAGCAACTGTGACTCTGGCATCATTTCACCTTTGAGTCTGTGTACGTTTAATCATCTTAAATGTGCTCCTGCAGACTCGTACTGCGGCGGAAACAACCACAGAAGACAAATGTGATCATTTACTAGCTGTATGTATTTCTATCTGTCTGTCTGTGGCATTAAAGCAACCATCTTCACTATACAACTAAAACAGAATCTATGTGTTGACCTGATGAGCTTGTAAACCTAAACCAAGTCTTCATTAAAGCATATTCTATACACTACAATGTCCTCTAGATAATTCAAAGCACATTAAGGGACTCACTGTTTCACTTTGAAGAGAGAATAAATTAAACCAACGGATTTTTTCCCTTTGTGGATAAATTAAAAGACTGCAGCCTGCTTGCTTGCACCACAATTATCATTCTTCTGTGTCTGTAAACAAAATCATTAGAGGGCCGTTGTAGACGTCTGTAGTCGGTGTAATAGGGCCACTGATTACTTGTTTTGGTGTTAGCAAAGACATCAGCCTTGGAAGAATATTGGCATTAGTGCTGGGTGGAACCAGGCCTGATCAATTTTCTGTTAATGGGTTCTCCGCCCCTCTCTTCTCCTCTTATTTCTTTATTCCTCTCTGCTGTCTGCTGAGCTTGCTCTTCTGCATCTTTGCAGGAACAGATAATGAACAGGAGCTAAACTGGCTCGCACCGACCTTTAAAGGTCACATAATGTCTTGGCAAACAGCCAGAGAACATTATAAGCCATACTATTGTACTTTTAATTTGGTGGCGTCAGGTCGATCCACTGAGAATCGGAGCATTATGAACATTATTTCACTGAGTGATCATCATTTGAAAGTGTATTTGTTATGACTAATGTGCCCTCTCAAATTCATGAAAGAAAATATGAGGCTTTTTTCTTGTGAGAATAGTATCCAGGGAGTATCGTTTTTCACGTGTTGACTGGTTATTTTCTTTGAGAAATGAGAACCTGTAGTTTTGCGCTCTTGCTCGCTATGTGTGTGTCACGAACACACACACACACACACACAAACGCACAGCAAGAAACAGGTGTAATCTGTGACGGTGGGATCAGTACACTTCATACTTGCTATTCATGGTGTCAAGAGTTTGATCAAATCCCAGCTACACTTCAAGTTCAACGTTTGAGGGTTTTTCTTTTCCATTAGTTTTTTTTATCAGCTTCATTTTTGTCCTTCTTTTGAAACCCGACTTTTCATATCTTACAGGTGTACATGACACAGTAGCTGTTTTCCGCAGCCGTCTTTACGGTGTGATGTGTGGAGAGCCCTGGGCTTCTGTAAGGAGATATTGTTGGTGATACATGAACAGCAGCGAGCAGCAGCGGCTCTGAGCTCCTGCAGTGTTTGTCCACAGGGGGAAGACAGATGAGGTTGACTCCGGGGTCATCAGCTTCTCCTGGGGAGGACGGAGCTGATCATTCTGCTCCTGTGCCGCTCCACTGCTCAACGATTGCATCACAATGCCAAAACCATGAGGCGGAGCAAAATGAACGCCCTTTTCTACCCACTGTTCTGCCTGCAGGACGGTAACTATGAACTTTTGTGGACTGGTTGTATAATAAACATGAATATAAACATGTAATACATGTATTTATAGATAAGAATTCCTTCTTCTCTGTCATTGTGATCAATTCCAAAAAGAACCCAGTAGTGTAAAAAAGAGAGAAAAAGGTGTTGATGACTAACTGGTGTTTATTTTTTCTTTGGTCAACAGTAAGGTTATGCAACGCTAAGAAAATCAATCAATGTCCCTTGTGACCACACACTGCTGACAAACTCTGCCGTGGGTCAGTTAAGGTTGACTCTTTCCTTTTGAAGCACAAAATAAGCCTACAATTACAACAATAATTCTTTTAAAAAACAAAAAAGGCTATGCTACTGCTTTGGAAAATGTAAGTATAACTTTAATATAACCTTTTTTGCATAATCGTATGACTTTCAACTTACAAGGAAGAGGTGTTAACTGTTTGAACATTGCCAAAACTCTGCTTATCTCAGTATAGAAGAAGAAATATATACTTTTTATACTTTTGATCATAACATATCCCTTTCGGCCTATGACTCCTGCTAACACCATGTCTGTGATTGGTTTTAACACAATTTCATACAGCAGGGAAGGACGAGACATTTCAAGGTTACCGTCTGGACCTTAGCGGCACAAGTTGTGCTTTTAGGGTGGTCTGCAAACCAGATAAAGAACAGACCAACACAGCGCTGCTAACTCAGACCTCCATACTCTTGCCAAGAGCGTGTACTCTGTGATTTTGAGTCCTTTATGCAGAAAGTTTGCATGATAAAATATTCACAGGCAACTTAATAAGTATAATGTTTCAAATAACATAAAAATCTGTGTGCATTATAATATAAATGATACTTATGGGAGACATGTGCATTGAATATCTCTATGTCTATGTATGTGCATATGTGCTCATGCTCCAGAGACTTCCCATTGAACGCCTGCATTCAGTCTTGTCTTCAGATGTGTTGGAAGCTGTTGAACTGTTGTGAACGATTCATCTCTTGAATGCTCTTATGCTGACGTCATATCTGTCAATCTGTCAATCACACAGCTGGTTCTAATAAAGGGATCATTGCTGGCTCACTCGGAGAACTCAGTCAGTGTCATGTGAACTACAATGCAAGTGTGTGGTGTCTTTTATTCCTCCGTAGTATTAGTATAAGGCTATCTAGACCTTTGCTGGTAATGGCTGCTGCGCCAACAGGTTATGGGCCCAGAAAGGATTTTGGAAACTGATGGAATCGTTTGTGCTTTGACGGAGATGAGAAAAACTATGAGTTGTGAGAAACAAAGTTTCTTGGCCACCTGCGTCGACAAAGGCTGAAAAGCACCATATTGAAAGAGCCTGACAGTGTCGGAGGCGAAGAGGACGCAGAAGGAGCCGCGGTAAGAGCCGCAGAAGACGCTGATAAAAATGAAGAAGTCTACGCTGAACTTATTCAATTGTTGGACGATACAAGTTTGTCTCTGGTCATGAGAGATACAGCGGACGATGGGAGAAAGACGTTGAAGATTCTGAGGGATCACTACGCAGGTACAGGAAAACCGCGTGTGGTCAGCTTGTATACAGAGCTTACGTCTCTCCAGAAATATGCTAATGAAAGCATGACTATATTACACGAGCAGAGACTGCTATCACAGCACTGAGGAATGCAGAAGAGATTTTGAGTGACGGTTTATTGATAGCTATGATTCTGAAGGGGCTGCCAGCGTCATTTAAGCCGTTTTCTATCCACACTACACAAAGTGATGAGAAGATCACCTTCGCCGAGTTCAAGACCAAGCTGAGGAGCTACGAGAGCACTGAGAAGTTCAGTGGGAGCTCAGTTGATGACAGCGTGATGAAAGTAAGAGGCAAAGACTTTGATATGAAGCTGCTGACCTGTTATACTTGCGGCCAGAAGGGTCACAGGGCCCACGAGTGCAAGGCTGCTGGTCACGGGGAACAACAGAGACAGTGGTGCCGTTTTTGCAGGAGTTCCACGCACAGAGATGCAAACTGCAGGCGGAGAGGACGACGAGACAACGTAAAACAGGCCATGGACGAAGAGGACCACGACCACCACCACACATTCACCTTCAAGGCCCGCGAACGACAGGTGGATAGCGACCCGGGCGATGGACTGAAGCAAAGAGGGCTTATGGTCGACACCGGTGCTACATCGCACATAGTGACTGAGATGAACAAATTCAAAGACTTTGACGAGAGTTTCGAGCCACGAAAACATGTCCTGGAGTTGGCTGATGGAGTGAGGGCCTCTGGCATAGCGCTGAAGAGAGGTGCAGCCAAAGTTTGGCTGAAAGACAATACGGGTCGAGAGGTGGAGACGATGCTGACGGGGGCGCTGTACGTCCCATCCTTTCCCCAAGACATTTTCTCGGTCAAAGCAGCGACGACCAATGGAGCCACGGTCGTATTCAAAGGACAGAACAAGCTCATTCAGGAGAACGGTACGACATTTGATATTAAGGTGTATGATAGATTGTTTTATTTAAACACAGTTAATGATGAAAATATTGATGAATGTCATGGGTGTTATGATATCAAAACATGGCACGAAATTGTAGGTCACTGTAACTACGAAGATGTGTTGAAATTGCAAAAAGTCACAGAGGGTATGACAATTAAAGGCAAAACTGATACATCTAATTTGACATGTGAAGTGTGCACAAAAGGGAAATTTGCTCAGAGCAGGAGCAGAGAGCCAGATGAAAGGGCAAAGGCTGCACTGCAGCTTGTACACACAGATTTGTCTGGACCTATAGATCCTACAGCTAAAGATGGGTTCAGATACACATTAGCATTTACTGATGACTATTCAGGAGCAGTTTTTGTTTATTTCTTTAAATCTAAGAGTGACACAGTCAAGGCTACTGAGAAGTACATTGCTGACGTTTCACCTTATGGAAAAATCAAATGCATTAGATCTGATAATGGTACTGAGTATACTTCTGGTCAATTTCAGTCATTGCTAAGTAGAAATGCCATCAGACATGAGACCTCAGCTCCTTATTCACCTCATCAAAATGGGACAGCTGAGAGAAATTGGAGAACATTGTTTGAAATGGCAAGATGCATGCTAATTGAGAGTAACCTACCAAAAGAGTTGTGGACATATGCAGTTATGATGACTGCTGCTGTCATTCGAAATAGGTGTTACAACAAACGTATAGGACAGACTCCATACTACATGTTGAAAGGAAAGAAGCCTAACCTTTCAAAAATGAGAACATTTGGGTCACCATGCTACTGTATGCTTACAAGCAAAACAAGAAAAAGTTGGGTTCAAGATCTGAAAAGGGTATTTTTGTAGGCTATGATAAGAACAGCCCTGCTTATTTGGTGTTTTATCCTGACACAGGAAAAGTACTCAAAAATAGGTTGGTCAAATTCATCACCAAGAGTGTCATTGAGAGTCAGACTCAAACAGAGCAGGAAACGGATGATGAAGATTTCAGTATGAGGAGAGCTGTAAACCACCTACCAAAAATTGAAAAGGCAAATGTTATCCCAAAAGAGTCACAGGAAAATGAGACGGAGATTTGTGATAACATTCAGACAGGTGAAGGCCAAAGTAGCCAGAGGACATCTTACCCACAAAGGGAAAGAAAACCTCCTCAATATTTCCAGAGTACATCTTATCCACAAAGGGAAAGAAAACCTCCTCAATATTTCCAGAGTACATCTTATCCACAAAGGGAAAGAAAACCTCCTCAATATTTGAAGGATTATGAGTGTAAAGTCGAATCTGATGACCAAGGAGAACTAACCCTTGATTACTGTTATTTGTGATGTGCCCCAAATGTTGAAGGAGGCCATGACATCACCAAATTCTCAATTATGGGCTAAAGCTTTGGAGGAGGAAATGGATTCACTAAGGGAAAATGACACATTTACCCTGACCACACTGCCAGAAGGTAAACATGCAGTGGGTGGCAGATGGGTTTACACAGTGAAAGAGAACCCAGTTAAAACATGCAAAGCCAGGTATGTAGCAAAAGGCTATAGTCAAGTGTCTGGTATTGATTATAAGGAAACCTTTTCTCCAACTGCAAATATGACATCTGTACGTAGTCTAATGCAAATCGCAGCACAACATGATTTAGAATTGCATCAAATGGATGTTAAAACGGCATATTTACATGCTCCTATAGACTGTGAGTTGTTTATGGAACAACCTGAAGGATTTGAGGTTAAGTCAGAGAAGGGGGAGAAACTGGTCTGTAAACTTAACAAATCACTGTATGGTCTGAAACAATCAGGACGGAATTGGAATAAAATGATCCATGATTATCTAAGTGAAAATGGTTTTATTCAAAATCCGGCTGACCATTGTGTTTACAGTAAACTAACATCTAAAGGTGAAAGGATTATTTTGATAATCTGGGTTGATGATCTTATCATTGCAGGAAGCAACAGTCAAACAATCCAAAATGTAAAAGACATTTTGGGAGCCAAATTTAAGATGAAAGATCTTGGCAAACTTAAGAACTTTCTAGGCATTGATTTCACACAGACAGATGGTGAAATAAAGATGAACCAGAAAAGGTACATCATGAAAATATTGCAAAGGTTTGACATGTCTGACTGCAAGGCAAGATCAAACTGTAGTATCATATAATGTCCTTTGTTTTCTGTCATGTTTGTATTAATGTTTGGAACTAATTGAAGCAGGTCACCATTGTAAAAGAGGTCTATGATCTCAATGGGTTTTATCTGTATAAATAAAGGTTTTGAATTGAATTGAATTGAAGATCGACTCCATGCGAGTATAAACAACAATTTGACAATGAAGGTGAATCTGTTGATCAAAAGAGGTATCGTGAAGTGGTAGGCAGCTTGATTTATGTGATGACATGTACTAGACCAGATCTAAGTTGTATTGTCAGTAAGTTGTCTCAACACTTATCCGAACCAAAAGAACAGCATATGGTAACAGCAAAACATGTGTTGAGATACTTGAAGGGAACTGTAGACTAGGAGTTGTGTTACAAGAGAAGTGATTCAAAACTAAAACTTGTTGCATTGTGATGCTGATTGGGCAGCAGATCAAAATGACAGACGGAGCACAACTGGGTACTGTTTTAGTCTATGTCAGACAGGACCTGTTATTTCCTGGAAATCTAAGAAACAGCCTACGGTTGCTTTATCCACATGTGAAGCAGAATATATGGCATTGGCAGCTGCTACACAGGAACGTTTTTATCTTGTGCAATTATTAAAAGGAATGGACAGTGGAAATGATTATGCACCAGTGACAATCTTTGAGGACAACCAAGGGGCAATTGCACTATCAAAGAATCCTGTGTGTCGTCAAAGGTGTAAACATGTTGATATCAAATATCATTTTGTTCGATCTGCAGTTAGTGATGGAAACATTAATGAATACTGCCCAACAACAGAAATGGTAGCTGATATTTTAACCAAGCCTGTAACAAAGGGCATGATTGAAAAGTTTGTGTATTTCATTTTTGGTGTTGAAGGTTAAAATGAAAAGAAAAAAAAGTGTAAATGTATGTCAAAGGTTGTCAGAATAAGATCAAGTGGGGGTGTTGAACTGTTGTGAACGATTCATCTCTTGAATGCTCTCATGCTGACGTCATATCTGTCAATCTGTCAATCACACAGCTGGTTCTAATAAAGGGATCATTGCTGGCTCACTCGAGAACTCAGTCAGTGTCATGTGAACTACAATGCAAGTGTGGCGTCTTTTATTCCTCCGTCCGTAGTATTAGTCCAAGGCTATCTAGACCTTTGCTGGTAATGGCTGCTGCGCCAACAGAAGCATTAATGTTCCATCTTGTCAGACTGTCTTTGTGACTTTTACAGAAAAGAGAGTCAGGGTCCGTCCGAAACACAAAGCCCACGTGTCAAACGGTCACTGCGGTTACAGAGTGAGGTGCGTGACTGACAGCCGTGCATTCAGCTGCACACAAAGCCGTGCACCTTCGGAGGAAAATTGATCATAAAAAGCATGTTCCTGTAGAATATTCATAACATCTCCGCTGCTCAAAATAAAGAAGCTGCATATTCCCTGGCAGTTTATTGTGCTTTGCATAAAATGATTAGACATAAGCCTCTAATGTGCAGTAGATCCAACCAAACTTCTACGCACAAAAGTGATTGTTTAACATTGCAATTACTGGGTTGCCGTAGATATATTTGCATGGGGATTAGACCAAACTCATCTTTATAACCGGTTCACTATAATTATCCTTTTAGCATCTGCATTACATAACACCCCATTGTGCACAGGTGAGAAATAAATAACTAACATTGCAATTTAGGGACGGGTGGCGCAGTGGTCTGTGCGTTTGATCATCAGATCAAGGGGGCGTTGGGGAACCCGCTCCCGCCCCACTGCGTCAGGCCGTTGTGTCCTTGGGCAAGACACTTCACCCGATTTGCTCCTGTGGGTATTGTCCAGGGGCGTCGCCTGGACCTGGAAACATTCGGGGCTTAGCCCACAGTGGCGGCGCTACAGTCAAATGTTCTACTGCAAGACTCCCCAAACGCACATACACAATTGCGCCATCTAGTGTCACAAACGTATGCCTGCATTAGCTTTGTTACGGCAATGGATTGTGGGAGATTCTCATAGCACGTGAGGATCTCTTGAGGGTAAGGTGCCTGTATTATGTCGGTGGACAAAATGTATGTTTTTATTTTCTAAGGACAATAACGTACTGTTGTGTTTGTGTAACAAGCCCCGCTATGCAGGGCGCGATGACAGATAGTATTCCTGCAAAACAGGAGAAATGATGAACAACCAAATTCTTAGCTGCTCGTTTGGCGGGTCTTGCCAGAATTTATTATTCATTTGGCACACACAATTGTTAATGCCCTTAACCATTTGACACAACACACACACAATTGTTAATGCCCTTAACCATTTGACACAACACACACACAAAATACTTAGGATATAAACCTGGAAAATATGTAAGTACAAAATGTATAGGAGCTGTAAACAATTACATTTACTTGCATTCACTTTGATCAAAGCTCAGTTATGCTACATTAAAATAGCGACCGCCATTACACACACACGCACACAGCAACCACGAGGCAGTCTCCTACGCAGCATTGAAGACAATAAATAACGTCCAAACACCACTTCAAACACTAGGACATCGTGACACAACACTACCGTGGATTATTATAACACTTGTGACAATATGTACACAAAACTGACCTGCAAAACAGGAGAAATGATGAACAACCAAATTATTAGCTGCTCGTTTGGCGGGTCTTGCCAGAATGGCAAGCCAACGGCAGCACCGTCTCCACATCAGTCCGTTTACGGCAGGCGCTAATCACAACAAACCCGTTTACGGCAGTGTTAACCTGCCATCTACTGCCCCCTGCTGTCCATTGTTAAACAGGTTTCTAAAATGATATTAAATATAAACATAAAATTGTGATCACACACTGTGTGAGTCACATTTGTTTAGTTTAATGTTAATTATTTAATGCTCACAGTCACAGCAATATGTTTTTTGTGTGATTGGCTATTTGCAGTGGCGAGCCGTGACTTTTATACCTAGGCCCTCTGACCCCCACCCCTTCCCTCAAGTTATTATGTCACAGCAGAGTATACTTCAGCGGAATATCAAAACAACGGCCCGGGGTGCAAAAAGCATCAATGAAAGCGACCCTCGACCACACAAAACAACACCTGTAAATAACCCTATTTGTGTTCTTTGAAATTGAAAAGGATATTGCATTGTGTTTGTTACTTTCGTTGCAGTTGTATGTCGTAAGTGTACTTTGGCATGCTTTTATTTTGAAGGCGAGTTAACGCTGTTGACAGGAAGTTGTTGTTGCTATGGAAACAAGAAAAGTTGCACAGCGGGCGGAACTTGTCATAAAGTCCGCGATAATAACACCCACCCATTTAGAGGGAAGATATGATTGGTCAATTGTACTGTCATTTGACATTACTCTCTCGTTTTAGTTACTATAGTGGGCCCTCTGTGAATTCATAGCTGGAAGTCCAACAGCTCCTCTCTTCACAGACTCGCAGAGAGGGGCTTCTTTCATTTAACCCTTCACATTCCAACAGAAACTGAATAGGCAGATTCGAAGGATTTATTTCTTTGGAAATGTTATTTTAAATACAATTAAATCAAGTTATTTTGGTAAAACTAATGAAAAATATAACTAAAATGTTTTTAAATATTATTTTGTAGAATATCTTAGGCCCTCACAGAGTTTTTTTAAGTTTAATGTTTCACATCGCTTATGAAAAATATACTATCACTATACGATCACTGATATTTTGTTGTTGACTGGACACTTCTTTTTTTAAAGAGATAGCATGTGAGGATCTCTTAAGCAATGAAGCTCACATGTCCTTTTTATATGCTGTCCATTGAAATGCAGGAAAGTAATCACCAACTGTGAGTAAGGAATCAGGATCAACTGTGTACTACTGTAAGGTAGCTTCTAGCTTCATGTCGAACACTGACAGTAAGTCAACATTTCCCAGAGAGCTTTCTTTGAAATCACCAAGTAACGCTAAAAAACACAACATTTATATTGTATGACAAAGTGTTTATTTAATATATCTGGCTAGCTATAGCTACTTGCTAACGGTTTAGCTTACCCGCGCGATTCAAAGTAACGTCAACGTAGCTGTAATTTATGCTTTGCTTACATGTTCGCATAACTTGTACATTTACTGACAGGTACATACCTTGTTCACCTGGCTCAGGTGGTGGCTCTGGGGTTGTTGTGTGAGCCACCACTTGAGAATTACCGTCTTTTTTATTAAAAAAAATGTCTAATGTCCATCTTCAGAATCTCCACGTCCGGGGCTGACAATTTAAAGTTTAAACATTGTCACAGAGAAGAGGTACGTACCTGTCAGCCAATAAAACACGTTTATTTCCATGCAACTCTCTGATTGGTCTGGTGGCGTCGTCTTGCCTCTGTGTTGCATTCACTGAACATGGGAAATTACATTTCTGCCGTCCGTCCTATAGGTAAAGTAGGTTAATGTATTATATTATTGAGGGAGAATTTGTCCGGGGCTAAAGAAAAAACATCCGGGGCTAAAGCCCCGGATGCCTACCCCAGGCGACGCCCCTGGTATTGTCCACAGTAGATGACCATTACATATCTTAATGTGTATTTGTAAAGCGCTTTGAGAGTCATTGATAAAGCGCTATAATAAATATAAGGATTACTATTATTATTATTATTATTATTATTATTAAGTTGCAACAGTAGGAATTCTGACAAGTAGTGTAAAAGAATAAGAAAAAAACATGTTTTGCTGCTTACAATATTCCTTTGTACTCTATATTTTGTGAAGAGACAAGTATAAAACAGGTAGTATGGAAAAAAATAACACGGTTGGTTAATACTTGCTCTTGGAGCCAGCCTCCCTTTCCTTCCTGCACCTTTATGCGCTTTTGTGTTGGCTTCATTTTTCAACACAGGCGGTAACCGCTCGATTAGTAGCAGTACTTTAATATATTTTCTGTAACTAATTGGAAGCCAGTGTTAAAGATTTAAAAAACTGGAGCAATGTGCTCTGTTCTCTTAGTCCGGGATAAACCTCCAGCAGCAGTGTTATGAACGAGCTGCAGCTGCCTAATGGTCCCTTTGGGAAGACCAGTTAATAGGCCATTACAATACTCCAACCTACTGGAAATTACAGCATGGGTGAGCTTTTCTTTGTCATTTTGGGACACCGAACCATTGATTCTGGATGTATTTTTAACAAGGTAGAAGTATTTCCTTTGAGATGGCTGTTGAAATTGAGACCTTAGTCGGTAGGGAAGCAGAACATGTCGGCTTCATTTCACATGTTGGCGGGGAGCTTCTCAGACATCAGCGACACATCAGCCTCCGACCTCCCTTCGGGTCGTCACTGTCCTGAGAGCCAGCGGTCCTGTCAGCGACACAGCTCCTGGGAGGACAGCAGGCGGATAAATTGTCCAAACTTTTTACCAACCTGACAGTTATCAGAAACTCCAAGGTGGAAAATAGTCAATGACAGCTCGATGATGAGTGTAGTGGAAGAAAATGTCACTTCCTGCACCCAGCAGAGCTCGACAGCAGCATTTCAAAAAGCAATTTCACTTAATATCTAAAAACAAAATTCTTAAATGTCAAATCATTAAAACGTCACATGTATTAGGGTGCCAGTATAGCGTATAAATAAAGACTGTCATGTGTAATTGCTGCATTTGGATAGCCTTTGGTAAAATAAAATCCTGCTAAGATCCTGTATATTGCATAAATTATAACTGTACACTATCAGCGATACATGGGAAGAATAACAAAGCACACAAATCATTGATGAAAAGATTAGAGTCAATTGCAGATAATAATAATAGTAGCCTACATTTCAAAGCGCTTTTTCAGGTGCTCAAAGACGCTTTACAGTGGTGATAAAACGAGATAAAATAGAATAACAAATATTAAAACAGCAACACAACATCATTCACAAATTAAAAGCCAGTCTGAAGAGGTGTGTTTTGGTCAGTGTTTTGAAAGTGGGGGGGAAGGGAGTTCCAGAGGGTGGGGGCAGCGATGGAGAAGGCTCTGTCCCCCCAGGTTCGGAGCTTGGTTCGTGTGGGGATAGAGAGGAGGTTTGCTTCTGATGAATGAAAGCTGCGGGAAGGGGTATAGTGGTGGATCAGGTCGGTACAGATACTGTATATTTATCTCATGTTGACCATCTTTAAATTAGTTTAGGTCTAGAACAAAGGCTCATAACCTAGTTTATAAATGTGCTCATTTCACTACCAATTGTTGGCTGTATAGAGACTTTTAGTGTGTGGTTTTTTATTTAAATTACTCAGAGAATACTTTTATCCAGGACTAAAAAGAGGCATTAGAAGTCCTTTTTCTTTTCCATATGATAGTTATAGAAGTTCAATCAATGTCCTTTCATCTATCGAGCTGAAAGCTGTTCAAAGGCCGGCCTTGCAGAGAATATGAGGGCATGTGTTCCAGAAAGACAAAGGCTGTCAAATGAATGGCAGCAGAGGCACGGGGAACCGAAACAGAAAGGGAAATCATTTATAAGCTATTATTATAATGGCACGATTTGATGTCCTTTGTACTTTGTAGTTCCTTATCATTGCTAGTGTCTAGTGCATTAGAGAGGTCTCTTTTCTTAAAATAAGCTACATCATGAAATCAGAATCAGAAATACTTGAATTGTCCTGGGGGAAATTGGGTTTCATGACAGTTGTTCCATTTTAATTCCAGGATTAAATAAATGTTTTTTTTAATGTAAACATAAGGAGTTAAAATGTGCACAATAAGATATATAAATATAGGATTTTAAAGGAAATGTTAAATAAAAAAAGAATAAAATATAATGTAGACTAAAAATTGAATTCAAATAATAAAATATGACAAACTCAATATTTGACAAAAATAATAAAATATGACAAACTCAATATTTGACAAAAATAATAAAATATGACTTAAACTAAAAATATTATCAAAGAATAACATATCATATAAGGTACAATTAAAATAATTAAATATTATATAAGTAGAAATGAATGAAAAAACAATATAATATTAAATAAACTTAAAATAAAATTATATATATATGATAATATATAAACATACAAAGTTAAAGGTGGGGTAGGTAATTTTGGAGAAACCAGCTCGAGTGCGCTAGAATTTGAAAATACACAACCGGAACAAATCTGCCACTTCCTTACAGAGCCCCTCCTCCAACACACACGAACGCGCACATGACCAATGAGGGCACGAGATAAGTTTGTGCACAGATGGAAGGCTGACAGGCAGGTAGGCCATCCAGTTACTTTAGCCGGGCCGGCTCAGATCATTGGTCGTGCTTTTTACAGCGCCACGGCTTCCAGAGATGAATTTTTTTATGGATTTTTTGTCAAAGCACTTCAGATATTCATTGCTATCGGGATGTTAAGAGCATTCCATGGAATATAACAACAAGTGTATCTCAAGCCGGTTTCTCAAACTTACCTACCCCACCTTTAAGTGCCAGCACATGACTCAAGTGTACACTTAACCAGCTCTGTTTGAATGATATAAGACTGCTATTTTTAATGGGATGTGAGTGTTCTGAACTAAGTGGTTTAAATGCTTCATCTGTCATTCATACCATCAGGTTCCTCACCCTCTTTAAACTCCTAAGTACTCTCAATAAAACCCAGCGGATAAGAGTCCTGTACTTCAACAAAGTCCACAGACACTTGTTAAAATCTCATCGACACTCGCGCTTTGCTGAGCATTCACCCTGGATCCGGGCCCTTATCTTTGTTCCCAAACCTCTCTCACAAACTGTTGACTTATGGCGCATTTCCACTGCAGCGGGTAGCCCCGTTTAAGCGTCCTTAACCGTCCTCAAGCGGTCAGGCCAGTTTTTGGTGGCCTAGTACCGGCTAGCGGGTACTTTTTCCCTCTTTTTCTGGCCCCATAAAATCGTGGTTCTATCAGACCAGGGCCAGGGCTGAACTAGTGACGTCAACACTCTCGACTGCTGATTGGTCAGAGAGAATCGTCACAAGATCGCGCGCGAGTTCATCCCTAGCGTCGCATATATATTTAGAAGCAAGCTTGCAGCATTTTTATAAACAGCATTTTGTAAACGGATGAGCTACAAAAATGGCTACGTCTAATAAGAAAAGCACACCGTGGTCGACCGAGGAGGTGACGACGTTCCTACATCTCATTGGGGATGATCAAATCCAGCGGGAGCTCGACGGAACAACTCGAAATGTGAACAAAAACAAAGCCGATCGCCCCGCCTACACTGCGTTGCTACCCCAGGTCCTAAACTGTAATGGAAATGCGCCACGGCCTCGGACGGCCAGCGAGGCAGCCCGAGGCCTGAGCGAGGACGCTTAGGGACGCTTAAACGGGGCTACCCTGTTGCAGTGGAAATGCGCCATTAGTGTCATCCTCTAAAGACACTGAGGTCTTTAAGCGCTCACACTTTAGAGTAAACAAGAAAAATATACAAAAACAACTCTGAACTTTTGGTGGTTTTCTGCTGAGAGCTGTTGGTTTTATACCGAAGATATGACTGTTGTTTACTCTGAGAAATAAACGGCTGCCTTTATATGACACTTTTATCCCCTTGTTTTTTTACAAAAGGCTTCTCGTTTACCAATTCACACACACACACACACACACACACACACACACACACACACACACACACACACACACACACACACACACACACACACACACACACACACACACACACACACACACACACACACACATTACATTGACTTACATGCATTTCCTGGAGACTTATCCTAACCTTAACCATAACCAACACATGCCTAACCCTAACCCTTAACCTTACCCTCATCTTAACCCTAACCAAGTCTTTACCCTAAAATTAATGATTCCCCTCATCAGGACCTCCAATTTGTCCCCATAAGGGAGGCGAGTCCCCACACGTGACTGTGTAAACAGATTTAGGTCCCCACAAGTATAGTAATGCTAGGCCCCACACACACACACACACACACCCACACACAGATGTAATACTTTTGTAAATGTAGCTATACTAAATGTAAAAAGACTTTCTTAAAAGGAAAAGGTTTGCTTTTAAAATCGTTTGGTATCAAAATGTATTCAATTTAAAAAAATTAAGTACTCATTAAGCGTTATGGCCCATGTCATATATTAAATTACTGGAGTATTATTGGATGCACAAATATGTAATATGTGATGTACTTTTACATTTAGCAAAGGTGGAGCTCATTTCAATAGTTTGTATGCTGCTCTTGGATATTTGAACCCCTAATTATATGTTATTGTTGATGTTTTTGTTGATTTAAATTGTGTTTTAGCTCATCATTTGCATCTGTAAAGTACCTAGTAACTAAAGCTGTCAGATAAATGTAGTCAAGTAAAAAGTACGATATAATATAGAAGTATTAAGTAGCGTTAAAAGAAAATACTCAGATAAAGAACCTCACATCATAAATTCAATACTTGAGTAACTGTACTTCCTTCCACCACTGTGTGTTGGCGATCACCACAATTTGGGGTTCAACATGTCAGCCAAGGACCCTTCAAAAGGACAGGAGAGACTGGGGATCAGACGCCTGATTAATGGACATCCCCCTGAGCCACAGGCAGAAGAAGCTCTATTAGCAGCAGCAGTAGTACCAGGAGTAGTAGTAGTAACACAGGGCATGATGGATTACCAAATTAAATACTCAAGCCCTAGGTTCACTGCCTGTCAGCTTGTTTTAATTTACGTATTGTCAATTTGCATCACTGAAGAATAATATACATATTTAAGGTGCTGTTGCATCTTTGAACCTCTTTGGACCGTTTTGTGAGAAAGAACTCTTACTAGTAAATGTGATTTAAATGATCATTTGTTATCAGAATCAGAATCAGAAACGGGTTTATTGCCGATAGGTTCACACATACGAGGGATTTCACTTGATGTCATGGTGCATACATAAAATATAAAACAAAAATGTAAAAAAGTACACTGATAGTGAACTATATTAAGAACACTGTAATACAAATATAGTAAGATAGCAATCAAGTTAAAATAAAGCAGTAATTTACAACGAAATAGAACATTTTTACACTACCCACTTTTACAATTTCCATCTTCCAGTTGAGGGTTTAGAGATTTGAAGCAAATGGCTGAAAAGGTATAGTTTTGGTGTGATAAGGTAACAAAAAAAGACTTGGATATTACGGAAACATTTCTGTCTTTGTCGGATAAAAATACACAAATACAATTATTGTGATGACATGTTCAACTGAAACCAACTAAAAGCGGTGTTTGAATGTAATATTAAGTGATTATCTGCCGTTATATGGATAGTAATCTCAATATTTCTTGATAAATGTCAATGCACAGGTTTTTGTACTTTATTCTTCTAATCTACTCTACAAAGAATGGAAATATTGTACTTTTTATTTCTAGTATTTATGTCACTAGCTACTTAAATTAATATATTTCCCATAACAAAGAAGTGGGATGTTTTTTATGAGGTTAATGCACACTTTATGGATTAGCCTATGTTTTTTTTTACGGCTGCTGCCTTCCTGGTCGTTTTAAATGTGTTAATCTGTGTGATATGTAAATGAGCTGTGCGGTTGCCCTGACGTCATTGGCTGCCATCTCCTGGTCCGCCCCCTGAAGATTGTGATTGGAGCACGCCGGGCCCGACGCACTCCAATCGCAACGCCCAGACGGCGCACACCTGCTGGAGATGACTACAAAGCCTGGGGACGGACATCATTCGAGAGGCTCTGTTGTTGTGTACAGACGCCTCACCCTCCTTGCTGATAACTGTGTACCTCGTGTGGTAGTGACTATTGTGACTTACGGTGTTTAGCTTAGGTTAGCGTTACGTGATTTATACTCACAGGTAGCTGTGTTTGACTACAGCCTTTTTCGTTGTAAATCTTTATTTTGAACAGGCTCATTTTACCAGAGTCCTCCTTTTGTTGGTTCTTCAGTTAACCTGCTCCTTTTGTTTGTGCCTGGCCGTTTTTCCTACATTTTATTTAACTTGTTGTACAATAAACCTTGCAATTATACCAATTCTATTCTGGTGTATGTTGCATTCCTCTTCCCCTAGATGGGAAGTAACAATGATATAACTACTTCTCTTTAAAAAATGTCTATATCCATAGCCAAACCTGCAGCGTTGTAGTTCTATGATTTTATGTGTTTTACATCTATAAATGTCTTATTTTTCAAGAATGTTGTGCTTCATGGTTTTCCTTTTATTTATTCGTTAAAGGCAATAATGTATCATTTACAGTATGTATATTATATTAACATAGTGACAACAGAGAACTAGACTCACAGCAGAGTTGATTTTTCTTTATTCAAAGCCTGTATTTCCCCGCATAGAGACGTCGAATTGAAAGAAGAAATGATCAAATCAAGTTTGTTCTGTTTTGGTTGAAATTGAGTCCAATTCTCAAAGATATCTGACTCCCATTGTGCTTTTTGTGCACTCCTATTAGAGCTATTTTTCAGTGTTGCTTTAAACAACGCACACAACACATTCAAAATTGGACACCCTTTATGATTTCCGCGCAGCACAAAAGCAAACCCCCCGTGGTGCATTAACATCTACGAGTGTGAAGAATGCAAACAAATAGGTGTGGGAGAAGAATGTGAAGTTGTATTCAAATAATATGAATCATTTGAAGCTTTTCACACTTGGAAGGGAAGGCATCCAAATGTTCAGAAATATATAAAAAAAAGACAGCTGGACATCTCTACTCTTCTGAAATGAATAATAGATCTGCTGGCACATTCAGAGAGACTGGCACAGTGGTCTCCCTCTGTTAACTTCAACAATGGAAATGTGCCTACAGTATATTCTCTTAAATTCACAAGCTCTAAAAGCCATTTATTGCACTGCAGAAGTGACTGGAATACTTTTTTATTGAAATGCACAACCTTCGTTTAGCACTAGCCGGCCTAATATTTCACATGGAGCCATGTAATGGGAGCAAAATGAAGGGCAAAGTGTTCCAGAAGGCCTCTAGGTCAAGTTAACATTTTTGCACTAATGAAAATGTAGCCTGAGAAAAGTACGGCGTACAACAGCGCTGTCAGGAACTGTTTCAAGGGTAGAGGTTTATGTCTGGTTCCCCGTGAAGGAATCCCAGGAATAATAAATGTTCATTTATAATTAAGGACTTCACTACTGCAATAGAATTTGCTCAAATGACTGGGAAGCATTAGAAGCAGCATGGGTGGGTGAACTCAAATAACCCCTTTACTACAGATACAAATCATCACTTAGTTTGGTAAAAGGCTGTTAATAGTATTCCTATAAAAACCAATGAAACAAAGGCAAGCTATGTATTCTTCTAACAACTATTGTACGTGTAATCAAAGCCTGAGATATCTTCTTCTTCTTCTGTGCCACATCTGCAACCATGGGACTGGGCTCTGGTTTCAGAAAGAAAAGAAGATGAACATAATAAGGCCCTTTAAAGAAAAACAACAAAAATGAGTCACATAATTGCATGTTTCTTCTTACAATGAAGGACACTTATGTCTAATTTGAGTTGTACCCACTTAAACCAACATGCTGCAGTTCCCCAGAGAGCACCTAGTGGATATGAATGCACATTTGAATAAACTCCCATCAAATAAGATAGGATGAAATTAGATCCTGGGGGAAATTGTTGTACAGCAATTGCGGATACATGCAAACACTAAAGAGTATCAATGAAGGGTAAAAAACTAATCTACACATAAAGCACCAAAATAAAACAAGTAATCAGGAAGGACCAAAGATATCAGAATCAAAATTGTAAACCTTCTTGAAAATAAAACAATTGCCAAGAACGTTTACATATTATTGATTTGCTTTGTTGTATAATGGTGCACACAATTACGTTTTAAAAAGAGCAAAAACAAATCATATAAAATCATAAAAAACTAAAAAGTTAGTAGGAATGTTTTCAATAAATATAAAAAAACAACAGTCAAAATATGACAAATTACTCTGAAAGGTAAAATAAGTGCAGTATATTAGAATTTAAAGTTGAGCGCTTTGCAGTTTTAAGACTGATAAACAGAACTTTAAAAGTATAGTGAATGTGCAGAGTTACCTTTGAGATATCTACGAGAAGTGGCATGAATAGAATATGAAATCTTAGGGCAGGACAGTTAAGAGTAGGTTAGTTTAAAAAGTGATGTCCCATTATTGCACATCCCGGCTCTTAGTCTGCCCCAATTCAGAGAGTTGTAATGAACTGTCATCCACGGAGAGACAGTAATCCGGAGAGGAATAACAAGGTTTAAACAAATAGAGCAGAACACTGCAGGCCTGATAACGAGGATACATGTAGAAATGACTCCTATTTGCGTCATGTTTTCTAAAACTGCAGTACCGATCTATCCTAGCAAACTATTTAATCTTATTTTATTGTATTTACACCTTCAACTCAGAAACTACTCCCAGTATTTACACAGTAGCTTGTCTAATGAAAGCTTTAGCGCAAGTTCAATAAGGAAGACCTAACTCGAGTCACTCACACGTCACTCTATGGCTCCCTTCCCCCCTCATTAAATATGAGGGCGTCACGCCTCAGCAGCCAATCGCTGCACATGCTAAATGCCTTAAATACCTGCTCTTCCTCCCTGTCAGTTGTCATTGCAGATGATCACACGCAATGGTAGTTGCAATACAATACTGCTTCTCATGAGAAAAAACCGTAAGAAACAACTAGCTCAAGATGTCCAACTCGGACAATTCGGAACACGAACCTTCTCTGGAAATCTCCGATCCCGGTTCGGCTCCCCACAGCGGCTTATCAACAGAGGAAGACTTCCTCATCGCCCGGCTCCTGCAGCAGGGCTTTCCCACAGCCCCAGGCCTCACTCTCTCAGCGGCGATAGCTCTCGGACCAGGTCTCCAGCGTAGCTCCCCAGTCCGGGGCAGCAGCTCCAGCCAGCTTCCCAGAGAGCAGGACGAGGACGCAGCCGCGGAGGTAAAAAAGGGCAGGAAGTCGAGCCCTCCAGGATCCCGTCCCCCTCCAAAAAAAAATAATCCACCCCTTCTCAGGCTCGCCAGTCCGGGAGCGTCAAACACCCCTATGGAGAGTAGCGCGGCCGGCTCCCTGCAATCCCTGGCTAGCTCCATGATAGCTATCGATGCTCGCCTCCAGGCTCTGGAAGACTCCGCCACAGGAGCTTCAACTTCCGTTGCACTCAGGTACTAGTTTTAACGAAAACGTTTGCACTCGACCCTTACACAGGGCTGGGTTGTAACGGAATACATGTAACGGTGTTACGTAATCGGAAGAAAAAGAAGGAATAAAAAAATCAGTATATTCAGCTGGCGTTACATTTGAAAAAACGAGTAAACTGAGTGCAGTTACTTTCGTAAACCTGAAGTGAATACTTATTGGAATTATTGGTGGAAAGTTTCCTCACAATGTAATATTCATTACCGGCAGAACCGTGTGCACAGCGCTGCAGCGTATCTGCGAGCGAGAGATGCAGCGTGTCCGTGAGGCCCCGCCCCGCACGCAGATGAGAGAGAGAGAGAGAGTTCTCTTTCAAAACATATTGGAAGGTAGAAACGGAGATGTTTAGATAAAACGTGGAAGATAACGTTCATGTAGCATTTATTTATTGTCGAAATGATGACATTCATAACGGGATCAAATCTAACTGAATGGCCTGCTGCTGCCGAATGCATGGGGCAAGTAACTGGGAAAAGTTTTAAAAGTGATTACATCGTTTCAGATAATAAATAATAATGATAATGTATTCTATTTAGGGGTGCCTTTCAAAGCACCCAAGAACACCTTACAATGCATAAACTTTTCCAAGGAAAGGTTTTAAGACAGTACAAAGAATGCAGTCTGGGTGAGTTTTTTCTTTTTATGTGCGGTGCAGATGAGAGAGCTGTCAAGAATGACACTAAAATGTTGTGTTCGTGCTCTTCATAAGCCATTAAAACAGTAAAATACGTGTCTCCCGTTCACCAAAACATACCCATCTGTTATGGAAAAGAAAGTATTCTAAAGAAGAAAGAAGAGGAAAAGATAGAAAGAAGAGGAAAAGGAGAAAAGAAAAGATAAAAAGAAGAGGAGGGAGGAAGAAAAAGAAGAGGAAAGGAAGTATTCTAAAAGTAATCTGCCACCGGTACCGGCGGGATCGTGGTTAGTTTCCGATGCGCAGAAGAAAAATCTGGCCCACCCTATATTTTTACAGGCCCACCCTAAAGTAAATTTCTGCCTACGCTACTGGTCCGCACAGCAGCAACAACCAATCACATGAATCTCTTGCCCCCGACACACAAAGCAATAGCAATGTTAAAACTAAGTAAACTGGAAAAAAAAAAAAAAAAAAAAAAAATCCCCAACAGGCGAAAACCTACCAGTTTCACCCACTGTCTCTGCCTCCTCCCTCCATGCCTCGCTCCTCTGGTTTGTATCCCGGTAGATGAACAGAGACTGATCATACAGCACCGGGTGATTCACTACCGCATAATGAATTTTCCCTCACATTTTTGGAATATGAGGAATTACCTGCGTAGTCTCTCCCAACATACACGCGGTCTGATTGGCTAGCGCTTGTACCGGCAGATTTGCATAAACGGGATTTCATCGGCTGACGCTTCTGCCGAGGCGCCAAAAGTTGAACATTGCTCAACTTTTTGAAGCGAGCAACGCCAGCAAACGCTCCACGTCGCTTCCCAAAATACAGTTCTACTAAAAGCGACGTCACCCCATTCAAAGTGAATGGGCAGAA
This sequence comes from Gymnodraco acuticeps, assembly GCF_902827175.1. Classification (NCBI taxonomy): domain Eukaryota; kingdom Metazoa; phylum Chordata; class Actinopteri; order Perciformes; family Bathydraconidae; genus Gymnodraco; species Gymnodraco acuticeps. Next base: position 680,482 of record NW_022991603.1, read on the forward strand.
GCATTTGGAAGCTGTAACGCACGCCACCGTGTGGACGGGCCGTCACAGTGGCTCTGCGCCAGAAACATCAACAAATAAATAAATAACTAAAAAAATAAATAAAAATAAAAACATTCTGGAATATCACCCCTCCACTCCCATTAACATCCCTCAGCTAGCAGCTGCGCTATCTACAGATTCCGTGTTTGTTGACTATCTCCCGTCATGGCTCTCCCAAGGCTTCAGGGTAGGGGTCCTCCCATCTCCCACAGTGACTTTCGTAGCAAGAAACTTACAGTCAGCCGCTAAAGAACCCAACATAGTTTCCCAGCTCATCGACAAAGAACTTCTCAAAGGATATATAATCGGTCCTTTTAGCTCCTCCCCCTTCTCAGTGTTCCGTTCAAATCCCATCGGAATAGCCACACGTAAATAAAAGGCTGATTTTCGATCTGTCCGCTCCCTGCTCCGGCCCATTCTGCAGCGTCAATAGCATCATCCCTCCAGATCAGTTCTCCCTTCACCATGCCTCAGTGGATAATGCAATAAAGATGATCAAGTTCACAGGGCACGGAGCTCAGCTCTCCAAAGCGGACATTACCGATGCCTTCAAATCATCCCCATTCATCCGTCTCAGTGGAACTTGTTCGGTATTAAGTGGGAGTCCAAACTCCATCTTCGCGTTCGCCTGACCTTCGGGTGCAGAAGCAGCCCCTGCATCTTCAATTCCTTCTCGGAAGCGCTCTATTGGATCCTGCTGAACATCGTCAGAATCCCCTCCGTCCTTCACCTACCGGACGACTTCCTCCCCATAAACCCGCACAGGACAGCTCAGGGATCTCACTGGCCAAGCTTAAACACTGCTTCAGGAGTGAGGTGTCCCTCTCTCCAAAGAGAAAACGTTAGGTCCCGTCACACGCTTAGAGTTCTTAGGCATCATCCTCGACTCCATAGACATGAAGGCGTCTCTCCCCTCAGACAAATCGCAGCGCATCCAGGACATCACCAAGTCATACTGCGAGCAACAAGTTATCACAAAACAACTGTCGCTCTCCCTTCTCGTACACCTCAACTTCGCCATGCACATCATCCCCCAGGGGCGCTCGTTCATCTCCCGCCTCCTGGACGCAGCATCAGCGGTCGACAACCTCCATGACTGCGTTTTCTTAGACGAAGGCTGCCGCTCAGACCTTCGGTTCTGGTCCCTCCTGCTCGCCCACTGGAACGGAATTACTTTATTCTACGATGGCCTCGTGCGTTCCTCTGACTCAATGAGGTCTTCACGGATGCCGCCCATCCATGGGTTTTGGGGGGTTTCTTCCAGGGAGAGTGGTTCGCAGGGTCATGGCCCCGTCAATTTCTACCTCAAGACGGTGGTCCTCCTCCGCCTTCACAACCTTCATTCGTCCGGACATCAGCGCCGTACGGGCTTCCCAAAGATCTCTCAGACCCTAACTATGGTAGTTATACATATAACTGGTGGTGGCTCAAACACATTCACAAGTATACATGTCTCACTAAGGTTCCCGATATTCAAAACTGCATTCCTGTCCTAATTCCGCGGGCCCCGCCCACAGGGAATAATGTCTCGTCTCACGCCGCAACTACAGGTAACGGGCTTCATCTCCGGCACACAGGTATTTCATTCCCAGGCCTTGCTCAAACGCATCAGTGTAAAATGTATTTCCTGCAGTCCGCGTGGACTCGGGCCACCGTACACTCCGGCGTCAGTTACAAAACAAAGGAAATAAAGAAAGAGTAAAGATATATATATATATATATATATATATATATATATATATATATATATATATATATATATATATATATATATATATATATATATATATATATATAGCCTGCGAAGTCAGGCGTGGCGGAAGGCCACCGTACACTTCGGTGCCAGTTACAAAACAAAGGAAAAGAAATGAAGAGTAAAGAAAAAAAAAAATATATATATATATATATATATATATATATATATATATAGCCTGCGAAGTCAGGCGTGGCGGAAGGCCACCGTACACTTCGGTGTCGTAGCGGAAGGCTACCGTACACTTCGGTGTCAGTTACAAAACAAAGGAAAAAGAAATAAAGAAAAAAATATATATATAGCCTGCGAAGTCAGGCGTGGCGGAAGGCCACCGTACACTTCGGTGTCAGTTACAAAACAAAGGAAAAAGAAATAAAGAAAAAAATATATATATAGCCTGCGAAGTCAGGCGTGGCGGAAGGCCACCGTACACTTCGGTGTCGTAGCGGAAGGCTACCGTACACTTCGGTGTCAGTTACAAAACAAAGGAAAGAGTAAAGAAAAGATATATATATAACCTGCGAAGTCAGGCGTGGCGGAAGGCCACCGTACACTTCGGTGTCAGTTACAAAACAAAGGAAAAAGAATAAAGAGAAATATATATATATATATATATATATATATATATAGCCTGCGAAGTCAGGCGTGGCGGAAGGCTACCGTACACTTCGGTGTCGTAGCGGAAGGCTACCGTACACTTCGGTGTCGTGGACGTTGGGCCACCGTTACAAAACGAAACCGCTCGCTCCTCGGCGTAGTCAAGCCCTGCTGGCCAGGCATGCGACCCGCAGGTCGTTTTCAGATAAGACCGGCACTGATTTCGGCAGTCAGAGTCTCAGCATGACCAGTAAGCTCCGGCAGTGATTCCGGCACAGTGTCGCTCATATACGTGTTAATCTATTATCTCTCCTCCCCAGATCACCAGTCACCCCACAAGGTAAGCAACTCAGTTCATCTCAGTATTCATACTTCACTGGTTTTGGGGATTTCATCGGAGCGGTGCTTTCCCTCCTGAATGATTATCCTGCAAACCGGGGGCCTAATCGCCAAACACCATTACATTCTCCTGTTGTACTATCATGGCAATCATTTCATTCATATGACGTGTAAACAATAAATATGTAATTCTTACATCACGTCTCTCCGGTTTGAAATGAAAGCTTTAGCGCAAGTTCAATAAGGAAGACCTAACTCGAGTCACTCACACGTCACTCTATGGCTCCCTTCCCCCCTCATTAAATATGAGGGCGTCACGCCTCAGCAGCCAATCGCTGCACATGCTAAATGCCTTAAATACCTGCTCTTCCTCCCTGTCAGTTGTCATTGCAGATGATCACACGCAACCCGCCTCCACCCCTCTCGCCTCCCGTCTCCTTCAGGACAAAGCTAAACCTTCCTCCTTCAGACTGGTCTCACCTACTCATCACCACCACCAGTGTCTAGACCCCGGGGATTTCATCGGAGCGGTGCTTTCCCTCCTGAATGATTATCCTGCAAACCGGGGGCCTAATCGCCAAACACCATTACATTCTCCTGTTGTACTATCATGGCAATCATTTCATTCATATGACGTGTAAACAATAAATATGTAATTCTTACATCACGTCTCTCCGGTTTGAACTAACAGTGTTACACAGAAGCTTTCCAGCCTATTGCATCATACAAATGTGTCGCTGGAAGCCTCATCCAACACAGTGTACACTATGACACCTGCTGATAAGTTATGTTTTCACTTTCAAGCATACAAACCATGACATGTTGCTTGACTCGCCTAAAAAAGATACTGCTGTAACCTACGAGGGTTGTCACAATATATGATCAGAGCGAGGACACAAATCTTGCCGTGTTTACCCCTGCTGACAACCAAGATGACTGAACAATACCTCGACTAGTGTTTCAACCAACTACACAAATCAAAGAGCACAGCGTCTTCCAGCCGCCTCCGATCCTCTGATTCACTCAATGACTCACCCGGAGGCTTCAGCCCTGATGCTGCTGACGCTCTCAGTGGGCCACATGCTCCCTGAGCACAAGGATTTCACTTGTTATGCAATCTGCACAAGGACTTTACACAAACGTATGGTAATTACGGTCTCTAAAATGGACTTTCATTAAGAAGAAGAAGACGTTGATCCTACAAGGGCAAATTCAGTCTTTCACCCTGTTAGAAGATTTCAGACGGACAACTGACGTTTGAAATGTTTATTAACAGCAGCATATAGCTTTATTATGGCAATTTGGCTCCGGCCCCATCAACCACTGCACATATATTACACAGTAGTCATGTGTTAATAAGTGTAGTTTTTCAAATCAATTCAGCCAATTTTAGTTGATAAAAAAAAGCACAATAACTTATTTAGATAGGAAGCTTGTAATACCCTTCCCTTTTCACCTTATTAAAATCAATCTGTGACTTCTGTTTTAAGGAATGAGCTGCCAACAAATTGAATAAAACCCTATGGAAAGCTGTGATATAGGGTGTTTTTTTCTTAGGTATCAAGCACTTATAACTTAACTTATGAGGCAATATACATCACCTCTAGTGAGGGGCCCAGACCTTCGTACGTTTTTCTGTATGCGGCCCACAGTGAAAAAGTTTGGACAGCCCTGACATAGACCATTGAGGACTGATGATTCAATAACTATCCCCAGAGCCTACAGGTGGATGCTGGGCTAGTGGTGGGGCATAAGCAGCTATAGAAGCAGGGCAGAAAAGTTTTGGTGAGGCAGAGGGAGAAATGGAAAATCTTGCAGCTTAAATTGTGGTGTCTCGTCAATTGTGTTAGTTGTGTTTTATGTCTGTCATTTCATGTTTAGTCAGGTATGTAATTCCAAGTCTAGTCAGGTTTCTTTGTAGAGTCAGGTTTTCTTGTTACTTCATGTCTTGTCTGTCTATTTTATGTCTGTCATCTCTAGCCAAGTCCCCATGTATCATGTCATGTCTCGTTTTCCCATTTCCTGTTTTATTTTGTACTTACCTCTTGTCTTTCTTTTCAGGTCCTGTTACTTCCTCACTTTGGGTGTTTTTCCGTCAGCGTCTGCCCCGCCCCTGATTGTTTCCACCTGTTCCCAATTCCCTCATGTTTAAATAGTCCTTGTCTCCCTTTGTCTTGTGCCAGTTCGTCTTGTTTTCAGTGTGCTTCTATGTCCAGAGACCCAGCGTTAAACCAGAGAGGAGAGTTTCCAGAGAGGAGAGTTTTGTTTGTTTGAAATCAAGAAGTTTTGTTTTGTCCTTGCAAGAGTGATTTTTTGTTATAACTTTGTTTTATTTTTCTCATTAAAATATGAGTCGTCGCATTTGAGTCCAGTATTTTTGTACCCCGTTCTAACATAAATAAAGCACCAGATTTGGGAGAATTTGCTTGGTTGGTGGTATAAATGTCACATGTATTATTGGTGTTGGAGTTGACTGCCTGAACAAGCTTGCAGACTTAGCTCCATATGTAAACAGTACAACAAATATTGTTATAGCCCTTGTACATTACTTTGTTATGTCTCTACCTTGAGTCTTGAAATGTAATTTCTTTCTTTTTCTGATTTGAAATGTATTTTTCATTTTTCTGACATAATATTTGAGGTTTTTGATTGCAAACTATGTATTGGTCTAACTTATTGTAGTGATCTTTTCTTTTTAAACTATGCCGTGCTCCCACTTTGTGTTTTGTACCTTGTCTTTACATGTTATGTATACATATTTAATACATTCAATAAATACAAGTAAAATCAGGGGTTCATGCAAAGTTCTACGCCATGAAGTAATGTAAACTATCCTATAATGTATCCCAGGGCCTCATGACCATTTTTCCTCCAACCACAACAAAATGGAGAAACATTTCATGACTAATGAAGCTTAGCGCAAGTTCAATGAGGAAGACCAATACCCCTGGTGTTACACGTCACTTCAATCTCCTCTTCCATTAAGTAATCAGGGGCGTTACTCCCCAGCTAGCCAATCATCGCACCTGCTAACCCCTTTAAATCTGCTCTTCCCTCTCTGTCAGTTGTCATTTCAGGTGTCAACGCACAACCCTCCTCCACCCCTTCGCCTCCTGTCTCCTAATTCAGGGCCAAGCTAATCCTTCTTCCTTCAGACCAGACCGAACCACTTATCACCACCACCAGTGTCTAGACCCCGGGGGGGTTCATCGGAGCGGTTTTCCCCTCCCGAATGATCATCCTACAAACCGGGGCCTAATCTCCAAACATCAGTTAATTCATTGTTGTAATCTGTCAATCATCATTTTCTTATACCATGTGTCCCGGTAATAAACATGTATTTCATACATCACGTCTCTCCTGATTGAACTGAATTTAAGATGCCATTCCAAATTCACCAACTAAGAGATCATGAAAATAAAACACACAAATCCACGTCCAATAATAGTCAAATATGATCCCCTTTTGGGTGTCATTCTCCAATAAATCCTTATCTTTTCATGTGTGTTTGTACTTGAAAAATGTCCTCAGGAAAGTCAGATTCATGAATACAGAATAGTCCTCGACTGCATTCTAATGATGAATCCCATTGTCCTCACAAATTGAAAGTGCATGGCAGTTGATCCTAATTACCATAAACGACACACCAATCACAGCAAAGGGCATGAGACTGCAAGGCTGAGTGCAAACCAGAGATGCAAACACAGAAACAGAGAAAGAAAAATCGACAGAAATTAGTCAAGAATGCCTAAACAAAAGCACAAGAAGGCGGAGCAAGAACACTCCAAAGGTGAAGAAATAATACATTTTTCTGAAGTGGAGGTACTTCTGCTGGATGTGAACAACAAACAAGCGGTCATATTTAGAAGTGTCCATGTCCATGGTTTATCACCTCATATTAAATAATGTGTTTTCCAAGTGTTATAGTGTTTACTTATTTGAATACAATATTGCTTCTGAAACTGAAACAGATAAAATAATGGTGGAAGTGATACTGAACAAGCAATATTGTGATTTAAATCCCAACTGTATAAATGAATACAAATGAAATATCCTTCACACTCGTAGATGTTAATGCACTACTGGGGGTTTGTTTTTCTGCGGAAATCGTAAAGGGTGTTTAGATTAGTTTATTTACTTATAGTGTCGTGGACAGTCCCCATCGATGAACTGTCACAAAAACAGTAAATGGTGCAGCTTTAGCCGACATGGCTAATTTCCAGCTGTTGTCCCCGGCCAGATGGTAATAGACACCCTTAAAATCACAATACATCAACAGCATTAGTTATAAGAAAATATATAAAATAAAATAAAAAGGAGGAAAGACAAGTAGATACCGGTGTGAGGATAAAAGAGAACAATAAACAACACACGTTACTATATACAGTACATGTCACATATAGCACATCACAATCACATCACAGAAACGAGGGGCAACATCCATGATCACAACATGTAACACAACATGTAAGTAACACTCACGCCATACTCAACACAGACTAGTGTGTGCAGGTGTAGTTCTCAGTGAACCATGTTTTTAAGTGAGCTGTGAAGGTGGTGTATGTCTTTGATTTGAGTGGGTAGAGAATTCCAGTTTGTATTGCTATGACCGAGAATGATGACTGACCAAAAGTACTCTTCCTGAATGGGACTGATAGGTCGCCACGTGTGGAGCTTCTAGTGGTCAGTCTGGTGTTGTTACGTTGAGTAACCGATGAGTTAAGAGGTGGAGGTGGAGGGGCTGTATTGTGCAGGATTTTGTAAACCAGAACGATGTTCCTATACTTTATTAAATATTCCCAACTCAGGATGTTATGCTTGTTGAGGATGGTACAGTGATGGGAGCGGTTAAGTTTCTAGTCCAGTACTTTGAGGGTTTGTTTGTACAGGGTTGCTAGTGGCTTCAGTGTGGAGCTGTTAGTTTGCCCCCAGCTTGTGAGACAGTATGTAAGATGTGACATGATCATGGCATTCATGTATAATTTGGCAGATTTCAATGTCATTGTGTTTCTTATGTATTTAAAATTTGCTAGGCTAAACTTGACTCTTTGGGTCACTTTTTTGACTTGTGTTTTGAATGTTAAATTAGCAGTGTGCGGACCAATTTTTAGTTGTGTGCGTTCAGAGCCAACCTGACGCCCCACGCAAAGTGTGATTATGAGGCCCTCTGGTTCACGAGCGGCGACGGGCGGGGGGGGGTTGGGGTGCTAGTGGAGCCTTGAAGCGGCGGAACCGTGCTGCGCAAAGGTGCTCAGTTGAGGCCCTTTGGCCCCGCGCAGTCTGCATGATCTGACTGTAGGGAGGGACGGCCCTGTGTGCGTTGATTAAAGCAACACTGAAAAATAGCTCTAATAGGAGTGTACAAAAAGCACAATGGGAGTCAGAGATTTTATGAGAATTGGACTCAATTTCAAACAAAAACAGGAAATGTTAGACAAATATCACTTGTCGCTGGCTTGAGCTTCAATAATTAGGATACATGTATTTATCATCCTTTCAAGAATGGAAGTAGTCATCACATACAGAGCATTTGATAGTTCCTGAGCAGTGTCCTTCACATGCTTTATATGCAAGAGAGGGCGTTACACAGTCACAAGATGCAGAATACCGGTTGAAAGCAGTATTCTATGTTTAGTTTAGATTAGCTGAGACCCACGTCAGAAATGATCATGCTTGTCATATGTCTATCTCCATAGAGAGTGAATCATCATGTTAATCACATAGCTATCATATGCCTAAAACAGTCCTGATGCTCTTCTAGGTAATCACACATCCTGTTACGTACACAGCTACAGTTGGGCCTTTGTTATCATGTGTACTCTGATATTGGAAGAGTACATTCAGTATTTTCCCAACAAGAACAAACTTGATTTCATAATCCTAACCCTAACCCTTTAAATGAGAATAAAGCCTGAATAAGAAAACATGGTTGAATGTCAGAATCTCTGTGAATAATGTGTAATTGGGGTTTTAATGAATATACACTGAACAAAAATATAAACGCAACACTTTTGTTTTTGCTCCCATTTTTCATGAGATGAACTCAAAGATCTAAAACATTTTCTATATACACAAAATAACCATTTCTCTCAAATATTGTTCACAAATCTGAAAAAATCTGTGATAGTGAGCACTTCTCCTTTGCCGAGATAATCCATCCCACCTCACAGGTGTGGCATATCAAGATGCTGATTAGACAGCATGATTATTGCACAGGTGTGCCTTAGGCTGGCCACAATAAAAGGCCACTCTGAAACGTGCAGTTTTGCTTTATTGGGGGGGTCTGGGGGGGTCCGAAAACCAGTCAGTATCTGGTGTGAGGGGTAGGATTAGGGTTAGGGGTAGGGTTAGGGTAATGTTGTGAATTGAGTGGCCCATGGTGGTGGTGGGGTTATGGTATGGGCAGGCGTATGTTATGGACGACGAACACAGGCCACTCGATTCACAACATTACCCTAACCCTACCCCTAACCCTAATCCTACCCCTAACCCTAATCCTACCCCTCACACCAGATACTGACTGGTTTTCGGACCCCCCCAGACCCCCCCAATAAAGCAAAACTGCACGTTTCAGAGTGGCCTTTTATTGTGGCCAGCCTAAGGCACACCTGGGCAATAATCATGCTGTCTAATCAGCATCTTGATATGCCACACCTGTGAGGTGGGATGGATCATCTCGGCAAAGGAGAAGTGCTCACTATCACAGATTTATTCAGATTTGTGAACAATATTTGAGAGAAATGGTTATTTTGTGTATATAGAACATGTTTTAGATCTTTGAGTTCATCTCATGAAAAATGGGAGCAAAAACAAAAGTGTTGCATTTATATTTTTGTTCAGTGTATATATATATATACATTCTTTTTTTAAACTGGTTTGTTGATCTAGTTTAACCCAAAAGAAGGGAACTGAGATGAACCAACATCAGTTTTAATGATCTGTTCTGTCAGAAAATACTAAAAAGATGAGAAATGATTTTCACAAGAAAGAAAGGCTCCTCGAGTGACACTGAGCTTACCTCCTGCTTTCTCTCATCTACTCTGTTACCAAAAAAAATACATGCATCCAACATCAAGCCTTAGTTTGACCATGTGTCTTGAAAGTGAGTCTGTAGTTTGCATGTCCCTTGCCCTTTTTCTAGCCATTTTCACTAAAAGGTGTCCATATTTTTACATCTATGTATTTCTGTCTTCTCCCTCAGGTCACCAGAGGATATTCACACACCCACATGCCGTTATTCATCAGCCGCTCTCTCAGTAACCTGTATGAATTACACCACAAGTAAACTGTGCATACATAGAGTTGAAACTCTTTAGTGTTGACCATATCAATACTTGAGCAAGCAGAGGATGGAGTAAACATTTGAAATAATCTATTGGCAATTGTTTTAAGCATGCTCAATAATAACGCACCTTTACGCAATGGATTCCCTGCTGAGCACTTCCTTTGTTTTAATATTGAATTCCATATTATTCACAGAATGGCAGCAGAATATGGGTATTGATAAAACTGCCCTTTATTACCTGCAGAAAAAACAATTATTTGTATTAAATAATAGCACCATATCCGGTGTCTACGTGGACTGTGGTTGAACTAGAGCATTATACATTTGGGTTTGAATCTCAAGGAAGTCACCAAGAAAGTTTGCCTATAAGTGAAGTTAACAAAACCAATGGGGGATCTCAGACAATATTTAAATTGACAGCTAAGTTTACAAATAATTGTGTGCGCTGCCTATTTAAAATTAACCAAAAATATAGTACAACAAAGGATACCACAAAATAGGCTCCTTTTAAAACCTTGCAAGTTGTTTACGTAATTCAATACGTTTACGATATCAATTAATTAATTAAGCAGCTTTATTCAAAAGGGACGAGCAGCCAAGGTCACTATCAGTACCTGGGCTCATATGCAAGGTCGTCCTCTTTCTACTTCAATCTTTACAATATTGAGTTCAGAAATTCCTGTCTCAATAAAAAAATATCCAGGATATGCATAAAGACAGTAACGTATCTATGTAGTCGTTTACAAGAATGTTCTCCAATTGTAAAACACCTCTCAGACAGAGATGTGCTGCGGTAGCTGGAGGTTTCGAATAATACAATAATATTGATAATACTAAGATAACAGGACTATAAACAGACAGAGTAGTAGAGGAGCACAAACAGCCTGTTACCCACTCAGACTGCCCTCAGCGACCTCATGCACCCTGTCGCCAAATTTCTGACAGCCAGTCCTCCCACAAGTTCAGTCCCCAGGATAACAAGAGGTGTTTGACTCCTTGGACTCTGCTCTCAGCCACAACACTGACGGGCTCCTACAAAACTCGAGCTGACAGAAACATGAGGCAGGGTGGCGAGGGGAGAGGAGGGGGCGGCTGTAATGTAATTTGCCTGGAGACTTGTCGGCTCCTCGCTGAATGCCCCTCAGTGTTCAAGAGGAAAGAAACAAGCTTCTTTTAAACACACAGTGGAGTCGAAATGCAGCCTAAGAATAACCTAAGAAAAACTTTAGAATGCATTGAAATTCTGCATCTTAACCATACTGTTGACTTATGTGCTGGCAGGATAGTAGTGAACTTTTTGTAATGGGATTAGTACTCAGAATACATTTAAATAAAATTAAACAAACTGTATATATTGTTAAAATGTTTTCTTTTGGGTTATTTCGTTTTTTTTATTCATGTGCATTGACTTTATGACATGCTTCTGTATCATATACATTTTCCACTTTTTTGGGATCTAACCTAAGATCAGGATACACATTTCCTAATATGACATACAAAATATGTTATCAGATAGCTCTGACATTTTCTTAAAATTGGGATAGCTGGCACAATTAAATGGGCCTCATTATGCTTTTTGGGGTCGAAACGCCCATATTGGACTCCTTTGATTACTTCAGTATCATAGAGACATCACTGTCATGAAGCACACACTCCCTCACTAACATCTGGCTTAACTATTGTTTGTTAAGAAATGGAAGCAATTTTGCTTCAGAATTGTCTTTATTGTATTTAAAGTTTATCATATAAAATATTAGGTAAATTAACATACTATGTATTTAAATGTATTTAACTTCTTAAAATATTTTAAAGACACAAAATCAAGAAAGGAATCACCATTACCAGTTTGTTCAGACCTGAGGCCTGTACGATGAAGCCGGATTTTCGCTTAGCGAGCTAACTTCAGGGAAAACCCGCGGTTTCCGGTCCTACGACGTTGGTTCTCTTTTTAGCGGGCTAGATCTCCATGGTAACTTATTCTGAGTATAGCCTGGGGCCTATACTACGAATCAGGATTTTCGTTTAGCAAGCTAACTTCCGGGATTTCCGGTCCTACGAAGCTGGTTCACTTTTTAGCAGGCAAGATAACTTATGCTGAGCGGCTAGCCTGCTCCGGAGCAGGATAGGTTCCAGGATTAAAGATCAACTCAGTGAAAGCACCGCCTGCTGACCAATCAGAGCTCAGTATGCGGAGGAAATACAGTTTAAACTGCCGTTGTAGGAAAGACGGCCGGCCAAAATCACCGACTGTGTGAACGTGAAAATGAATAGAATATCACCTCCCATCTTCAGAGCAATCTGACTATTATAACTATTATACTATTATTATACTATTATGTTAAGAAAGCTTAATTAAATATCTGCCACAACATAAGTAACCGGATCAAAGTAACATTACGTAGCCTACAGTCCGCGGCACTGTGAGTGCAGACGTCGATGTGTCCCATTATCATTCATATCACATCATATCACATCATAATGCAGTGGTTCCCAAAGTGGGGGGCGCGCCCCCCCTGGGGGTGCAGAGGCATGACAGGGTGAGAGACCAGGAGGAAAAATTGTTATTACAACAACAACCAAAAGATTACCAAAAAAATCATAATTTGAAATATTATTGATTCGAAAATAATATGATACAGGACTATTACGTCTGGGTCTCTGTGTTTCATTAGAGCTCGGCTCTGTGTGTGTGTGTGTGTGGAACGAGCCATTTTGTGTGCGTGCGCGAGCGAGAGAGAGAGAGCGCACCGGTACCGGAGATCATTGTTGTTAGCTTCTGGTGCTAGCGAGCTACGCTAACGAATATAAGGAGTTTTTTCAACAACAAAGTGGAGGAGAGTCCTCTCCTGTCAGACTGAGAGGCTCAGTGAGCTAAAGGACTCTCTCAGTGTTATCTCAGTGGGTCTCAAACGTTTTGGTCACCATTAATGTAAACGATTATTTCCGAGGCACACATTTATATGATATAGTTATAAAAAAAATAAGAGAATAAATGAAAAACAGGTTTGAAACACTATATGACAGTAAAACAAGAATACAGTTTAAAAGGGGAGTGATTTGTAAAATATCCATAAAGAAAAAGTAAATCTGTTTACAGTTGTGTTTCATATGGGTGTTGAGAGAGGTATTCATAGATCTCTTCATGTTGCTCTCAAAGTGCACCAGATTGATGCTTTTAACTTCAATATTTAAAAAAATAAATCTTCCTGGGGGAGCATGCCCCCGGACCCCCCCAGAGGAGGTTAGGTCCACACACCACCTATAAAAATAGCACTTTACCCCTGCTTACATGCCGTGAGCTGATTATCGAGCCTTCATTGTAACAGTTGCGGGAACACTGTGTATATGCGTGGGGATTTTTGCAGTAGAAAATTCCACTGTAGCGACCGGTACATTAATGGGAAACCCTAAATGTTTGAGCACCCTCTATGAAACGTCAAGCTACCCCACAGCACCCCCAAAATAAATCTCTGGCGCTGCCACTGAGCCTGACTTGTGTTGGGGGGGCCCCGACTGTTTTGTTTCTCCAAAGAGGGGGCCTGACAGAAAAAGTTTGAGAACCACTGTCATAATGTATCATATATTTCCTTATCTGAGTCAGCTTCTTGAGCCGTATCTGGCCGTGCAACACTCACAGTGTGAGTGTTGCACACCTGGTCCGGAGCAGGGGCCTATACTACGAATCTAGTTCAACATATCCTGGAAATGTTTTGAGTTATTTGGTTGACTTAATCCAAAAGCAGAGCAGCGGGAGCGGTACTGCAGTCGCTTTACCGCACCGTTGTGACGAAAAGGGAGCTGAGCCAGAAGGCAAAGCTCTCAGTCTTCCGGGCCATTTTCGTTCCTACCCTCACCTATGGTCATGAAGGATGGGTCATGACCGAAAGAACGAGATCGCGGATACAAGCGGCCGAGATGGGTTTTCTTCGCAGGGTGGCTGGTGTCTCCCTTAGGGATAAGGTGAGAAGTTCGGTCATCAGGGAGGGACTCGGAGTTGAGCCGCTCCTCCTTCGCGTCGAAAGGAGCCAGTTGAGGTGGTTCGGGCACCTAGTTAGGATGCCACCTGGGCGCCTCCCTAGGGAGGTGTTCCAGGCACGTCCAGCTGGGAAGAGACCAAGGGGTAGACCTAGGACCAGGTGGAGGGATTATATCTCTTCGCTGGCCTGGGAGCGCCTTGGGATCCCCCAGTCAGAGCTGGTTGATGTCGCCAGGGAAAATAAAGTTTGGGGCTCTCTGCTGGAACTGCTACCCCCGCGACCCGACCACGGATAAGCGGGAGAAGATGGATGGATGGATGGATGGAATCCAAAACAAAGCCGCTCGCTAAACTGTCCTACGACGCTGGCTATCAACTCGTTCGCTGAAGCCAGCCGTGCCCTATCTAGTTAGGTGCGCGTTCACATAAAAGGGGTGGTATCTGGAGCATTTGACCAATCACAAACATGGAGAAGCATACTGACAGCGCAGCGTCATACTTCCTGAATGAAAAGTCAACTATTATATTAGTCAAATATAAAGAAGTTAAACTTTAAACATCCATGACTTAAATACTTTATCCAGGATAAAAGCCACATAGCTGCACCTGCAAGGTGAATACAGCTGGAAAAAGAAAAAGTGTTTGAATGCGTACATTAACAGGTGTATGATATCACTTCCCCGTCTAAGACAGTGGATCTGACTTTAATTACATTTGACTCGAGTGTTTCGTTAACTTAATGTGTTGCTTAAAATAATACTTCTGCATACAGTATGTGACACTGTAAGCGTTGCACGCAGGGCTGGACTGGCCATCTGGCATACCGGGCATTTTCCCGGTGGGCCGACGTGCCTTTTGGGCCGACACGTCATTCTTTTTTTTCCTGAAGTCCCGGCCCATAAGACGGGTAGATTGGCCCTAGATGTTTTTAGTAATTGACACTGGGCCGTTGAAGCCAAACTGCCTTTTTTTTCGAGAAAAAAAAAAGTTTGAGTTAGAAATGGAGAAGGCGAAGGCGAAGGCGAAGACGAAGGCGAAGACGAAGGCCAAGCGAAAAGGGGAAGCAGAAAAATTGCAGGCAAGAAAAAACCAGGCCCCTTCGCTTGTGTCAAAATAACCGACATGTTTAGTACAGGTGCAGGTCCATCTTCAGCACCCGTGGCCGATATTGGTGGTGAGGAAGATGATGAGAGGGAGAGATATCAGCGCGAGTGGGGAGAGGGAGGAGAACAGTAAGCAGAAGCTAAGAAAATTAGGAAAATATTATTATTAAGGTTATGATACTCTGTAGTTCTGGAACCCATTAATATCCCCTTGATGAAGCACTAATAAGACAAATATTATTGTTTGTTTGTAGTCTTTATTTAACCAGATGAAAGCCCCTTGTAGGAGCCATTTTGTGGGTGATGTTGGTGTGTCAGTTTATTTAAGTTATATGTATAGTGCAATATTATTTATGAACACTGGGTGGCGGGGTTTAGCTGCACCGGGTGTATATAAGGAGGTCATAGGTGACAGGAGATGGGTGGACACAGTAGGAGAAGAGCATACCGATTCCACCAGCCCGGCAGATGCTCATAGAATCACTAGAACGCTAAATTAACCCTGGTATGTAAAGACGAATAAACATCATCATATACCACAACTAAGGACCGGAAAATCATCTGTTTGTGTCTGCGTCTGGATCACTTTTCAACCCTTCTGCGAAAGTAACGGCAAAAATATATAGGACATAGGAAAAGGAAATTGCCATTACATTAAGTGGAATCGTACTTTTGAGTGAAACTGGACAATTGGATTCACTTCAAATTGGATTAAGGATCGTTTTCGGGGAAAACAAATAATTGGATTATTGCACCATCGACTTCTCATCACGGATCAGCTGCACACGCCACAATCAGCTGGAGATTGTTCCCACCTGCGAGGACCGAAGAGACTGAGAGAGGACTGGGAAAGCGGCCGGGTATGTGCACCGTGCAGCGTGATAAGTAGATTGTAAAAGAGATATTAAGCTGTATTAGACAATGGCTTAGTAAATGGATGTGGTGCTGCAACATTGTCAGCTGTTTGAAACAGCGCGCTGTCAGCTAACGGACAATTCCTGAGAACGAAACTTAAAGGGACAGTGAACATTAATCATGTCTGTGACATCTGACGTCACGTCACAAGATGGCGCTGTTGGACTGCAATCTGTGAGAGAAAAAAGGATTATCACTCACACTGCCAAAGGATTGGAATTGTTTATTGCAAACTGCCAAAAGCAAGAAACTTCAGTTACAAACAAGTAAAGAAGTTAATGGAAGTACTGAAAGAGCTTATGAGCTCAGAAGACAATGCAAAGGAAATACAGTTGAAACTGGTTGAATTTAAGAAGTTGTGTGATGAACTAAAAGAAAATCACAAATCATTAACTGACCTTCAACTGCCTGAAGAAGAAATGGGAAAGCAGTGGCTGCAAGAAAAGATGCATATATTTGATGGATTTATACAAGATGCAAATGTGTGGTTATCTGAGAGTGGACAGGCAATTAGACACTCTATTGTGGGAAGTGCCATAGAACAAAGTGTCAGCTCAGATGACATCGGACCTGATGACAGCATTTCAAAGGCATCACACCCTCAGTCAAAATACAAACCTGGTTCATCACACGCATCATCTACCTCTTCTGCTCGAATTAAAGCCCAGGCAGAAAGGGCGGCTTTAATCGAAAGGGCGGCAGCACTGAACAGTCAACATGAGCTTGATGTAGAAGGGGAACAATTAAAACACCAGAAACAACAGTTGGAACAACAGGAAGAACAGGTGAAACGGAAAAAGGAACAACTGGATATACAAACTAAGCTGGCAGAAGCCAATGCCAGGCTAAACGTGCTCAGCATGGGATCAAGACACACCTCTAGAGCATCAGATGGGATGAGCTCTTACTACAGAAACCCTACAGCAAGATTTAACGTACAGGCCACTGAATTCTTGCCTCAGCCAGCCCAAACCTCTATTCCCAGACAAAGTATACAGACACATGTGCGGGGACATGTTGACATCACACCACCTGTAATCAACAATGGTAATCAAGGTGACATCTATAACCTAATCCAGAGGCAAAATGACAACACTGCTATGCTGGCTCAACAACATCTCACTTCTATTTTACCTCCAAGAGACATTCCTGTTTATGACGGTGACCCATTGCAGTTTGAAGCTTTCATCCGTGCATTTGAAAGAGGAGTAGAGCGGAAAAATAATGATGAAAGTGACTGCCTGCATTACCTAGAGCAATACACTAGAGGACAACCACAGGACCTAGTGCGCAGCTGCCAACATCTGCCTCCAGCTCAAGGTTATCAAAGGGCAAAACAGCTGCTTAAAGAGCACTTTGGTAATGAACATAAGATCGCCACTGCATACATGAACAAAGCATTTACCTGGACAATGATCAAAGCCGAAGATGTGAAAGCACTGCATGCCTTCTCTTTGTTCCTAAGAGGTTGTTGCAATGCAATGGAACATCTCACCTATATGGATGAAATGAATGTTGTTTCAAACATGAAACACATACTTCAGAAACTACCCTACAAATTCAGAGACAAGTGGAGGAATAGAGCATGTCAGCTACAGGAAGAGCGTGGGCATCGAGCTACATTTCCTGACCTTGTTAGCTTCATAGAGAGGCAAGTGAAGATACTGTCAGATCCTCTGTTTGGAAGCATCCAGGATGATAAACCAACTGCAGCTATCAAAACTGTTATCTCTACCTTTTCAAAGGGAAAACCAAACCTAAGAGCAAGTAGTTTTGCAACAATTATTACCTGCCCAAGAACACCAGTGCTAGAACATGTAACAACGAATGGAATGAAAATACCTCCATCAAGCCACAACTCCCTACATTTGTGTTTGTTCTGTAGAAGAAGTGGTCACTCATTGGAGCAGTGTCCACACATCCTGAAGAAAACACACAGAGAAAGAATGGACTTCTTGAAAGGAAAAGGGGTGTGTTTTGGATGCCTAAAAATAGGACACATGAGCAAACACTGCCACAGTCGTTTGACATGTTATGTGTGCAATCAAAGTCATCCTGAAATACTCCACATTGAACAAAAAGGCAAAAGAGAGGAAGCAGAACACACAAAACAGAATGGGAAGCCAATGGAAAGTAATAGTGTCATCTCACCTCATACATGTGGTCACATTGGGGCCGGTGATGAAAACTCCATCTTCTCCATTGTACCAGTACAAGTAAAGAGCCACAAAGGGGACAAAGTGTTACAAACTTATGCATTTCTGGACCATGGAAGTTCATCCACCTTTTGCTCAGAAAGTTTAATGAGGAGGCTAAACCTTACAGGACAAAGGACTAACATTCTCCTAAAGACAATGAATCAGAGAAAGATTGTGTCTAGTCATCATATCTCAGGTTTGGAAATATCGAGTCTGGACGAAAACAATTTCCTTCAACTATCCGATGTGTTTACACATAAAACCATGCCTGTTTCCAAGCACAATATTCCTCTACAAGAAGATCTGGAAAAATGGCCTTACTTAAAGGACATCAAAATTAATGAAATTGCTTCTGGCATTGACCTACTCATTGGGAAAAATTCTCCTAAGGTATTGGAACCTTGGGAGCTGATCAATAGCCAAGGAGAAGGACCGTACGCTGCAAAGACCCTACCGAGGTGGGTCTTCTATGGTCCCCTAAAAGGAAGCAACGACAGCAGAGATGCTAATGGCCACCCTGCTGCTGCTGTTAATCGGATAGCCATGGTACACCTAGAGGAGCTATTGGTCAAACAATACAAGCATGATTTCAAGGAAAATACAAGCAAGGAAACAGAGGAAATGTCCAGAGAAGACAAACAATTCCTGAACATTATGAATCACTCTGCAAACATGTCAGACGCCAAAGAGGATGGCGATGTTGTAGCGGACGCCAAAGAAGATGGAGATGTTGTAGCAGACGCCAAAGAGGGTGGCGATGTTGTAGCAGATGCCAAAGGAGACAGTGATAGGGATGTTGAAGGCAAAACTGAGGCCCCCCAAGAAGAAGAGGGTCGGGATTCAGGTGATTACTATGAAGAGGCAGAAGACGAGCCTTTTGAAAGCCAGCCGACTTCAGACTCCTGTCACAGCATGCCTGACTTCACAGCAGATGTCGAGTTACACCAATCTGACGCAGTGCCTGAGGAAGAAGCCAAGCCTGTGGCCGAGAAAGTGAAAATGTCAGATGGACACTACTGCCTAGACTTGCCATTCAGACAAGAAAATCCCAGCTTGCCTAACAACAAACACGTTACCGAGCAGCTCATCTGCGATTTTGCTGCTATGGTAGCAGGGCACCGGCTGAACCCAAGTGACAGACCTGAGGAAGTGACTGACTCATCAATGCAGGAGCCCTATAAGGAGAGGCTTGGAATTGGGTGAAAATATAACCCACAGGTTCTCTCGACGCTGGACGGGATGGCAACACTACTGCTTCAACCTAAGAACAGCAAAGACTGATGACCCTTAAAATAAGGGAGAAGAAAATAAACTAAAAATTATTTAAGAATTACATGTTAACACATACACACCATTTGTATAGCTCCTTTATTATTTATTGGTAATTGTTTTTGTTTTCATACTAAAGCCAATTAGGGGCCGGTGTGTAGGAGCCATTTTGTGGGTGATGTTGGTGTGTCAGTTTATTTAAGTTATATGTATAGTGCAATATTATTTATGAACACTGGGTGGCGGGGTTTAGCTGCACCGGGTGTATATAAGGAGGTCATAGGTGACAAGAGAGGGGGGGACACAGTAGGAGAAGAGCATACCGATTCCACCAGCCCGGCAGATGCTCATAGAATCACTAGAACGCTAAATGAACCCTGGTATGTAAAGACGAATAAACATCATCATAAACCACAACTAAGGACCGGAAAATCATCTGTTTGTGTCTGCGTCTGGATCACTTTTCAACCCTTCTGTGAAAGTAACGGCAAAAATATATAGGACATAGGAAAAGGAAATTGCCATTACACCCCTTGAGATCAAAAGATCTCTTTTTCAAGGGTGACCTGCATTATAAGAGAAACATTCGTTAGTCTACAAGCTAGTAAGCTGGCTTTTTTAGGTTTTCCCTGGCAAGTTAAAATATTGCTTAATGGGACTCTGATACGTTGTCTCATTGAAAGAATGTCATTATTTTGTTAACCACCATTCATGAACAATTACTGGCAGCTTGTTTTGTTTAGTTTATTTACTTATTTGGTGATAAGGGCAACAGTGGTCTTTTGGGACCTGACATTTTTTTTTATAGTCAGCTTGTTGTGGTAGTTTTGATTGACAATATATAGAATAATATAGAAATAGGTAAAAAATTGAGGCACACATGTAGTTGACCATTAACTGTGTGGTATTGTTATGTCAATGCCTATTTTTATGGACCTCTATCAGGGAATCCATTCATTCTGTATCATTGTGTTGAGCCAGGTAGCATCCCCAGAGGAGGAGAGTGTCAGCGAGAGTGAGGAGAGCAAAGAGCAGGAGGACATAGATTACTTTGCCCGCCCCGAGCCATCGACAGTATGTTACAGATGTTTTTAGAACAGCACCCACAACAACATACCAGAAATCCAGTTGTGCAGAAGGTATTTACCTGTAAAGATGGCACCAGCAGAAAGTGGCTTACATATTGCAAGGGACGTCATATGTTGTTTTGTTTTGTATGTCTGGCATTTGGGAAGAGGACTGACACTGGCACATTTATAACTGGAATGTCAGATTGGAGGCACGCACACCAGCGTACAGAGGAGCACGAAAAGAGCATTACACATTCAACCTGTGCTGAAGCTTTTTTCTTACGGTGCTCTAAAGCAGACATCGAAAGCATGTTTGCTGGCAGTCAGATGTCTGCTCATAGGGAACAAGTCCGAAAGAGACGTCAAGTTTTGGAGCGTGTGGTGGATGTGGTGAAAGTGCTTGGGAAGAGGGGGTTAAGCTACAGGCAGGTGGAGAATGAGGGAGCACATATGCTAGCTGACAACACCGTGGACCACTGTAACTTTTTGGAGCTCATCCTTTTATTAGGAAAGTATGATGTCTGCTTAAAAGAGCATCTGGATGATTGCGTAGAGAAGAGCAAGAAATTGCACCAATCCAGTGGAACAAAAGGTAGAGGGTCTCTCATCACCCTACTCTCCAAAACTACTGTTAACTCCATAATAGAAACTGTTGGTAGTCTAATCAAAGAAAGTATCTCCAGTGATGTCCAGAAGGCCGGAATGTTTTCTGTTCAGCTGGACACAACACAAGACATAACTTCTCAGGGGAACGTAATTTTTAGGAGACAGGGTTGCAATGAGACTGTGCAAGAGAGGCTTGTGGCTTTAGTGAAGTGCCATGCATCCACTGGACAATACTTTGTGAACTTGCTCTCAGAGGTCTTAGAGCATCTGAAACTGGACAAGGGCATGTGTATAGGTAATGCAACAGATGGAGCATCCAATATGCAAGGCCGGTACAAAGGATTTTCTGCACTGATGACCTCCCAGTCACCCACTCATGTCCATGTGTGGTTCTATGCTCATGTTCTTAATCTTGTCCTGGCTGAAACTACCCAAACTGTCATCGAATGTGGAACACTTTTCAACCTAATCAATGACATAGCAGTGTTTATCAGGGAGTCATATCAGAGGGTCAATCTGTGGGAGAAACAAGCCCAAGACAAGAGCCATAGGCGCCTCTCCCCAATTGGACAGACAAGATGGTTTGCAAAGCAAGAAGCTGTCAGAAAGGTGTTTGGAAATTTCAATAAACCAGAGAAAGGCCTCTTTATTGATGTAGTGCTCACACTGGCAGCCATAGAACAGAAGGCAAATGAAAAGCCAACTGTACGGGCCAAAGAACAAGGCTTTAAAGAGGGCCTCCTGAGATTTGAGACAGTGTTAACAGCACAGATATTCCTGAGACTATTTGAAAAAACCACTCCGCTGTCCAAGTACCTCCAGACACAAAAGATGGACATCCTTTCCGCCCATCGAATGGTGAGTGCCACACAAGAAAGTCTCAAAAGCATCGCCAGGGATTTCAAAACTGTGAAAGCAGCTGCAGACACGTTTTCCAAATGGACAAATTAAAACATTGAGGAGAGGGAGGAAGGAACAGACATTGAAGTGGCGGTTGCACTACCTCAGAAAAGAACGAAGAAAAGAAGCAGGGCTGAAGAGATGTCTCCAGATGAAGCACTAAGCGATGCAGAGAGAGCATATGAAGTAAATGTACACAACGCTATTCTGGACACAGCAATCGAGACAATCCACAGGAGGTTTATGACACATGACTCTCTTTGCTGACTTAGCATGGCTGGACCCTAGGAACTTCAGTCAGATCAGAACCACGCCGCTCCCAAATACTGCATTCAAAGAACTCAGTAATTGTCTTATCAGATTTGACAGCAGGGCTACAGTGGAGAATCTACAGTCAGAGCTGATAGGTTTAGCTGGACAGTGGGACAAGCTTAAAGCATCACATGTGGAAGAATATAAGACCAGAACAGTGGAAGATGGATCAGAAGGACAGGACGGACAGACGTGCAATAGGTGTCGTGTGTACAGATGAAAAAGGCAATACAATTACAACGATTAAAAAAAGGATGGAAAAATTAAATTAAAGCGTCAATGTATATAAAAAAGATGCCGTCGACTCATCCTGTAGACTCATCTGGTCCTATCTCTATTGTGTTGTCATAGCAAGGGGAGGCAGGGCACTATAGGGTCCCCCCCCTAAATTCACTAGAAGTCATAATTTAAGGGGTTATTTTTAACCCCTTAAAGGCCCTGTCACACTGTCCCGAAATTGACACCCGATGGACACACGAATATGGAATTGTGAATTTCGCACGAAGATGGCCCCGAACCACACACGAAGGCAACATTTACATTACATTTAAGACATACAACTGCAATGAAAGTACCAAAAACAATTATGTTACAGTACTATGATACTGTACTGATATCTTCAGACTTTGTTCTTTACTTTATCCGTCGTTATATGTAGAAAATATTACGTTTTCTCCGTAATGTTGTTTCCATAACAACAACAACTTCCTGTCAACTGTCCTTCAAATAATATATTATATCCTTTTTAGTTTCACAGAACACAAATTGGGTTATTTACATAATATATTTACATGATTTTGTTGTGCAATAAAACAACCCGATGGACACACGATAAAGGAAATGTTCAAATTCGGCTGTGATCGTAGCAACATCGGGCCATTCGTGAGGGCATCTTAAGCCAACGTATGACCGCCGGTGGAGTTTCTCAGGCTCCAGCAGCAACTTCGTGAGCGGTGGCAAAATCTTTGGCATGCCAAAAAATTGCCGAAGGACCTTGCGAAGGTTCATTTTCGTGTTGAATTCGTGTGTCAATTGTGCCCTTCGTAAGGCCATCGTCAGGGCATCTTGTTATCATCGGTGCCATCGGGCATTCGCCCCGATCAGAGTGTGGGTGAATGCACCGATGATAACATGAAGATGACACGATTTGACAAGATGCCCTCACGAGTGCCTTACGAAGTTGCCGCTCACGAAGTTGCTGCCGGAGCCTGAGAAACTCCACCGGCGGTCATACGATGGCTTAAGATGCCCTCACGAATGGCCCGATGTTGCTACGATCACAGCCGAATTTGAACATTTCCTTTATCGTGTGTCCATCGGGTGTCAATTTCGGGACAGTGTGACAGGGCCTTTAATGATGACAGACCCCCTATTAGTGCTCGGTCACTGTTCGCTTTGTGAGAGGGTTTGAAGGTCTAATTTCTAATGATTGATAGTTACACATACTTGTGGTATGTACAGTATTAGTTTTGTTTGCCCCTGGTACGTAAAAAGGATAATAATAGCGTTTTTAAAAAATTATACTGAGTTATTCTTCTTGTCAGGAACCGCTACTATTCGTTTGTTTTATGGATTTGGGCCGGTCTGGGTCTAAATGCCAGGGCCGATTTGCTGTCCCAGTCCAGCCCTAGTGATGGCGAGATGAAGCCTTACAGTATGAAGCTTTGAAGCTTTCCGGCCAAATGGTTCACAAAAGGGATCATCTCATGGGGCTTCATTTGAACACAAACCCCCCTGTTGGTCAAAGTGTGTGAAATAGGCAGATTTGAATTAGATGCAATACAAAAAAACAAGATCCTTGATGCAAATGCCTTTATACAGATGTTATAAGGGTTATAAAACCACCAGGGTAAGTGTTAGGAGATGTGTGAAGTGATTTAATTTGTTTTAATGTAGTTTTATTGTAATGGAATACCTTTTTTAAGTAATCCTCTCAACTCTGCTTATGTGTGTTGAGTCTGCAGTGTTTGAGCCCTGTGACTGCAGCCTGAATCTACTAAAAGCATTGTATTTTGTACCCATATGCTAGATGACAGTTTTCAGGACACACTGAAGGTCTTACACGATTCACAACTGACTACAAAGCAGGGAGATGCCTCTGCAGGAAAAAATCAAACTTGAGGATATAAAATAAAATACAAAATCTGGTATGTAAGGTGAAACATTCATTTCTAAAGGATTTAGTGCCAATATATGTCAGATTAAGGCAACGAATTAATAAAAGAAAAGTTGCAAAACATAGGAAAAGGTTGTTGACCAGAGGTGGACTGTAACTAGGCATATTTTGTTAGGCTTTGTTCACATTTTATGCAACTTAATGCGTCTAATCTACACCTTAGGCTAAAATAGGACATTTTATAGATGGCTTGTCCCTGCATCTAGCTGCTTGCATCTTTACATTTTCCCCTTGCCTCGCCAGCTCTGTCATCTTCAGGATGAATTACCTTGAAGCTTGTTAATTCCCTTGGGAGTGACATACCTAACAGCTCTCTTACATTCAACAACATTGTTAACGCTTTCAAAAGTGCATTAATTAGCAAGACGAAATTTAGTCATCATAATCTAGATCTTAAACTATAAAAAAATGTCTTTAATCTTATTTTAATTGTATTCAAAAGCCAATTACCAACCAAGTGTAATTATTTTGAGTTCTTTTTTTAATCACACAGGAACCTCCAAAGCCGCCAATAATTTGGTATTCTTTGTGAAAATTGCCATTCTTTGATTTCTGAGGATAAAAAAGTGTAAAGAGCGCCATGCAATGTCGAAACAATATGTGTAAAACTGTAGTTTTATATATTAATAATACATGAGACTTGTATAGCGCTCTTCTAGAAACTCAAATACGCTTATTATTACTCATCTTTCTTGCAAATGAAATCACTGAGACAGTGTTATCATGTTTTAAAAGTTTGTCAGATCAAAAAGAGAAAGAAAATTAAAGTCTGTAATACCAATTATGCTTATAAGTATGATATATGAGGTCATACAGTATAGGAATATATCTCATATTTAAAACAAGAATTACCAGTATCCTTGTGCAAATGAGAAACAGCTTCTAGCTTTTTTGATCACAGAATAAAAGCAAGTTTCAAATCCACTAACTGTATTTCCTTGTGAGCGCTCATGCTTTAAGAATGTGTCTTCCTCCTCATTTGGATGATAATACAGAGTTGGATCTTCTAACAGAGGAAAAAGTTATCTTGCAGAAGAACTTGAGCTTTGAGGTGTAAAATCTCGATATGCTTTCATCGACTGTTGAACATGTAAAAATAGAAGTGGAACATGAGAACGGGCCACTGACAAAAAGATACGAACAAATAAAAGCATAGAGCCGGAGAGAAAACATGGAAGAGAGGGATTGATGTTTCTTTTTTGTTCAGGCAGTTCCTGTGACTCACCGAGAGAACTGCGAGCTCTTCAATTCCCTCCAGATATCCACATTTCTGATATAGGTTCTTATTATTTTCAGACATCTTTATATTCAAAATGAAACTTATAATCATTGTAATATCATTTCGATAAGGACTCGGCACTGAGTCTGACTTAAAGCACACTTCATTAAGCTTTTCATCACAAAATTAGCATCCATCCTCACAGAGAGCCCAGCATGTTGTCTGGGATCAAAATATGCTTCAATGGATTTATACAAAGCAAGACAGGGAGACAAAAGAAGATGTTGTTGTACTGGTTGATGGCTTTGTGGATGTATTTTCTTTGTATTTTCTACTTTAAATTATAAAAACAAAGCCTTAAAAAAGACGCTATAGTACAGGTTTCACTAAAAGCACTATACAATGGTGCTATTGCATGTTACTGTCCACATCAAATTACATAGATAGATAACCCTAACTCTAGTAAATAGGGTGCTTAAAATCAACAGGATCAACCATTTGCCAATAGCCGTGTTTAATCTCCACAAACAGAAAATGTTTCCCCACACTTCGACAGGATATATTTGAACTTTTATAATATTACATGTATTGCCGTTTTTACACCATATTGGTATTACAAAATATTTTTGACAGAACAGCAAGACAAGGGTAGGTAGCACAAGAGCAGTCACACCAGTTATTCTTTGTGGCAAAATCAATTAATTGAAATGTAATTGCTACACAGCCTGTCCTCCTTCAAAAAACGACCAAATAGGTCGATTTTTCAGCAGCTTATTACGACCTAGACTCACGTTTTAAAGTTTAGCACCTCTAGTGGTCAACAATTTGCGGCATATGCTCCCGTTCATTGCAAACGCTCCGGAGGGTCGTATATTCACAACAAATAACCCTCTCTGGAAAATCCTAAATTGTAGGATAGTTTGGCCATTAAAATGCTTTTTGATTAGATTTCTAGCGAGAAGTGTATATTGTACTTTTAGAATTCACGTCCAGTGGATGTGTAAGATCTATAGTTTGATAGATATTACGAAGATGACTTGAGGTCTCGTCAGGAGAACGTTAATATACTACGTATTTCCCCACAGTGTCCATGTAAAGTTGGCGTCAACCCTCATGGGGTGAAAACAGTATTTCCGGTCTCGAAGTTTTCATAATAAAACCGGAAGTATTCCCCTCACTGTCAAATTATGTCACAGTGATATATCTGCATTACTCATCCACTAAAAAACATCAGTTTATCCTTGTTAACTACACAACATTGATTGGTTTAAAATGTGTACAATGTTTTTGTGTTTTTAACCTTCGATTTGGAGAAAAATATATTTTTTGGGGAATTTAGGATGGCCGAAGACACTACATTACCCATAATCCTCAGCTATCGTTTGGGACTACAACATCCGCTTTGCTTGACAAACCCCGTGATTAGTCCTCAAGCTCTGTGATTGGATGTTGGAATGGCAGTGCGCCAAGGTTACGCCGAGCTCTTTGAAATGGAATGAAACCACGGCAGACTATCCAAAACTGGACTCGAACAGGACTTTTATTATTAGTGTAGGACACTTAGGTATGTATAACATCTGAAGATGTGTAGTTTTATTCATGTTTTCACATGATTTTACAGGATATTGCTATATTATTTCACATATTGTAGTTCTACACATTAATATCTGATTTGTAAAACATCACAGACAGAAAGGTATATCCATTATTTAATGGTAAGCTATTGAAATTCTGATTCCATAGATGTGTCTCCCATCACCCAAAACCCCTGACTATTCTCTCAACTCAGTATTTACATTCTTATATTCAAAGAAAAATAATAATAATATCTGTCTAGTCCCTGTCTATCAGCTGTGCACCGTTATGGGGTAAATATAACCTATCTACCAATTGGATCAAATATAAAAGTCAGCCGAATTAGTGTTGATACTGCAAGTCTTCTAATCAGGGCTCTATAAATAAAGAACTACGGCAGATGTGTAATATGTATGTGATTATGTGATTATTTTCAAAGGGAAAATGAAGCACACGCAGAATAAAGTATTATTATTTATTTGTTTATGTTTTCGGATTTCACATTGCATAAACAACACCATATCCCAACATGCATTGCGGCTAAAACATCCAATCACAGAGCTTCAAGGATAGCTGAGGATTATGGGTAGTTTGATGTTTTAGCCTATCAAAACCAAAAAAGAAATGTGTCCCCCAGAATCGAAAGGGAAAAACCTATGGGAAAAACACAAAAGCAGTGTACACAATTTAAACCAATGAATGTTGTGTAACTAACAAGGATAAACTGATCTTTTTTAGTGGATGAGTACTGCAGATATAGCTTTAAAATCATTTGACAGTGAGGGGAATACGGTTTTATTATGAAAACTTCGAGACCGGAAATACTGTTTTCACCCAGTGAGGGTTGACGCTAACTTTACATGGACGCTGCCGCATATACACCTTCTCCGGGTGAGACCTCAAATCATCTTCGTAATATCTATCAAACTATAGATCTTACACATCCACTGGACGTGAATTCTAAAAGTACAATATACACTTCTCGCTAGAAATCGAATCAAAAAGCATTTTAATGGCCAAACTATCCTACAATTTAGGATTTTCCAGAGAGGGTTATTTGTGAATAAACGACCCTCCGGAGAGTTTGCAATCAACAGGAGCACTAGAGGTCGAAAACTTTCAAACGTGATTATAGGTCGTAATAAGCGCAGAACAATCAACCTATTTGGTCGTAATAAGCGCTTGAACAATCAACCTATTTGGTGGTATGAGTAGATTATTTTACGGCAAAATAAGCGCATTCATCTTTTGCATTCAATTAATCTGTGGGGAAATGTAGTGGCAGTGACCAAATTATGTTCCCTCAAAAGAGGCCTGTAGACATTTCTGAGAGAAGAGTTTATCATAAGGCAAGTTTATTTATATAGCACCTTTCAACACATGGCAATTCAAAGTGCTTTACAAAAATGAAAGACATTAAGAAAATGGCATTTAAAAACAGTCATTAAAAAGCAAAGATAATAAAATAAACATGAAAAGACAAAATACATGAATAAAAGTTACAGTGCAGTTTAAGATATGAATAGTTCAATTAAAAGCAGAGGCAAAAAGAAAAGTCTTCAGCCTGGATTTAAAAGTAGTAAGAGTTGCAGCGGACCTGCAGGTTTCTGGGAGTTTGTTCCAGATATTTGGGGCATAATAACTGATCTTCTCCATGTTTAGTTCTGACTCTGGGGACACAAAGTTGACCTGTCCCAGAAGACCTGAGAGATCTAGATGGTTCATAATTTAGCAGTAGGTCAGAAATGTATTTTGGGCCTAAACCTCATATACTGTAGGCTACATCTCTTAATAGATTGTAAGTGGACTAACTGCCATTGTGACTAACTGTAGCACATTCCTAGCTAGCGTGTTAGCTCTCTGATTGATTAGTTCAGCTACTAGAGCTGCAGGTAGTCACTTTGTGCCAAAGCTTCTAGATTCAAAGTTTGCAAAGATGCCTGGATACATTTCCCTGCAGAGACACTTTCTGATGTGATCTGGCCTTGAGACTGGAGAGTGGTTATTTGTATGCCGTGATAAAACAGGCAGGCCTTGCAAATAGAAAAGAGAGTGATTGCCGCAGTCTAAAAGGGCACCTATTATTCACACTTTCAAGTTCATACAAAGGTATTTTGTTTCATACTTTCATAAGGAATAAAGTACGCAAAGATAGTTCTCAAGCCGTATATTATAATGATTGTGCATGTAACCATAGGCCAAATCCAATTCTTGTTGATTCCCATGTTTTCTGATCAAGGCAGCACACAAAGAACTTATGGTTGTCTGATTTTAGTTTGAGGGTTGTTAGGCACTCCAGATATCCAGATAACAGGCTTTGTGAATAGGAAAAACTCTGAACACAAACATGCACACACACCAAGGACTGCGACACAGATATACACACACCTATTGTAATTGTTGTACAATCTATTTAAATGTAAATTGTGTAGCTTTGTACAATTTCTGAATATTTACATGTAACCTAATATCATTATTGCCTTCTCTTTGCTGCTATTACTTTTACTACTCTGAGAAGCCTACAAAATGTAACTTACCTGAGTATAATGTCAATAAAGATATTCTGATTCTGACTCTGACTAAGATAACACCCCCTGTTCTTACATATACCATATAGTATTGTTTGTCATTTTAGTATTTATTATGGTTGAGCTTTTTTGTCATTAGGACTGCCCAATGAAATGCAGTTCTAGACCCCTCCACAATTCACACACACATAAAATATATAAACAAATATAACATCCTTTAAAGTATTTGAATTCAAAATAAGGAAACAATAAATGAGCCAATAATACGTATAAAAGTAGCAGTTAGGGAAGAAATACAAATGAAAAATTGATTTAATTGACAAGGCAGATATACAAATGCGTATTTTACACGCATGTGGAGATATGTGTGATATCAAGGTAATATACAATCATAGTTTCCCATTAAAATTTGAAGACCATGCATTCGGAGCAGGAGTAACCAGAGTGCAATATCAGACGGAAATGTATTGAAATACAAATCCACAATGTAATATATGTAATAAATTAGCAGTTATAAGACTGCAATGCACAGAGAATTCGGTTGAAACTGGCAGGAATGTGCATATGCGCCTCATTCAGACCAGATTTATTTCTCCAGAGGCAATGGTGTAATTTAACATTAAAAAGCCAATATGAAGATGTGATGTTGTACTGTCCGCTACAGCTGGATACGGGCAAATCCATGTCTATATAGACCATATTCCACTCACATTCAAATGCTGTGGAGAACATGAGTTCAATTACAGAGGTGCACAGGGGATATTTTACTCCCCACTTCACCCTTTCATGTGAATACCATTCGAATGGGTCTATAGAATACAAAATACATTTCAAAAGAAAAAAACATGCATCGTGTTCAGTTGCAAATGTGCCTTTAAATGAGCAAAGCCTTTTAGTGATTCAAAGCGTAAAAGGAACAGACTATGGAGAAAATGAAACTAAGAGGAGTGGTACGTTCAAAAGATCTCAAGGACACTTGTAGTTTTCAGAGAGGTCACATCTGTAATAGACTAATGTAGTTCTCACCTTCACAGTTTATAGGAGCAGCCTTGAGGGAAAAGGCCAGCGAGAGTGAGCCGAGCTCTGGGCTTCGGGGAGGCCTGTGTGGGCTACATGCTGAAAGGGTGCCCTTCATTTCTAGACAGCATGCCCTTTTTAAAATACAATCATAGATAGAGGGTGAGTGGCAGGCTCACTGTTGTCTGTCCCAGTTGCTACACTAGGTCACAAACGTGCCCTCAAGAGCCTCATTTGTGCACACTCATCCGGAGTCCCACGTGGGGTTAGATTTAAGCAGGAAAAGCTATTTGCGTAAGGATAGGAAAAGACTGTGAGTTCCTTTTTCAGTTAAATGGTAGACACTTTTTTTCCGGCTATCACTTGCTGTGCATAGCCGTTTTGTTTGAAACAGGGACCAGCTGATTCTGCTGTAGTCGCTAACCTGCCAGTCGGACCAATGACTATCCCAACAGAGATCTCAAGAAGGTCACACCAAATGATGACAGCTGGGATAGAAAAGGATAAGCCTAGTCTTCTCCCTCCTCAGGGGCATCATACGATCACTGGCTAAGAAAAACGATGAGCTAATAACGCTAGTGGGTAGTCAGACCGATTATCTGGGGTGAAGTTTAATGTGCTTTATGGAAACATGGCTGCATCAGGATGGATATGAGGACAACCCTTCCATTGATGGCTTCCGGATTGTTCTGGTTTAAAGGGATTGCACCAAGAGCTTCATCATGTCACCTTGAGCCTGAGTGTTCATCATGTCTTCACCTTGAGTCTGGGTCTTCATCATGTCTTGACCATGAGCCTGAGTCTTCATCATGTCTCGACCCTGAGCCTGAGTCTTCATTATGTCTACACCATGAGTCTGAGTCTTCATCATGTCTTCATCATGAGTCTGGGTCTTCATCATGTCTTCACCTTGAGTCTGGGTCTTCATCATGTCTCCACCCTGAGCCTGAGTCTTCATCATGTCTCGACCCTGAGCCTGAGTCTTCATTATGTCTACACCATGAGTCTGAGTCTTCATCATGAGTCTGGGTCTACATCATGTCTTCACCTTGAGTCTGGGTCTTCATCATGTCTTCACCTTGAGTATGGGTCTTCATCATTTTTCCACCCTGAGCCTGAGTCTTCATCATGTCTTCACCCTGAGCCTGAGTCTTCATTATGTCTACACCATGAGTCTGAGTCTTCATCATGTCTTCATCATTAGTCTGGGTCTTCATCATGCCTTCACCTTGAGTCTGGGTCTTCATCATGTCTCCACCCTGAGTCTGAGTCTTCATCATGTCTTCACCTTGAGTCTGAGTCTTCATCATGTCTTCACCTTGAATCTGAGTCTTCATCATGTCTTCACCTTGAGTCTGGGTCTTCATCATGTCTTCACCTTAAGTCTGGGTCTTCATCATGTCTTGACCATGAGCCTGAGTCTTCATCCTGTCTTTACCATGAGTCTGAGTCTTCATCATGTCTCGACCCTGAGCCTGAGTCTTCATTATGTCTACACCATGAGTCTGAGTCTTCATCATGTCTTCATCATGAGTCTGGGTCTTCATCATGTCTTCACCTTGAGTCTGGGTCTTCATCATGTCTCCACCCTGAGCCTGAGTCTTCATCATGTCTCGACCCTGAGCCTGAGTCTTCATTATGTCTACACCATGAGTCTGAGTCTTCATCATGTCTTCATCATGAGTCTGGGTCTTCATCATGTCTTCACCTTGAGTATGGGTCTTCATCATTTCTCCACCCTGTGCCTGAGTCTTCATCATGTCTTCACCCTGAGCCTGAGTCTTCATTATGTCTACACCATGAGTCTGAGTCTTCATCATGTCTTCATAATTAGTCTGGGTCTTCATCATGTCTCCACCCTGAGTCTGAGTCTTCATCATGTCTTCACCTTGAGTCTGGGTCTTCATCATGTCTTCACCTTGAGTCTGAGTCTTCATCATGTCTTCACCTTGAGTCTGAGTCTTCATCATGTCTTCACCTTGAATCTGAGTCTTCATCATGTCTTCACCTTGAGTCTGAGTCTTCATCATGTCTTCACCTTGAGTCTGAGTCTTCATCATGTCTTCACCTTGAGTCTGGGTCTTCATCATGTCTTCATCATGAGTCTTCAGGGGTCCTGTGGCAGGTGTCCTGCCTTGTTTTTTAGATCAACTTCTATCATTATTTTAATGAATCCGTCAGTATTTAAATCATTTTTTTTTTTTTATTCTAATATGGTACAACTGTCAAAACCCAATTCCCCCCCCCCCCCCCCCCCCCCCCCCCGTTATAAATAAAGTATTCAGATTATGAGTGCCTAAACATGACAATTAAGTCACCATGAGTGGATATCGCAGAGAAAACCAATGCAATTGTTTGTTAATAGCGTTTCCTAATGTTAATTAACAACTTAATCAGGCAGCATTGCTATGCCCCTTTAATAACAGATTTGCTGTTTCTAATTAGCAGAATGTAAATGTACAGTAATTTCTAAAGACAGGGTTAACTAGATGCAGCTGTGACTCATTTATTGTGCTTTATCGATGCGGTGGCAGTATTTTAAGCAGTGAGGAAAACAATGTTTTGTTTTCCTGCTTCACAAACGTTGGCAAAGCTTGGGAACGTGCTCTGATTGGTAAATGTCAGGTTGGCTGAAATGTAACAATTATGCGAATATTTTGGTATTGGATCAGAACACAATCTGCTTTTAGTAAAGAGCAGGCACATTCAAAGTTTATAAAATGAATCCAATTATTATTTTCTGATTTATTTAAAGTAAAGCTTTAAAGGTTCTATTAATATGTGTGCCGAGACACTCTTTATGGCCCATTCTCAGGGTCATCCTTGCATTTATATGTTTTCATTCTCATGTGACATTGTTAAGTGTTAAAGAAACTCACTATGTTCACTCTATTATATGTCTCATACTGTATGTCTAAATATACCTGTATGTATCCTTCACCCTACATGCTCTGTTTGAGAGCCTGTCTCTTATTGACGTGCAAACTAAAACATTTAGCACACCTTAGCAAAGTGTGTTCTCAAGCCGAGGCAGGAAATACTCAGAAGGGGATCGGTATATTCTAGAATTACCTAAGCCAAATCCTAATGTTGTTGAATTTTCAATTAATGTTTTCGGATCGAGGCAGCCCACAAAAAACGGACTTGGTTATCTTTATGATGGGAATTTACAGTGATTCAATATAAGTAGGTTTCCTCGCTATGAAATGTTCTCAGATAGAAGGGTGTCGCCCTGACCATTGTCAGGCAATTATCATATGGATGTTAGGGTTGTAATTAACACACTGTCTGCCCCCAACCCAACTTGGGACTGTAATGTGGATTGCCTTCCTTTCTGTGTCATCTGTATGAGGCCCTGGCCACACAGAGACGAAACGGGTCGTATCCGCTACAGTTCTCTATCTTATAGACGTTTCGTCCACACGAGGCTGAGAGGGAAACGCGGATAACGATAACGGGTCCCAAGGTGGGTAGATCTGCGGACGCAACGCTCTGGGGGGCCAAACGGCTCTGTGTGTACGACCTATACGATAATTTCCTGATAACGATCGCACCATAGCCCCGCCTCTCCCCACCCCTGCTGCTCACCCCCTTGTCACCTGCGTCATTGCTGATGTGTTTCGCCAACAACAACAACAATGGCGGATCACAGGGTTGCTTTCGTGCTCAAGACGCTACTGACCATGATACAGATGTTAGTGCAAAAATCTACAGCTCCTCTACCACAACCATCAGCAGCAAGTGGACATGGAGAACTACATGAACTACATGTTGCTAATTCCACCGCGGAGAATAAACAGAAGGGCAACCATGGCAACCATGCTCGGGGGGTCTTATTCGCTGCTTTTGGTGTATTTTGTGGCGGAAGTTCAGCGCCACTTACAGGCCCGGCCAGTGGCGGCGGGTCATTAGGGGCAGGTGGGGCACAGCCCCACCTAGTGTCAGAAGAAAGTATTACAAATAATGATTACAAAAAAATACTAAAAAATAAATAAAAAACATATAAAATATATTTTAAGGTCATGTTTAATAATCTGATTCGTCTGTACATTTCTGTTTTAGTCTGTGTTCTTCTAATTAGTGTCTAGAGTGCCGTTTTGAGCTGTTTAGAGCCATGTGGGACAAAACCCGATTCTGCCCCTCCCTCTCACAGTCTAAGTGAACGGTGATTGTAAAAACTACACTGCGCATGCTCAGAGTATTTTTCTATTTAATGTGTGTGGCAAAAAAATAATGACCGTAGGGGCATAGTGCTCCCATCCCCACCATACGTCATCTCACATAATTCAGAATTGATTGGCTGTAAGTACTCACGTGTGCAGTGCTGCGAAACGTCACGTGTAGTTTGAAGAGGAGACGAGAGAGCAGCATATAGCTAACATCACCAGCGATTAAAAGAAGTAAAAAACTGAAAGAAAATGAATGAAGTTGACCATTTACTGGAGCACACATTTGAGACACTTAGTCTCGGAGAGAAAACTGGAGGTAAAGCGCCTCGGTGCCCACCATCCACCGGATTTCCAAATGGTCCAGACTGCGGGCAAAGTTAAACGTGGGTTTAACGCTGAGTGGTTTGCTAAAAAGAAATGGCTAACGGCGAGC
Organism: Gymnodraco acuticeps; assembly: GCF_902827175.1. NCBI lineage: Eukaryota > Metazoa > Chordata > Actinopteri > Perciformes > Bathydraconidae > Gymnodraco > Gymnodraco acuticeps. The sequence goes on from NW_022991603.1 coordinate 715,961, forward strand.
ATCCAGAAGAATTCCCTCTTTTGCTTTCCTTGCCTGCTTTTTGGTGGAGATCAAGGTACTTGGTCGAGGACAGGTTACAAGGACTTAAAGCATCTTTCGGAGAGGACAATTAAGCATGAGAGCAGCAACAGTCATTTGGAAAATGCCGTAAAATTGGGATTACTTGGAAGGGTGAATGTTGCAGCTCAGATTGACAGCGCCTACAGACGCGGCATTGATTCTCATAATAGGAAGGTGGAAGAAAACAGGTACGTGCTTGGTCGGATCATCACCTGTATTAAACTGTGTGGGAAATGTGAGACAGCACTGCGGGGCCACAACGAGTCGGCGGACTCTCTGAATCCAGGGATATTCAGGTCAATTTTCGAGACAATGTGTGAGGGCGATTCCAGGCTTCAACGGCACTACGAAGCTCAGCTTGTTTTCAAAGGGACATCAAGCACCATACAGAATGAACTCTTGGACTGCATGTATGATGTGTACAGGGAGGAAATAGCCAAGCAAGTGGACAACACATCATTTGTTGCCGTTCAGGCCGACGAGACAACCGATGTCTCCTGTAAATCGCAAATGGTGATTGTGCTGCGATACATTATGCCTGACCTCACAGTTACAAAGCGTTTTTTTGGAGTTTGTGGAAGTAAAGGACAAAACTGGTGTAGGTCTCTCTAACAGCATCAAGGCTGTTCTGGAACCCCTGAAGCTGAAAGAAAAGCTAATCGCTCAGACCTATGACGGGGCGGCCGTCATGAGCGGTAACGTGCGCGGGGTACAGACGGTGATGAAGGAGACGTACCCAAACGCTCAGTTTGTTCACTGCTACGCCCACCAACTGAACCTGACCCTGCAGCAACTGTGTTCAGCAAGGATGAGCATCCTGAAGGTGTTTTTTCTCCGGTGCTCCAAAACGTGTTGCAGCTCTTGCAGAGGGCAACACAGAGACGCATCCCACGGCCACCGGCTGTGAGATGGAACTTTAAAAGCAGAACTGTGAACGCGGTTTGGGAGACCCGAGATGCACTACTTCAGTGTATGAAGCATATACGCGCACAACCAGGATGGGATGCGGTCACCATAAGTGAGGCATACGGCCTGTCAAAGAAACTGCGGGACGGAGCATTTATGCAGCTCCTGGAGTTTTTTTCGTTGCTTATGCCAGAAGTGGATGTTCTATACAACACTGCAAAAACGAAGCATCGATGCACCTGGGATCAACAGCGCGCTCTGCCGTTTCAAGGAAAATGTTCAGAAAATGAGGCAGAAAACTGATGCATTGGCCGCCACTGCTCATGATGGAACAGACGAGCCAGGCCGACGAGTCAGCAGCACAGCGCCGGTGATGAAGGAGGCTTGTGACACAGTCATCTCACAGGTGGAACAGAGGTTCTCACAGAGTGACCATTTGATCGCTGCAAAGCTTGTTGACAGCTCATTCTTCCCACAGCATGTCCTGTCATTTCCTACACCTGAGCTTGACTGCGCCGTGAAACTGTGGCCTGCGTTGGGAAACAAGGAGAAGTTGAAGTCTGAGCTGACCACGCTCTACCGCCAGTGAGCTTCACACTGGAAACACTGCCCTGTCTCTGTTGAAATCCATTCACGAGAACAACTTGGAGGAAACGTTTGCTGAGACTGTTATTTTGGTCAAAATAATAGTGACAACTCCGATGACGACATCCGAGTCAGAGAGGAACTTTTCCACCCTCAAAAGGATAAAGACTTTCACTCGCAACACCATGGGACAGCCGCGACTTAACGCATTGGCCATGCTTTCAATTGAAAGCCAGTTGATCCAGCAACTACAGGACTTCATCCCCAAAGTGATAGACACATTCTGTCAGAGGAAGGACCGCCGTGCCGCTTTTCTTTTCAAGTGAGCCTTCAGCTTTGGTAAGTTCATTTATGTCATATATTTTGTTGATCTTCTGTGTTTTGCCTCTGCTGGATCGATTGATATTGTGACCTCGATGATGAGTGTCTGTGTTTTCCTTATATTTACAGTCTATGGTGTTTTAATGCTAAAGCATTACGGTTGTTGTTATTGTTAAGAATTACTTTGTGATGGTGACCTTTACTCCATGTATGAAGGTGCATTACTATGACATCCCCACGCTGTGTACGTAAATGTATGCGCTCACAGTGTTGCTCCTGTGGTCTTCAGTATGTAATTTGACACTCCCCCTCTCTCTCTCCTCCCCCCCTCTCTCTGTCCCCCCTCTCTCTCTCCTCCCTCTCTCTGTCCCCCCCCTCTCTCTCTCTCTCTCTCTCTCCCCCGACCTCTTTCTGCCCCCCCAGTTTTGTACACCTAGAAACGCCACTGGGCCCGGCATATGTAATACAGCGTCTCCAGCGGGTCGAGCGGTCTCGTGTGGACGGACATGTTTCTTGAGCCGATTCCGTGAGGACGGAAGACTTTTTTGATATCTAGTTCGTTTTCGTTTTCGTCTCTGTGTAGCCGGTGCATAAATGACATTGCTTTTCTGTGTAACTGGGTCAGATCTAGGGGTGTTGAAAATAATCATTTCTACGATGCATTGCGATGCGGACGTGGACGATTCGGTCTCGATGCAGTGACGGAAGATAATCGGTTATAGCGTAGTAACGTTGCTTCCTGATTTTCCGGCCGCGGCTTTACTATAACGTTTTTTTTTTCTGTCACTTTAATATCAAATCGGTCGGTGACGCAGAGATCAGGGAACAGACGTGACAGCGGCACAGTGGCACAGCAACACCAAACACGGAGCAGTCTGCTTTATCCACCAACACAAGAACACCAGTCCAGAACCAACAGCAGAACGACCCGCTCTGAATCACTCCGTGTCGCTGCGGCACAGGGATTTATGTTTTTCAAAAATAATCGCGTTACAACCATGTCAGGTTTTTGGTGGATTTAATTAAGTCTTGGATTGCAAAGTATGAATGTCCTCTAGCAATTTTTAGACAATACGTGTGTAAAGTTTGTGAAGGCAGGAGGAAAAAAGCTTCCGCGATCACCGTCTCCTCTGTTCCTCTAAGCCCCGCCCCCTCCCTGAAAATAATGAGTGACAGGCTGATAGTGACCCGATAGAAACTTTATTATTACTTAATCACTGAGATATAATGAAGCTAATTTAATCTCATACATTCATGGGATTTATGTAACAGTAAGACAGAGAATGTGAGTGTGCACCCACATGCAGTATTTTAGTTGTTATATGCTGTTGTAAATACTCCTGTTGTCTGAAAAGAACATTATTATTAAGTAATACCAGTTATCATGAACTTGAAAATTAATCACTTGCATTTTCTCACTTAATAAGTATAGTATATCATATGCTAGAATGAGAAATGATTACGTTTCAGCTTTATTGTCATTATACAACACCAGATTGACCAATGAAATGCAATTGTAGCCCCTTCCATGCATCTAAGACACAAAAGGCCATATTATATTACACTATTAAGTACCTAAGTGTAGCAGTTTGGAAAGAAATACAATGAAAATTACATTATATTAAGATCAATGTAGTCGAGAAAACAAAAAAAATGTAAGAATGGGAGCAATCAGCTTCTTTTGAAAATATAATGATAGCTTTAACTGTCCGTTTCCTGTGCATGTCATTATCTTTCGCGTTTTATTTTCAGACTTTTGTGTAATGTCTGTTTTTACCAAATGTCTCTGTATGTTCCTGCTTGTGTGATTGTCCGCCTGTCTGATAATTTCACCTGCTTTTCACTCTTGCCTGCAGTTACGTTCCCTATTGGGCTAGCGCAGGGGTCTGCAACCTTTTTGACCAAAAGAGCCATTTTGCTCCTTTTTCCAAAACATTGTTTTGTCTGGAGCCGCAAAACATATCGTTTTTTATTGTTATATCAGACAAAAACTACAGTTTTTTAGCATTTATTAGGCTATTTATTACATGATATAAAACTGTTAACCTCTAATAAGAAACAAAGAACTCTTATAAGGAGAATTACAAATAATACACAGGCCTACTTTAAAATAAATTAAACACAGCACTTGGGGAGTCCTCTGAACATTTGAAGGAAACATTTTTTTTATTAAAATGGACCCACTTTGAAATATATAAAACATATAGCTGCACTCTAAAACGAGTTAAAGGTAGGGTAGGTAAGAATGGAGAAACCAACTCGAGTGCGCTAGAATTTGAAAATACACAACCGGAAAAAATCTGCCCCTTCCTTCAGACTTCCTTACAGATGTATGTCAAATATGTCTTATATGTCTTAAATGACATGATGAATTGGAAATGGGGGACCCTGATGTAAACAAGACGAAAGTCTTTCTCTGGTCTGCATCCCCTTAACAATTGTATGTTTTGAGCTGTACTGTACTGTACCCAATATACAAGCTGTTAATAAACTTTTCAATCAATCAATCAATCAATCACAGAGCCCCTCCTCCAACACACACGAACGCGCACATGACCAATGAGGGCATGAGATACATTTGTGCACAGATGGAAGGCTGACAGGCAGTTATCATCCAGTTATTTTAGCCGGGCCGGCTCAGATGATTGGTCGTGCTTTTTACAGCGCTACGGCTTCCAGAGATTAATTTTTGCATGTATTTATTGTCAAAGCATTTAATATATTCATTGCTATCGGGACGTTAAGAGCATTCCATGGAATATAACAAAAAGTGTTTTCTGAAATAAATTACATACCCCATTGAATTATGACTGAAGATCGTCAGCTGTCTTCCTCTCCCTTGTTGTATATACAGTCTATGGTTGTTCCTCGATACGTAAAGGCTGCACCACCGTTGACAACTTCTCTCTACATATCAGACATACCGGTAAACCAGCATCGTTTGCTGTGAAAGCATATAACTCTGTCCACACATAATTAAATCCTGTGTTCCTCCGGTACTTTTCTTTGATTTATCCATAGTTCGCTGATCGAGCCGGGGGTCAGGTTATTCGCCTCCAAGAAAAGGCGCTCGCGCGGGACCGTAGCAGGATGTGACGCATATTTGAGTTGACCTAATTAAAACCGTTTTGTTTTTTATTTATGTGTCACAGTATCACCTCAAAATACAAGATACGAAACATTTTCAACCATGCAACAAAATATAAATAGTCCTACAAATACTTTTATTTTATTTCCTTCTTATTTTTGTCTAAACTCAAGGGAGCCAGCGCAGAGGGCTTAAAGGGCCGCATGCGGCCCGTGGGCCGCGGGTTGCCGACCCCTGGGCTAGGGGGACCAAAGGGACAAGACACGACCAGATTGGCATTGGTATGTGTTACCGGTGGTTTATTTGTAACCAAAACAATGAACACAATAATATATACGAACAGCCTGGACCAACAACGGACCAAACTGTTACGATTTGACAAAAGGAGAACTCCAAAAGAGAGTTGCACAATATGATATGATAAAGAAAGAAAGTACCTCACTTCTAAAGTGGAACAAAACACTAAACAAAATGAGGCGGTGTGGGCACACAGCTGTTTCTGGTCAACAGGTGCTAATCACCTGGGTCTAAGCCAGGGGTGGGGAACCTCCGGGCCGTATACGCCCCGCGAGAACATTTGGTACGGCCCTCGAGGTAATTTATTAACACACGCAAAAAAAAAAAAAATTAAAGAAATCTAGACCGCAAAAAAAATTAAACAAGCGAGTGCCTGTTTTTCCTGGCCAAGGTCAGGGTCCTTGAACACAACACGAGCCTAACGTGTCATCCTTATATAGATGGTGTCATCACGTGGTATACGTCTCGTCTGACAGGGGTGCAGTTCTGACGGAGAGCACCAGAACGTCGCTCCGGCACTTCAGAAACTGCAGTATCCATAAGGAGCCGTACACATGCCGCAGTTTCTGCGTGGCTGTCTTTAGTTGAAAGCCCAGTGGCGATCTGTTCATCTGTCATTCTGACCATACAGTCAATAACGTTGTTGTTATTAGCATCTGGTTAGCTAGCTATGCTAACGAATATAAGAAGCTTTTTCTACAACCAGTGAGGTAAAGGCACATCTTTATATGACCATTATAGTTATAACAAAATAAGAGAATATGGTAAACAGGTATAAAATACTATATGACAGTAAACAAAAGTTGTTATTAATAAACAAGAATAAAGTTTAAAAGTGGAGTGATTTGTAAAATATCCATAAAGAAAAAGAAAATCTGCTTCCAGTTCTGTTTCATATGGGTGTTGAGAGATGTATCCATAGATCTCTTAATGTTGCTCTCAAAGTGCACCAGATTGATGCTTTTAACTTCAACATTTAAAAACACATCTTCCCGGGGGAGCATGCCCCGGACGGACTCCCCTAGAGGAGGTTAGGTCCTCCCACCACTTAAATCATGTCCACATGAAACTAAATACATTTGCACACATCTTGTGTCCATATCTTTCTGTTTTGGTGGTAATGCCACAACCGTGCACGTGAATGCATGCGCGAATCATGGCCAGATATCTGGATTAAGAGGTTGCTTTTTCTTTGCACAGCATGAAAGAAAGGCGAAATGAATGGGCTGTGATTTTAGTATTTTTAAGCAGAGGTCAATAATTTATACGGCCCTCGGAGGATGTTGAAAAAATTGAAATGGCCCTTGAGAGGAAAAAGGTTCCCCACCCCTGGGCTAAGCAGTACACACACCAATGCTGATCTACAGGCGCTAATCACCTGGGTCTAAGCAATATACACACCAATGCTGATCTACAGGCGCTAATCACCTGGGTCTAAGCAATATACACACACAACCCCTATACTAAACACAGAACACTACGACACACTGCTAATCAGTGTGCTCGCACAGAAACCCTACTGAACACACTGCTAGGCAGTCTAACGAGGCACAGAATACACACTGCTAGGCATTCTAAGGAATCACAGAAGATGGCAGTATCACAATGAGAGGCTTGAGGCGTCTGTCACACAATACAGAGCCTCCAGAATGATGTCCGTGCCCAGCCTTTGTACTCCTCCCCCGGATGACGTGACAGAAGCGGGCGGGGATTGGGTGACGTCCGTCCAATCACCGCGGATGTTGCGAGGTCGGGACGGCCAATGACAGCAGAGGAACTGCACAGCTCATTTACATATGCACACACAAACAGAGTTAATGGCATAACGAAAGTAGCGGCTGTAACACCCCCCCCCCCCTTAAGACACAAACCCCACAGGGTTTTTGTGAACCATAACACACACTACCCAACAAACACATCACTGGACAGGGCATCCGCAAACACGTTCTCTGAACCTTTCTTATGGCGGATTTGCAGGTTGTAGTCCTGGACGATCAGAGCCCACCGCATGAGACGCTGGTTGTGATTATACATGCGGGACAAGAAGACAATGGGGTTATGATCAGTAAACACTGCAACTGGCAAAGAACTGGACCCGACATAAACCTCAAAGTGCTGGAGAGCTAACAACAAAGCAAGGGTCTCCTTTTCAATGGTAGAGTAGCGGACCTGGTGTTTGTTGAACTTGCGGGAGAAATAACAGACAGGATGATCAACTCCATCCGCATCCTCCTGCAGTAAAACAGCACCGGCCCCCACTGCACTAGCATCCACCTCGAGTTTAAAGGGTTTAGCAAGATCGGGAGCAGCGAGCACAGGAGCGTGACTTAAGAGTGTCTTTACACACTCAAATGCATGTTGGCACTCAGGGGTCCAAACGTAGTCCACCTTGGGACTTATCAAATTAGTTAGGGGTTGGGCTACAGTGGAAAAGTTGCGGCAGAAACTGCGGTAGTAGCCTGCCATACCGAGAAAACGGCGGAGGTCACTCCTGGTGACGGGCACCGCACATTCAGCCACCGCAGTAACCTTAGCTTCCACTGGTCGGACTTGGCCTTGCTCAACCTGCTTCCCTAAATAGGTGACAGTAGCTTTACCAAACTCACATTTGGCCAGATTCAAAGTAAGCGACGCCTGTGCGAGCCGGGTGAATACCTGCCCCAGGATCTTCATGTGCATCTCCCACGTGGGCGTATACACAATAAGATCATCCAGATACGCGTTACAATTACTTGATAGGACGGTGTTCACCAATCTCTGGAACGTAGCAGGAGCATTACACATACCAAACGCCATGACTGTGTACTGCAGAAAACAGTCAGGCGTAGCGAAAGCGGAGATTTTTGAGGCACGGTCCGTTAAAGGTACCTGCCAGTCACCTTTAAGCAGGTCCAATTTACGGACGTATCTAGCGGAACCTAAGTTGTCGATGCAATCCTCCATTCTCGGCAATGGGTAGCAATCGGTCACCGTAACAGCGTTCACTTTACGGTAGTCCGTAATAAAGCGCGGAGAACCATCAGATTTAGCCTCTACAAGGCACGGAGAGCACCATGGGCTAGAGCTCTGTGTAGCTAAGCCATTAGATACAAGGTATTCAGCCTCCTGTTTCATAAGCGCGCGCTTGGTCGGATTGGCACGGTACGGATGCTGTTTAATCGGCCTCGCGCCTTTTACATCGATGTCATGCGTTATCACATTAGTTTGTGTCGGGACATCATGGAAAAGGCTCGGGAAACGATCCACCAACTGGGTTATGTCCTGCTGCTGCCCCTCCTGCAGATGACCTAACGTAGTTGGCAATGTCTTTACCATCTCCAAGTTACATAACCGAGCACCCGGCTGGTGATGTGAACGCATCACCAAACCGTCGTCAGATGGGCCGGAAATATCTGTAACTATTAATGCGGAAGCAGCTACTCTTTGATTAGCCAAGCCGGCCGGCGGACTATCAGTGGCAGTGCGTGAATAATAACGCTTCAACATGTTCACATGACAGACGCGCGTTTTTCGTCGTCTCTCTGGAGTACCAATCACGTAATCTGTGTCACTGAGACAATCACGGATTTCATACGGGCCGAGGAATTTTGCTGAGAGCGCAGCGCCGGGGATAGGCAAGAGTGCGAGGACCTTGTCACCTATTTCAAAGTGCCTAGGGACAGCGGCACGGTCATAGTTCCGCTTCATGACAGCTTGTGAAGCGGATAGCGACTCTCTAGCGAGTGAATTTGCTCGGTGCAAACGCTCACGAAACTGACTAACGTAATCCAATACGTTCTTATCTGGAGGAGTATCAGCCGAAAGAAACTCATCGTGTAGGATGTACTAGACTCCTGCTACTAGGATGGGTTAAAAGCAGATAACACATTTCACTGTGTGTGCTCTGCATGTGTGACCATTAAAGAGGGTTTCATCCCTCCCAATATTATTATTATAGATCCTTGCACGTTGTTACTTCCCAAATGACTTGTTGGTTTTGCTTTGTCTCGCCTTGCCCTGTTCTGGATTCCTGATATAAAGGTATATCGTTCTGGTCCAATAAGATTTCCTTCAAAGTGTTTCCTAATCCTTCATTTGGGTCCTCTCACTGCTTCAATTTCTGCGACAATGCGGGTATGTTTGATTTTCTCACCTTCCTGTTTGTCAATGTATTCACACTCAGCAAGAACATCAGGGTTCAGAAACATCATAAACCCCTCAGTAATCCATAATTATTGATCTGACTAATACAGCCTTGTGCTTTCATATGAACACAGGGCAGAGGAGTCTAGTTGGTCATGATTTGTCTCATCTTTCACTTATTAATCTTTCTCTGTATGCTTGCTATGGTTTTGCCTATATTTATTATGCAGTTCTTTTGATAACAGCAAGTCTTCCTGACATTTCCATATCCCTCCCAGTAATAAACAGACTTCCAATTCACTAATGGTCTTGTCTTAAATCTGCAGACATAGTGTACATTTGGACCACAAAATCTAAAGGCTCCATTTGCAATCCCCTGCTGTTAAAGCCCTGCTGAGCTGACACAGTCTTTCATTTCCACTAATGAAAAATAAAAGGATGGAGGTGCTGAATGTGTTTTAAATTCCAGCAGGATTGGATATAATTTATGAACAGATGAACAGATTTATAAAGTTAAAAAGTTGTCTTTTGTAAATGACCACTTAGAAAATACTTAATTTAATCCATCACCGAGTAATCTTTTATGTCAAAACACAATGTTAAAGGGATGACTATAATTACGTAATAATGATTCCAACGAAATTATAAAAAGCCAGAAGTATTTAAACTCTCAGCCAATCTCAGCCTAATTATGAAATAGTGTATGGAAATTAGAATATCTCTTATTTTGTGGCAATCATTCTCACAGAATAAGCTCTAATGTATTTTAATGTATTCATTAAGACAGCAGGGCACATTTAATCTGTCTTTTCACCGAGAACTTCATTATGCAGTGAGAAGTGTTCAAACACTTAGACATAAAGACCCTTTAAATGAATTTAAAAAGGAGTCAGATTACGTTTCTCTTGCCAATATTCAGTGATTTCTAAAATAAGACCCTAATTACAGTACTTTGAACTTTATAAGGAGAATAACATATTTTCTAAACTCTAGGGGTTAGGATTTCCCTAACTATAAAGTGTTTTGTGTTTCAGGCAAACTAAGGTCCAACGTAGGTTCATTGGGTCCAAAACCTATTGTCCTACTATTGTTTGTGTCCATTTTAATTTCAAAAAAGCCTATAAAGAGTATTTTCAAGTTGTAAAGCCGCGTATTATCACTTACAATCAGAATTAGGCAAAGAAGAAAGTTGAGAGCAATAAAAAAGTCCTTTTTAGACAATTATTTTCTGTACAAAGTTGATGTTAATCTATATACTGTAATTGTTGACACAGGATTTTCTTTTAACGCAGGACCAAAGTGGTGGATCGAACAACTTTTAGACAGACAGACTATTGATAGACCTGGACACTTTGTAGAAAATAAACATTGTGTCCTATTGTTGGTCTTTTGAGTCGACAACAACAAGCGTTTTTGTCTTGTGAAGAAAAGTTAGCTTGAACGCTCTGGCAGCTACATGGTAAATTAACCTTGTAGCTAACATTCACTTCATCAAATATGCTTACAATTCCACATGCATAGCGTGGAGGCACTGAATTATGGAAGAAAAAGTATCTCACCAACATACTGTAAGAAGGATGGTTTGAAAAAGAATAAGCGATGTGAAGACATTCTGAGAGCAGCAACAAACAGCGCAGAGGGAAAAATCCCCCTTGGACAATCGATGAAAAGTGAAGTGTTATGTGAAAAGATCAGGTACAAGTGGAGCGAAATATCTAACCCGAGAACATCTGAGTAAACAAACTGCCAACTATAAACTTAAAAGACCCTAACCCAGGCATGAATAAAACAGAACAGAAGTCAGAGGAAATCATCTATTTCTACTTTAAGAGTTGAAAAACAGGTTACAGTACAGTACCTTAAAGTTACAGTGTACTTTTGTTTTTATGACAGCAAGGGAACTCTAGTCTGAGTCTTGAACCAGCCTGAGTTGTTTTACAGTGTACCTTTCATGAGCCCAGAAGAACTATCAAAGCACTTTTCACCGTCTTTATTCTACCTCGCATTGCTTCTGCAGGAAAGGAGCTTTGGAGCTAAAATCCCCCTGGCAACCGCAGGGTTTAGTCTTTTGTTACTCAATTTTCCTCAAACCTTTGCAAAGGAATTAAAAGGAATCAACAGGAGATATTCCTCTATGACATTTACAGGAGATTTGAAGGTAATATTTGCTATAAAGGTGAATCAAAGTTACAGGAACAATCACGTCTGCACACAGAGACTCCGGGGATCTACTGATCCCACATCAGTTTGTAACCCTTTGATAACACTGGAAGCAGACAAAGTGGTTGTGTTTAGTAAGGAACGTATTTACATTTGTAACCCATAACTGTGAAATGTCTTGAAAACCTCTGGAGAGATTGCTACTGAATCTGGTGCAGATCTTCCTGTTGCCAAGGGGATGAATCTTTTTGATCTTCTGACATGTGCTCCAAGCGCAGGTTAAACTTTTCAACATTCTAATGGAATACTACGTTATCATCTACTGGATGAACTGGGGCCAAATGAAAGGTTATGAAGTCAGGAACAACGTTTTAACCCGAAAAACGGGACATTACGTTACATTTTACTCAGCTGACACTTCCAGTTAAGTAAAGCAACTTACAATAAGTACACTTAACCATGAAGATGAAAACTGAAAACAGCAAGAATCCTGCATCCTAACTACATTAGCTTTCAATAATGTGCTACTGCACTAGCTTTCAATAATCAAAAGCCTTCCAGGTGCTACTGTACATACAGACATTGTTTGTTATTTTATTAATTGGCCATGACGCAGTGAAAACAGATGGGTTTTCGACAGGGATTGTGAGGACTTTCTGCTGTCCTGATATCAATGGAGCTTTTTGCACAATTTTGGAGCCTGGGTAGCAAACAGTTGTGTTTTGTTGAGGTGTACCTGGGTCACACTTGCAATGAGGTAGAAGGTAGCCGATTGGCCGATATACAGCAAAGTGTACATGCTAGAGTGTTTGATTCAACAATCTCGATGTAGGATGGACATGATGTATTCACAGCAGGGTAGGGCAATTCCAGTATCTTTAAACCAGCCGGAACATGGCAGTATTTAATGTATTTGACCAATTTGTTAAGTATCATTTGCTGCATTTTTGGAAGAGCTTTAGACTCAAGATTTGTATTGCAAAAACTAATCTCTATCCACTGTGCATATATGACGAAAAAACCCTTTGAATCTTCTAATCTTGTCTGTTCATAAACCTCCCCATGTTCTCCTACACTACAACCTCCTACTCTCCTTCACTGGCTCCTCAAATCCACTTCAAAACACCGGCCTATCCTGCTGTGAATGAATTTTGTTAATGCAATCAGTCATACCTTAAACTATTCATGGGCTCCGTAGGGTATGGGGACATCATAGTTTATTCTTGGAAGTATTTTGTTGTTGTGAAATTACGACATGTTTACAGATTCACAAGTGAAGACAGAAGGCAGGCTACTCTTCCAAAAAACAAGAATCTAAAGGAACCAAGCATGCCTGCCATCTCTTGGCTCACTATTCTGTACAGGGAAAGATGAGTATGTTCTGAACTCTACTCTCCACGTTGTATTTCTTTTTTGTGCATATGATCACCCTGAAAATGTCAACTGAAAGTAACACATCGTTATCTGGTTTTATGTATTTCCCATCTAGTTCAATTTTTACTTTTTCCAGAGCATGTTACACACCTTGGGTGCAATGTTTTCTTATCACCTCGGTTGCTATTTTACAAACAATACACTGTAGCTTTTAAATCAGTAAGGGATTGCTGCTCTCTTTGGCCAATATTGACCTTGGAGTTTGATATTAATACCACATCAGTGCTGTCTATGGACTTAATAGGGCCGAGTCTGATGATGAATGAGCACTCAGTACTGACCTATAACAAAAAAGGAAACTAACATTTCAGCTCCCTTACCAACATAGCTTTAGGTGCTTTCCCACCTAACCTGTTTCCCAAAGTAAGCTTACATTTGATTGCATTTGTCAATTCGATACCAGTGGGTGATTTTAGCGTCAATTTAACAATTCAATACTATTAATATGAAGTAGGATCATTGTTTCCAGACTGTGCTGTTGTCTGGAATGTTGGGAAATATTTAAATATATGACATTTTTAGTTTGTGTTTTTCTTAAATCATTAGGCGCTTTTACACTGCGGTACTTTTCCCACAAAGGTTCATGTGAACTTAGTTCATGAGAACTCTTTAGTTCTCATGAACTAAGTACAGATCGCGTTCACACTGGAAAAAGTCCCTGGGGGTGGATTAGGCAAATGAAGCCGCTGACGTCACTTCTTCTTCTTCTGCTTTGGGTTTACTGGCAGGCCGCAAACCACTTCACGGCGTATACTGCCGCCCAAAGTCCCCGGCCGGAAGTCCCCGGAGTTAGGGACTGGCTTCAGTAGAAGCTGCTGGGACTCCCAGCAGCTTCTACTGAAGCCTTCCGAGTAAATCGCCAGAACGCCGACACCTCCTCATCTCCACCACTCCCATGTTTTATTTTGTGTTGCCATAAGTTAGTCTCTCTGCGTTTCTGCGCTGGGTTAATGCTAATGTTAATTATGCTAATGCGAGGATAATAAAATGGCGGCTTCACAAAACTTTTTGGGAGTTTTACGGGGCGTGGTTTGCAATCCTTCCAGCCAATCAGAAATGTAGCTCTTTTCTCACAAAAGAGCCGGGTAAAAAGGTTCACATGAACTAATTTTAGTACCGGCTCTTTTTGGTGTGAACGCGATAAAAGAGTTCACATGAACTAAGTTCACATGAACCTTTATGGGAAAAGTACCGCAGTGTGAATGCGCCTATTGTAGACATTCAATGTGTAGGGTGAGCCACACCATTTTGATTTGTTTTCACCTTTGTAGGGTGAAATTTGAATGTTTAAAAGTTGTACTGACCAATTTACCCCTAAACAAGCAGTATAAAATGTAAAGAAAGCAAAACGGTTTGATTGTGGGATCTCAAGCATTGATTGTTCTTCATGCATTGCGTAAAAATGACTTTAACAAAGGTGTGTTCAGCTTGCGTTGTGTCCTTCTCCATGTCCCACCCTTTTTAACGACACACACCTATTTCTATCCGGCTTTAACCCGTACGTCCTTATTTACGACATATGAGGTCCAGTTGCAATCTTGATTATAAATAATTTCTAAGTGAGCTCTTTGGGACAACCGGAGGAAATAAATAAAACCAAACAGTGGAGTAAAGTGCTGGATAAGAATAGATAGGGTAGCAGCGAGCTTGCATCCATCAAAAACTATTAAACAAACTAACTGTCAGTCCATCCTTGGGTTCATTCATTTATGATAAGTTACTCTAAATAATTGATAACACATAATTAAGTGCGTCTTATAATTGTGCTCTTATATATTTATTATAAGCTTCAGAAAACCTGTCTAAAAAAGGCTGTACACTTTCAAAGTTATCCTATTTTGGGGGCACCTGAACTAAACCTGAAATAACTCTGAGCAATAATGTGTTTTTATGAAAGAGGAGGGATAAGCCTGTGAGTGTCTGCAAGGACTTCAGTTTGACAGAAAGCAACATAAATGAAAGTGCCTTAATGTGTGTTACAGTGAAAAACAGGCCGAATCGATTCGGCTGAAGTGAAATGCCAGGCGGTTTCACACCAAACCACTGGGTTATTCTTCAGGGTCTGTTTATACTGTTTGAGCCGTGAAAGAACAAAAACAAATTGGTCCGGAGTGCCGCTTTTATTCAGCCCGAGTTAGGAGGATAGATGAACTAAATATCTTGTAGCAATCAATGAGTATCGATCAATCCCCTGAAATGCTTTTATTTCAGGCATGCTATGGACCAAAGTGAAAAGTGGTTTGTAGTTAATGGAGAGAAAGTGTAGAAATAGGATACTGTGCTCTATGAAGCTGCTTTGTTTTCCTAATGACCTCTCAAATGTCAATGCTGTTTTGGTTAATGAAACAGGAAATAAAAGAGAACGTTCTTCAAAGGCTCACGGTTGAGGCTCAAATCAATTTTTCAAAACAAACCCATTTTCCGAAATGTAATTCAACAAAAAATTCCCATATCAAATATCCTTTAGCATTTTGTTTTCTTTGCGCAGAGACCAACAGCCAGATGTCTTGAATTTAAACAGTTATATTGTATTACACAGTCGATTTTATTTATTGTAGTACAATCTGCACATTTGTACTATATTTTTTACTTTCTATGTTTAGAAATATATTTTTATTTTATTCTATCTTTTTTTTTTACATTCATGCTTTCACTTTTCTTCTTTTTATTATTGCAACTATCAAAATGTTCCCGGGATAAATAAAGTATTCGGATTCAGATCAAGTCAATATTAACATTTAGCAACATTTCTTAATTTATTTTTCCTCTGTATGGTGAAAATAATCCGTAATATGGGCGGTGTTATGTTTTCTACAAAATGGAGAGATGTTCTATTGCAAATTAGTGGTAACTGCATGTAATGTCTTCTTTTTAAACCAAAGATATATAGTATACAGCTCAAACACCTGTGCAAATGTATGGTATTTAATCACATTGCTCCTTTGATTGTATATGCAATCAAACCACCTCTAAAATTTGCCTCAGATTCACCTTGAGTGAAATAACCAAAGGATGGCACCTTTTAAGACGCTATTTAGTATGAATTGTGGAGAAGTTCTCTAGAAATTGGCCAGAAAATATGTCAAACAGATGAAGTTAAGTAACAGCCAGTTTAGGTTTTTCTTTTATCTAAACTATATTGTTTTCGTTATCGAGCATTTGAAGTGATTTTTAATCTGTGATTTGGTCAATGTTTGTTGTGGTACAATATGTAATCAACACCAAGAGCAAATGGTCCACTAATATAGAATTCAGGTTCAGTTATTATTTAAAAGACTGTAACATTAACACAGAAGCATTGCAAATAGAAGCTGTAGCAATGTTAAATCAATCTAGCGGCTGAGATATTAGATCAGTAGCGTAACCAGAAGATGGTGCATGGTGAGAGCAGCATGAAATTAGATTTCAGGAAGGCAGCACCAGTGAAAGTGACTGGCTTCAGTCACAATCTCTGAAAGCAGAGAGAAATATGAGGAACATTCACCTTGTAGGACATCTTTCCGAGGCTTTAGCTTTATGAGCTGTCAAGGGAAAGAAAGGAAAGACAGAAAAAACTCTTTGGACAAGGTCTGATCTCATCTACCTGAAAGCATGGCTTTTTTACTATCAATCAAAATACTTTATAATCCAAGGGGGGATTTACGCTTTGTGACGGTTGAACCATATTTTTATATTTTATTGAGAGATTAGAAAGTTTAGTTTAATTTGTTTCACAAACGGTTAGAATATGAAAGTGAAATGGGACACCCTGTTAAGCTATCTGAAACAAATGGTATTAAATATAAAGTTACCTTTCACATTATCTTTGTTTGAGAAGTACATTTTGATTAAAAAAGGATTTTATTGACTTAAAATTGACCGTATTGCTTCTGCTTAGATCAAAATACTCCAATGGCTGGAACTGCGACAACAATTGATAACCTAAAACAAATGGCAGTTTACTGTAACGGTCCAAGTCTGTTCACAATTTATTACGCACTTTAAACAATGCCAGAATAGCCCAACTTGTTCCTGTTAGTGTTCACTTCCAGTCTGTGGACAAACTCTGGTTTTATAGGAGTAGATTACCATGGTTACCAGAGTATATCACCATGGTTACCGGGGGAATATTACACAGTTAGCCTGCTACCAGAACAAGCTAACTTCAGAGGATGTGCTCAAAACCTGCCAACATATGGACTACTTTCTACCTAAAGGTGGATTTGGTTTGCAGTAGGTCAGTGATCCATCCTGAAGAAAATAGACAGACATGATAAAACTCAAGGCTCCAATATTCACTAACCCACTACAACAAAGTGAAAAGGAATAGCTTCTTCTCCGCAAAGCTGCCTTGACTTTTTTCATTTAAGTGATGGCTGCTGGAACAATGCTGTTTTAATGCTGCTTTGTGTAGAAGGTAAAAGCTGAAATCCACTTTGCAGAAGGTAAAAATAGTTTTTAAAAAAAATGTAAACGTATTAGATATAGGTATAGAAATGTAAGATATAACTCCTCACAACATCTGACAGAGTCGTGGCTGGTTAAAATTTCCTGGAGCCTGTAACTGTAACAGAGACATACTGGATGAGATGGGCTGATTTTCCCACTTGCTCTGACTCATATTTGTATAGAGGATATAGATATAGATATAGAAGGGCGAAAGCACACATCCTCGATGGGGGCTAGGCGAGGAGCAAACTTAATCAAACAGAATCCAATTTACTGTAACCTATAGTTTAAAAGACAGCCCACAATGTTACACTATAGATTAAAACATTGCAAAAAGCTATCTAGGTAAAATAAAGTGTTTTCATTTGTTTAAAGCAGAGAATAAAACAACAAATTGAAATACCAATATATTTATTTCCTTCTAAATTCCAAGTAAGTTTAGGCGAACCTCCCCAACACACTTTTTGACCATTAAAGCATATCAAAATGTCACAGTAGAGGCAACAAATACAAATATAAACCTGTAAATGAGCAGAATAGGGCCCCTTTAAGTACCGATCACTAACAATATACAGATATTTTATAGATAGTCAAATCATAATGTTGCTGTTCAAGACACTCCATGTGTCACTACAGTATACTGTCGTAATGGCAATTATATCTGCATTTTAATTGCCATAGTCTCTCTACTTACATTGTTGAGGCTTCTTCTCTATGTGATTGCACCTCAGGGAAATAAACACATATATAACATCTTGTGTCTTTTATTAGAAATCTGCACATTTTAAAATATAACATGATGATTATAAAAGCAACATGTCCGAAAGACCTCATCACTTATTTTCCTCTCCGTGTTTTGACAGTCTGAAATTACTTTTTATGTACATCACGTATTCATAACGAATTGTTCTTTACACATAATAGCAAAGAAATATGCACTCCATATAAAACAAATGTATAGCCTTTGATTTACTTTAATATGTATTAGATATATAATGTCTCTACAGTTTTTTTACTACTATAGCTTAGTTTAATTATAATAATTAACCTTTCAATATGAATTTCGATGTTGATTTTTCCACCACATGTATCTACAGTACGTCTAATTAAATATCAGATTTAATTAAAGGTGTTGAGGATATCATGTGTGTTTAACAAGTTTGTCTACTAGATTAACTCAACTGGATTAAAAAAAAAACTGAGAAAACAGAACCATTTAATAACCAGCTTTGTTTGACCAGTTACCTTGTTTGGGAAGTAACAGATTACATTTAATGGGATTACGTAATGAGACAAAAAAAAGGTAATTCTCTTGCAGTTACATTAAGAAAATACGTAATTAGATAATTACGTTTTCCAAAAGATGGGGATTCAAATGTTACTAAACATCTAAAAAAGAGCATATTGTGTAAACCTACAGTACTGCCTGAATCTGCTTCATGGTTTTCACTTTCTTTGGTTCATTTGTTCCTTTTTTATTCAGTAGGTGAACTGAAAATGGTGTGTGTAAGCTTAACTGTATGTATTAAACTAAAACAGATAATTTTCTTTTAGCTCAAATTGTATTTGTGCTTTTTAAAACTATAGTATGACATGTAACCATGTGTTTAATTGTTGGTGTTTACGGAGGCTGGTTTTCCTATAAATAAAAAGGACATATTTTGTTATACTAAATATCTGGTTTCTTCTTTTCTAAGGTTACATTGTTCTCTTGTCTTACATAATACATTTTATGGAGTTAACTAGTAATTGTAAAGGAATACAATTTTACAGGAACCTTCCCAACCATGGCGCTTATTCATAACGGCCAATATTAAGCCAGATGACCAAACAAAGAGCATGGTAATGGCACTAGGTCCGAGTTAACTTCAGCCAAAGATCAATGCAACGGAAAAAAAGTATAACATTGTTGAAATACTTATTGTAGTTTAGTCGTATAATCGCTTTCCAGTTCTCCAATGTTAACTACAGTTATCGACAGTCTGTTAATTAATGGGACGCATATTGCCAACATTTATGAAGTGAACTGCTTTCACACCCACAGGCGAGGCAAACTGTATCGAATGTTGCTTATTATGTCAGGAGCCATTAATTTGCTGCCAGCTTTATATTGAATATGTTATCAGAAACCTGGCAAGCGAGAGAGAGGGAAGACAAAATGAGCCAATTTAATACTGTTTGGCAAGCGGAGTCAGATCTTACCGCTCGCTGGGCTTTTGTTTGACTGGAAATCTCTGAAATGAGTTTGAGGGACCTCATTGCACCTGTACCTTAATTTTATCTACTGTGCTTTCATTAGAGCTCCATGATGCAGAACTGCAATTGGCGTGGGATAATTTTCTGTTTTCTGATAAGGAAGCTCATTGTCTGTTAACATGCTCTGAGTCCAAGGCAAACGCTTTTCAGTTATAAAGAACAAACTCGATTTCAGCTCACGTAAACATTCCTTTCAATTCAAGCTAATGGTGGATACAGGTCACGATCATTTTTATGAAATAGATGCTTAAAGGGAACCTGTTATGCACATTTTCAGGTTCATATTTATATGTTGTGTCTCTACTGTGACATGTTTACACACTTGAATGTTCAAAAAGGTCTTTATTTGTTTCATTCTGAGGAGAAATATAATAAATGTCCCACCTCTTAGCCTATCATGAACATTGTGTTGGAGCACTAGCATGGTTACATAGTGATGTCACTATGTTACAGAGGTAAATAATGTGTGTAATGTGTGTGTGTGTGTGTGTGTGTGTGTGTGTGTGTGTGTGTGTGTGTGTGTGTGTGTGTGTGTGTGTATGTGTGGCCTAGCATTACTATACTTGTAGGGACCTACATCTGTTTACACAGACTCGCCTCCCTTATGGGGACAAAATGGAGGTCCTCATAAGGGGAATCATTAATTTTAGGGTGAAGACTTGGTTAGGGTAAGGGTAAGGGTTAGGGTTAGGCATGTGTTGGTTATGGTTAAGGTTAGGATAAGTCTCCAGGAAATGTATGTAAGTCAATGTAATGTCCCCTGAAGTGATGTATACATGGTGTGTGTGTGTGTGTGTGTGTGTGTGTGTGTGCGTGTGTGTGTGTGTGTGTGTGTGTGTGTGTGTGTGTGTGTGTGTGTGTGTGTGTGTGTGTGTGTGTGGTGTGTGTGTGTGTGTGTGTGTGTGTGTGTGATGACCGATTGTGATCCTATATAGTTGTATCCAGAAAAGCATTGTGTGCCTGTTTGCAGATTCTGTGCTCTTCAGCCAAAGGTTAAATATAGGAAGAATTGTCTGAATGAGTCCTCATCATCTATCTTGGCCAGACACTGCGTGTGTTTCCTTTACAGCACTTGTGCGGGGGAAATGGAAATGGATGTCAACAAGGATTTAAAACTGAACCTGCAGCACTTGTTCCCAGCTTCCTTAACGACCTCTACTTCAAAACATAAAAGGTTTCCCTTTTGGTTGCAACACCTCCTCTGTCTCCTTCTCTCTGGGAGCAGTGCAAGCTAACAAATATTAATGCTGACTGTTATGATCATTCTACTGTGCAAAGCAATCTGCTGCAGGCCTGGAGAAAGCAGAAACAAACATAGGGACTGTTTGTCTTTCTATATATGTCTGTATGGATCATGGCAGGATACATCTGTTAGGGGCCCTGGGAACAAAATATGCTGCAGAGGGTGTATTGTGTGCAAATTGTGTGTGTACACAGTTTCTGGAACAATAGTTTGTGATTATGTGATTAAACACGACTAATTGCATTACTTATGCATCATCTGGGCACAATATAAACTAACATAATCAACGTCATTATCACGCTATCAAAACTAGACATCGACATGGTGCTGTATCATAAAGTAACGGCCATAAACACCTGCAGTCTCACAAAAAAGATGTGGTTCTGGTGCATTGACTAGTTGGCAAACAACGAGCTAACATGCAAGCCAAGATGCTAGCGCTAGTCACAAAAGCTCTACATGAATAAATAAATGAATAAAGCTTTTTTGTTCTATCTTCCTTCTCTGTACCGGGCTTGAGTGGGGATAAAAGCTCAGTTAGGGAGCTCATTAGCTCAGCCACTAATGGACAATAACTTCACAAGCGATGTATTTGTATCATCAAGTCCTGTCTCATAAGTGTCTAGAAATGTTGGTTTTTTCCTGGAGCAGTTTATCCTCCAAGAGAGGAGGTTAGATGAAAGTGGATGCTGCAACACAGCTAATAAACCACAGTAATAGCTTCTTCCATTTTGGACTCTAACATCAGAGGAAGAGAGAAAGAAAGCAGACAGGTGGCAGAGAACAAGGAGATGCATAAAAAGAGGAGACAGCTAGAGAAGAAAGGACGAGTGAGGGAGTTTGCTTAGCTTTATAGCATTAATTGAGTCAATCTGGAGGGTAAATATCTAATGTTTTAGATGTTGACTAGAGTTATTTGCAGGGAAATGTAAACTCATGTCGGGCTCCTAAAAAAAGGAATGTGAGAGGGATACAATCCTCACACTATCCATTACCTTCCACATCTGTGGTCAGAGTATATGGTGTGAGCCACAGGAGCCAGAGCTCCCCCTACAGGCAGGTTTGGGCTCTGCAGCGCTGCATGTGGGAAATGTAAAGGCAGATGCATGTAGCACGAGGCAGTGGTGTAAGAAGTACTCAGATATCTTACTAGTAAACATAGCAATACTCAATTGAACAATGCTCTGTTTCAAGTGAAAGTTCAGCGATCAAAGAAGTAAGCAAAAGTATTGTCATTCAAAAGTACCAGAAGTAAAAGTTATTGGTAATAAAGGACCATTTCAGAATATATCAAATTACTGAATGATGACTATTGGTGCACCAATGTGTTCATAAGATCTGCTAAATGTCTGTGGAGCTAATTTGACTGACTTCTGGATACCTTGACCTATAATCATATGTCAAGGTTGAATTATTAGTTGATTGATGTTTTGTATTAGCTAGCAAATGGAAACTGTAAAGCAACTAAAGCTGTCAAATATATAAATTGGAGTAAAAAGTAGCATAAAATGTAAATACTGTAAAAATGATATTTAAGTACATTACTTGAGCAAGTTTACTTTATGTGAGCAATGATGGAAGAAGTACTCAGATCCAAGACAATGCACATGAGTATTGAAATATTCAAGACGTGTAAGATTATAACGTAAATATGAATGATGGTGATCAAATTAAAAATAATAAAATGCAGCACAACAATTTATTAGTGTTAATTCTATCAATCAGCTTCACATAAGGTTGTGATGGTTCCTACATCTACAAAACACAAGTCATCATTTGCTTTGCCTGTCGGTCGTCAGGTCACTGATGTCAACTCTGATTATCCACACGGTCCTGATGTAGCAGATTAGCTGCTTCTTTCTAAATTAATCCCTCCGTTGTCCGTTGGTTATTTATGTATTATGCTCACGCTTATTCAATGTCATAGACAAAAATTGTAGGTCCCAGTGGCTTTTAAACAAAAATATTAAAGGATGAAAATCCATTAATAATGGCCATAATACATAGGCATAAGCTAGGCTTAGGGGGTAGCTTTTAAATTCATCTTTAAAGATATCAACACTTTCAGCTGCTCATAGACCCTCCGGCAGGCTCTTCTAATAGCTCGAAGCACAACAACTAAAAGCTTTTTGCTTTTTGGAACAACTTGTGTGAGGGGACCTGGGGGCTTGTTTCATCAAAAATGCAGCCTACAATTTGCAACATGAGATAATACCCTCCTATTATACTGTTCAAAACAAATCCAATATTCAGGACGCATGCATGACTATGCAAGGGATGTGTAGTGCTTGAAAACATTTTCCACAATTTGCGAGTGGCAATCTTTTGCAAACTGCACACCCTGGGTTACACTTTGCAGGCATGTTAGACAAATAAGCTGGTTCAAAGCTACTGTGTATAGTGCTTTATAAACTGGTCATATTATTTCAAAGAAGTAATATAAAACTGAAAGGCAACCACTCTGTAAAGACTTTAAAATGCTTGCTCTCCATTTGGTCTCAAACAACACTCAGCAGGCCGCACACTTCTGAATCAATTGTTACTGATTCATGACTGAAGCTCGAGTGCTACATGCCAGACAGCTAAGATATCACAGCTGGACTATGAATGAATGTCGAGACAATGTTCCTTCAGTAAACACATCACGAAAACTGCTGTGCAAACTCAAAGGGAAGCGTAAAGTAATGAGAAAGTAATGACTCATATCTCCATTCAGCCTTTCCTCTGAATAAAGCTGACTCACTGTGTCACTTCTAAAAGGCTACTCATAGATAGCTTAGATGGCGAGTTAGAAAAGGGCAGGGTATCAAAGCCACCATACAATCAGCTTTCTCTAAAGTAGTTCTCCAATTAAACGCATGGAGACACGACTCAAACTGAGGTGCTGTCTGCAGCGGCTGGAAGAGTCAAGTGGGAAATAGCTAAGGTATCATTAGTACATGAACAGTTTTGATCTGAATCTGCAGAGAATTATTGTTGGGAAAGTTTATCTAAGGGTACAATTATACTTGGAATACAATGATTACAAAGCCTCCTATCCTTGTGTCTGTGAGTGATTCAGAATATTCTTTTCTTTTATCATTGATCCTCTCATCTCTCTGCAGGTTTTCAGAAGCTTTGGAGGTTTCTGGTACCTGATGATGCAACCGCTGGCAGACAGAAATGGCATCTGTGAAAATCCCCACTGGGATACTGCGTAAGTGTGAGTGTGTCATTCGGAGTTGATTTCATCCTGTTCTTTGACGGTTAGCAATCACAGGGCGGAAGGGAGCTCTAATTGTGATGAACCTGCTTCCTGCTGTTCTCTCTGTCAATCCAATCGCTGCGTTTCCTTTCCAGCGGGATGACTACGGTCCAGTTTGCCGTCCACAAATGTTCTTGGACACAAATACTGCCACTTCTTTAGTACCTCACACTACCAATGTTTGCCAAGCCGGTGGCGTTATACATTTTCCTGGGCCAATATCCTGTCACAAAGCCCTACAGTATTGGGATGAGTGCTGCACAAATCAACATACATTAACTCTAGTTACAGTTTTTGTTTTTGGGGCTGCCATGTTGTGCTTTCGAGCTCTGTCAATCAATGCAATTAGCTTAGTCAAGCAGACAAATTAACTTGGGGTAGAAAAGTAATTATGTTAGAAAAGGGCAACTGGGCTTGCTTAGGGCATCAGAGTGACTTCTGGTATTCATAAAGGAACATTAGGATCATGTGGACGTCATTAAATCCATCCTCCACAAAACCAGCTTGTGTTAAATTAATCAGTGTGACCATTTCTACATCCAATCTGTAGCCAACAGAACCCAAAGGACTCTCCTCAGCAGCTGAAATCTGTCAGCAGTGACTAATTATAGAGGGGATGTCCAAATCCTGAAATAGGAAAGAAAATATGTGAGCAATGCTTAATAATCTAGTTTAAATAATCAAATTAACAGCAGCACTACGCAGAAATCTAACTTTCAAATGTGGAATAATGCTTGTTTCTTTCTGGATATAACTGGTTATTGAAAAAAAAGTATTCTCATCCTCCTTAACACAGCACAGGAAAAACAGCTATGTTCACATGCCCCCTTGTGGATCACATCTGTCACATCTGATGATTTCTTTAAACATATTATTCATTTTATGGCATAGTTTGACACCTTATTAATAAGTAAAATGTCTACCATGGATCTGTTTGGAGCACCCTTTCTGGGACTGTTAATAAATGCATTGTTGCTCCGTTGGTTTATTTAAAAAAAACAGTGTTTATCATCATTTAGTTATTTTGCAACATGAAGCCTCTTATAAATGTTGAATTAATGTAGTTGTTTTAAGCTTATATAGATTGTTGGACATCAGTCTCAATTCTAAAGTGCCATCTGAGTTTTCCTTAAGTAAAACATCTCTTTATCTGCATTCACTATTTTGGATCTTCAGTCATTCTGTGTAGTGTTTTGGCCAAATGAACCAGCCTGGGTGGAATTAATACTCAAACATAAAAACGAATTACTGTATATTGAGTCATCTTTGTGTGTGACTAGCAGATCCAGGCTGCTCTGTATCTGAATCACTGCTTTTGCAAACTGTATGTTACCATCATCTGGTTTCATATTATTTATATTTCACGTCACTGCAGGAGGTTCAGGCTGTCATACATCTCTGTAGTTCTGTGTTTTTAATAACTGTGTTTGGTTGTAGGGGTGTTGAAAATAATCGTTTCTACGATGCATTGCGATGCGGACGTGGACGATTCGGTCTCGATGCAGTGACGGAAGATAATCGGTTATAGCGTAGTAACGTTGCTTCCTGATTTTCCGGCCGCGGCTTTACTATAACGTTTTTTTTTTCTGTCACCTTAATATCAAATCGGTCGGTGACGCAGAGATCAGGGAACAGACGTGACAGCGGCACAGCAACACCAAACACGGAGCAGTCTGCTTTATCCACCAACACAAGAACACCAGTCCAGAACCAACAGCAGCAGGACCCGCTCTGAATCACTCCGTGTCGCTGCGGCTCAGAGATTTATGTTTTTCAAAAATAATCGCGTTACAATCATGTCAGGTTTTTGGTGGATTTAATTAAGTCTTGGATTGCAGAGTATGAATGTCCTCTAGCAATTTTCAGACGATATATACGTGTGTAAAGTTTGTGAAGGCAGGAGGAAAAAAGCTTCCGCGATCACCGTCTCCTCTCCGTTCCTCCAAGCCCCGCCCCCTCCTGAAAATAATGAGTGACAGGCTGATAGTGACCCGATAGAAACTTTATTATTCACTTAATCACTGAGATATAATGAAGCTAACTTAATCTCATACATTCATGGGATTTATGCAACAGTAAGACAGAGAATGTAAGTGTGCACCCACATGCAGTATTTTAGTTGTTATATGCTGTTGTAAATACTCCTGTTGTCTGCTGTGTTCAGACTCAAGTATGTGTGTGATGCCACATTCAGGACATTCAGTGTCCTTTTTTTTAAACAGAAGACCGTTTCTAGAAGCTGCAGCTAGACTGCAGAAGCACTATTTTTTGTTTTTGAGGATGGAACACACACAGATATAGGGAGGCTAGACCAATACAATTCATTTATTTTGGTTTATAAATGAATGTCAAGACATTTATGTTATTGATTTCTGAAGCACTTTCTAAATAATAAAAAGAGAGTTCATATGTATTTACTGCATGTATGCATTGATGAAAAATAAGCCATGTGCAGTAATAAAGAAAATTGAGGATGCAACGCATTGGTATGAATCGTGATGCATCGGGATATCGAATTGAATCGAATCGTTGACAGGATAATCGAATCGAATCGTGAGACCAGTGAAGATGCACAGCCCTATTTGGTTGGTGGTGGGTCAGTGCCTTCTGTCTTTGAGGAACCAATTTCCTCTGCCGATCTGAGATAAAGATGAATTTAAATTCTGATAAGTTTGAATAGATGTTTACACTGGGAACGTGTGTTTCAACTAATGTACCCATCGTTAAATAATTGTATTTTCAGCAGTGTGTGAACAATAGGCTATATAAGTAGTAGTATTCGCCAAATTAAATGTTCCCAACTTGTGTGTAAGTGGGCTTTTTAACCCCTCTGAATAACACTTTATAAGAATTTTTGTGAACTCAAATAAATAAGTTCCAGGGAAAAAAACATCAAGCTGTTAAATCCTAATTTATATACCAGAATACACACATAAAACAGCACTCATACACAAGTCCACAGCTAAATATTCTGTGAAATCTGTTTTAGCATGGTGAACAGGTTGGGCAGCATAGTGAAATTAACTTTGTCATACTTGTTTTGTTTGTAGCAGAACTCTTCATCCAGAGGAGGGCAGCATTTTGTCCGTGCTAAAAATAGCTCAGCCCATGTGGATAACTGGAAATGGTTTGTTTTTAACCAGGAAGTCAGCCACAGATTACCTCTGTCAAGTTACATACCCTGACCCTGACATCACTTCTGATTTTCCTTTCAAAGTAAAAGTCTTACAGAAAAGGATTGCAGCAAATGTCTCAGAGCCTTAAAGAACGAAATGTAGACTATTGCACAAATCGTCAGAATATTCTTTTAAATCACAAAGAAGCAGATTTTTGGGACATGCTACTTAAATGTAATGTATGCTATTTCTTTCTATAACAAGCACTGGGACACTAGCCAAATAAAAGACAAGTGTATTATCAGTAGGGGACATAGCTACGGGTATTAGATGATAAAGATATTTAACTCTTTTCATTCACCTTCAACATGTAGTTGAATTAAAAAACAACAGAAACGTTGTTTGTATTATTTGCATTTAATGCTAAACATTATAATAGTGAGAATTAGTTTAGGGTAAAAACTATAATGGTGAAGGTATATTTTATAAAGTACTGTACTTAAGTATAATGTTGACATATTTGTACTTGACTTCAGTATATTTATTCTATTCTTTTATAGACATTTTATATTGCATGGTATCGATTTACTTTTTAAATGTACATGATATGACCATTGTAATGTGGATATGACACATTGCTGTACTACTCTACCCATATCATACTCTACCCAAATCATTATACTCCACATTGACCAGACTACATAAAAATGCTATCTTTTGATAAAAACTGAAAAATATATTTTGTTATAATAAAATAACACTGTGTAACACTAACAACCCAAATCATTCTGATGATTACATTTCACTGGTAATACTTCTATTGTTTTACTTATGCAACAATAATGAATATTGGAAATGTGCAGAGTATTTTTTTATTAGGATATATCTTCTTTTACAACGCCTAAGTAAATACACCTGAGTATCACTTCTTCCACAACTGGGTTACGTCAATGTCACAACCTTTATTTTGAAAACACAAGCACACCGGTGCTTGTGTTGCTAGCTTTATGCTAACCTGCGCAGCAGTGACAGCTCTGTATTTCTCAACACTTCCTCTTATCCCAGAACTACAGTCAAACTGGACTTTCTGACCACACCT
The DNA here is from genome assembly GCF_902827175.1 of Gymnodraco acuticeps. Taxonomy (NCBI): domain Eukaryota; kingdom Metazoa; phylum Chordata; class Actinopteri; order Perciformes; family Bathydraconidae; genus Gymnodraco; species Gymnodraco acuticeps. Next base: position 744,320 of record NW_022991603.1, read on the forward strand.
GCAGAAGTATCGCCTGGATGTTAACAGTTAAGTAAACCTCAGTTTCTTTATTTAACTAGATGTTGGATAACGCATACTGTGAACTAAGTGTATTGCTAGCTGTGTGGTACTTTTATATGCAAATGTCATGGAGAGCTAATTTAGCAATTGTCATAGTAAACATTAAAACCATATATACTTTGTTGTTTTAACTTTGTATTATTTGTTTTATAGTACAAGTTATTATATGCAAATAACACGTCTTAAGTAACGCCGATTGTGTTAAAGTGCATCCAGATGTATTCAGTTTCTGATATAATCATTGTGGCATGTTTTGCATATTTGTAATGCCATCATTTTTATATTTGTATTACCTTATGACAATGCTTCCGGGTTTGCTTCTCAGCCATTTCTTTGTTTCCGTGTGCGCCAGTGTGGGTGTGTCCCACTTTACATACTGTCCCGTTATGGTCTCACGTTGAAGTTTACAACATATATTTCAACTGCACCAAAAGTATTAAGCAGATGGAGAACATTGTATTATATGATTCATTTTCCAATAAAGTATGTTGGTGTGTTCTCTCCTCGCAGGCATGGCTGTGTTTGAGAACTGCTCTGTGCTGTTTGAGCTGAAAGTGTTGCCTTACAAGGAGAAGAAGGAGCTCAAATCAGCAATAACAGAGAATGGAGGCAACATTTCCTTTGTTGTCAATACAAAGGTCAGAGGGTGTGATCACTTCCTATACTGCCAGGCTATGGTCTTTTGATTAAAAGTGAAATATCTTCCTCCAACATGATTAATGTACATAAAGCTTGCATGTTTAAACTATGTCCTTGTGTTGCAATGTTAAAGAACAATCATATATTGCTCTCTGCCTACATTTCCCACAGTGCTCTCTGATAGTGACCAATGATGTATCCAACCTGAGCTCCAACAGGCTGCGTAGCATCCAGAAATACCGAACGCCTGTGGTCGGGGTGGAATATGTGAACAGCTGTCTGGAGAAGGGAGTTCTTCTGCCTGTGGATGAATACAAGCTGGACATTTCCTCTCCCTCTGTGTTCTCTCCTCCTCTTCCCCCCTCCTCACCAAGGCGTAGTCCAATCTCACATCAAGGTATTATCAGCATAGGTAGTAAGTGTTAACAAAAAGCATGTATACTAAGCACATGTTATATGCAACAAAACATTACACTTAAAACAGGATTCGAAAATTGTCTGCACACAGAACTGATTAGGTTTTGATGGTCAGGTGTCACGTTCACTGTGACCTCACACAGCCCTTTTTGATCTTCCTAATTAATATGCTTATTATGACAATTTCCCACAAATGTGTAATTGGATAGAACTAGGAAGTGATGGCATTTTATATCATCAATCAATCAATCAATCAATGTTTATTTATATAGCCCAATATCACAAATGTTACATTTGTCTCAGTGGACTTCACAGTTTGTACAGAATATCAGTATGACAATACGACATACAGACATGGATGCAACTTTACTGGTTGCATAATGCATAAAACCTTTAGGGAGTCATTCTATTTTTTCTTTTAATGTAGACACAATGTTTTAAACAATATAAATACCCTTTATTAGGTCTTCTTTTAAGGTCCACTACTATAGAAGTAAAGTCATGATTCTGTGGGATCCTTGAAACTTTAAAATTAGCAAGAAAAAAGAAAGGCCTTGAATCTTTGTTTTGTTGCTGTCCAGAAACACTGCAACCATAAATGCTTATAGCAACAGTCGAATATAAAATAAAATCAGTTATTGTGGATTCTCAAGTTACCATTTGATGTACTGCAGCTTAATTGATCCCCATTGGACAATAATATATTGTTACTGAAGCAGTGAATGGAAGATGCGTGGAGGGCATAGACCCTTAACTCTGATATTTGGGAATGCACCTTATTTACGTGTTGGTCTATAAAGCTTTTATATTACATTTGCGTTGTTTTAAAATGTGCCGTGTGGTTTTTTATGCACTGTATATTTATACAGAGGTGAAGGACTGTAATATAACAATGATTACTTTTCCGCTTCTACTGTCTCTTCCGGAGACTAACTCAATCAGAATCATGACTCCACCCGGTTCCAACACAACGATGACTCATGATTCCTCTGAGTCGCTTATCTGCTCTCAGGAACAGACACAAGTCGGAGCTTATTGTCGATCAATTGTTATGTCCTCCCACTTCAGTTTCCACATTGATAGATGGACATTGTGATTAAAAAGTACAGTTGAGACTCAGTCAGCAGGTTTATCTTCATAGCAGCCTTTTTCTTTAATAACCTGCAGCAGTGTTGTAAATCAAGAGCTTTGTGAAGTGTTTTCATAGGAGCCCACAATGCTTACATAGCCTGTGTGTACTCAGGTTTAAATGCATACCAGTTCTAATGCTTTTATTGCAGAACAAGTAAAGTGAGGTGTCGTTCATGTGTATTTTCTTGTGTCTTTTGTATTTTAGTGTCCAAAGTACCATCGAGCAACACCGAGCTCTCTAAGAGGGAAGAGACTTCAAGGAAGAGCAGAAACATCTTGGAAAAGTTCAGGTGTGAACATCGACCCTTCTCAAGAAGTTTGTTATATTAACCTGGGGTATCAGTGATGAAGCTGAACATGACATAGTTACATTTTATGAATCAAACAGATGGTTAAAGGTTCAGTCATGCAGACCTTTTGTTATGATTGTAAATATGTGTGACCTTTGCACTGCTGAGACCTTTATCAAGCTGATTAGGTCGACATTTCTGCAAAACTGTGTATTCCCTAATAACACGTGTATTCCCTAATAACACGTGTGCATGAATTCATCTTCATTTTCATTAACTTCCACAGAATTTATACTGAAACTGATATGACTCTTCCAAAGTACCCGGATAATTTTCAAGTGGCAAAGTATTCAATCTTTGAAAAGGTAAAGCTGCAGTTTATTTTAAGCTTTTCTTATACTGCTTCTACAGTAAATGTGTTTTGTTAATAGCCTACATTTCTCTGCAGATAAACAGCAGGACGTGGTGTGTGCTGGAGCTTCAGAGTTACAGAGGAGAGACAGGATGCCGGTACCGGGTGGTCAGGTACTGGAAGGGCGATATCGGAGCCAAGGTATGAAGTATTTTATACACCACTGCTTTGCTGAGCTAATAAATGACTTTATTTACTTTTTAGACATTGATTAATTTCATTCCACTTCATACACTGCACACAATTCATATCACCATTTTTTTTTTCTAAACTTCCTACCTTCCCTTCATTTTTCAAGCTGTTTGTAATTGTATAGTAATTGACTGTTTCCCTAGACATACTAAATTATTTAAATATTAGTTTTGAGTTGCTATACATGTTATTTGACTAGTGATTCTGTCTCTGTTATTCAACGTTTTTTTCATGTTGCTTTTAACTCAGATTAAAATGCTGGACATTTCATTTTTCTGGCTTTATGACCCAGTTATAATATCTTCTCCTTTATGTCTTCAAACATGCTTTCTATTGTAATATGCGGTTAAAGTTAACTGAAGTTAAATGATCTGAAAAACTGAAGAGACCACCAGCAGAGTAAACATCAGCTAACCACAACAAATCAATTCCAGCAATCACCAGGAGACTAAGATGGACACTTTTGTTATAACACGTCACATTACATAAACAAAAGGAGCAAATAACTTGTACAGAGTACCATCAAATCAACATTTGGGACTCGATCAGACTTCAGTTATAGAGTAACTTGAACATTGTAAAAAGATCAAAACCCATATCTGTGTTTGTGCTGACAGGAGGCGGCGGTGAGGGATATGCTGGTGCACCTATCCACCTCAGAAGAAGCTCTGGAGGTCTACAAGATCCTGAGAGAGACCCTGCAGGCTGAGGGTCTGCAGCTGAGGAACAACACCCCCCCACAGGCCCCAGACCTCGGCTCCGACCCCCTCCAGCTGGTGGGACATTACATTTCATTTCATTTCATTTGGCAGATGCTTTTATCCAAAGCGACTTACATTAAGTGCATTCAACCAGGAGGGTACAGAGTAACACGAATGTAGGTACATTAGTTTGAACTAAGCCAAACCATTCCAAGTGCTAGTACCTTAGCTTTAACTAAGCCAAACCATTCCAAGTGCTAGTACATTAGTTTGAACTAAGCCAAACCATTCCAAGTGCTAGTACCTTAGCTTTAACTAAGCCAAACCATTCCAAGTGCTAGTACCTTAGCTTCAACTAAGCCAAACCATTCAAAGTGCTAGTACCTTAGCTTCAACTAAGCCAAACCATTCCAAGTGCTAGTACCTTAGCTTCAACTAAGCCAAACCATTCCAAGTGCTAGTACCTTAGCTTCAACTAAGCCAAACCATTCCAAGTGCTAGTACCTTAGCTTTAACTAAGCCAAACCATTCCAAGTGCTAGTACCTTAGCTTCAACTAAGCCAAACCATTCCAAGTGCTAGTACCTTAGCTTCAACTAAGCCAAACCATTCCAAGTGCTAGTACCTTAGCTTCAACTAAGCCAAACCATTCCAAGTGCTAGTACCTTAGCTTCAACTAAGCCAAACCATTCCAAGTGCTAGTACCTTAGCTTCAACTAAGCCAAACCATTCCAAGTGCTAGTACCTTAGCTTCAACTAAGCCAACCCATTCCAAGTGCTAGTACCTTAGCTTCAACTAAGCCAAACCATTCAAAGTGCTAGTACCTTAGCTTCAACTAAGCCAACCCATTCCAAGTGCTAGTACCTTAGCTTAAACTAAGCCAAACCATTCCAAGTGCTAGTACCTTAGCTTCAACTAAGCCAAACCATTCAAAGTGCTAGTACCTTAGCTTCAACTAAGCCAAACCATTCCAAGTGCTAGTACCTTAGCTTCAACTAAGCCAAACCATTCCAAGTGCTAGTACCTTAGCTTCAACTAAGCCAACCCATTCCAAGTGCTAGTACCTTAGCTTAAACTAAGCCAAACCATTCCAAGTGCTAGTACCTTAGCTTCAACTAAGCCAAACCATTCAAAGTGCTAGTACCTTAGCTTCAACTAAGCCAAACCATTCCAAGTGCTAGTACCTTAGCTTCAACTAAGCCAAACCATTCCAAGTGCTAGTACCTTAGCTTCAACTAAGCCAAACCATTCCAAGTGCTAGTACCTTAGCTTCAACTCAGCCACACCATTCCAAGTGCTAGTACCTTAGCTTCAACTAAGCCAAACCATTCCAAGTGCTAGTACCTTAGCTTCAACTCAGCCAAACCATTCCAAGTGCTAGTACCTTAGCTTCAACTAAGCCAACCCATTCCAAGTGCTAGTACCTTAGCTTCAACTAAGCCAAACCATTCCAAGTGCTAGTACCTTAGCTTCAACTAAGCCAAACCATTCCAAGTGTTAGTACCTTAGCTTCAACTAAGCCAAACCATTCAAAGTGCTAGTACATTATTACAATATGTATAGAGATTTCATTGGCCGAGGTGCAGTCGAAAAAGGTGTGTTTTCACTTACCCTTTACTTTATTTTAACCTGTAAGAAATTGTTGTGAAAAAAACAATAAAGCAGCCGACAGTAAGTAGAACGATACTATTCTGTTCCTCGTGTTTGCTGTAAAACACTGTAGTTTTCCGTTCAGCTTCATGTTAACATTAAATATTCTTTAGTAACGGTATTTCTTTCTCAATTAAATGTATTGCACCAGCATGTGGTGGATAAAATGTAATATGTTGTGTTTATTATACAATAATACAAACAAAGTCAATGAATTAACATAATTTCCTGTCAATATGAAACATTATTACATATTACAAAACTATTTAAAGGGTAAATAACTATTAATTTCATAGAAACAAATCCCAATAATCAAAATGACAGTACAAAGTACATTAGATTACACTATTGTCTTGATTTTTAAATACCTAGCCTTCATAAAATACAAAACTGTCTCTGTTTAAAATGAAATGAGAGGTGTTTTAGAGACTCTACTCCAAGCTTTATTGCAGCTTACATTTTCATGGCACAGATGTTCCTAATATACATCAGTAGTATCTTAGTTAGCAGCGTTCTGAGTTTGTTAGGGTGAGTCACTGCTTCTGGACATTTGTGTAGCTGAATCTAATGAGCTGTTGATTTGATTAGCATGTTCCTTGTTTTACTGACAGCTGCTGCTGGAGGAGCAGCTGAACACAGGAAGCTTATCACAGGAAGTGGGAGTGTTTGTGGAGCTGCTGTGGACCGAGGCCCTGGGCTGCCTCGGCAACATCCTCACAGTCCCCATCAACAAGCTCAGCCTCAACGATGTAAGCTCCTCTCTGTGGATCATGCTGCTGAGAGAAACATCAGCTGCCCCATCAACCTTATTTGTTTGACCTTCCCGGAAAGACAGTCTAATGATGCATCTCATTACAATTATTCGTGTGTGTGTGTGGTGTGTGTGTGTGTGTGTGTGTGTGTGTGTGTGTGTGTGTGTGTGTGTGTGTGTGTGTGTGTGTGTGTGTGTGTGTGTGTGTGTGTGTGTGTGTGTGTGTGTGTGTGTGTGTGTGTGTGTGTGTGTGTGTGTGTGTGTGTGTGTGTGTGTGTGTGTGTGTGTGTGTGTGTGTGTGGTGTGTGTGTGTGTGTGTGTGTGTGTGTGTGTGTGTGTGTGTGTGTGTGTGTGTGTGTGTGTGTGTGTGTGTGTGTGTGTGTTGATGTGTGTGTGTGTGTGTGTGTGTGTGTGTGTGTGTGTGTGTGTGTGTGTGTGTGTGTGTGTGTGTGTGTGTGTGTGTTGTGTGTGTGTGTGTTGTGTGTGTGTGTGTGTGTGTGTGTGTGTGTGTGTGTGTGTGTGTGTGTGTGTGTGTGTGTGTGTGTGTGTGTGTGTGTAGTGTGTGTGTGTGTGTGTGGTGTGTGTGTGTGTGTGTGTGTGTGTGTGTGTGTGTGTGTGTGTGTGTGTGTGTGTGTGTTGTTGTGTGTGGTGTGTTGTGTGTGTGTGTGTGTGGTGTGTGGTTGTGTTGTGTGTGTGTTGGTGGGTGGTGTGTGGGGTGTGGGTGTTGGGTGTGTGTGTGTGGTGTGTGTGTGTGTGTGTGTGTGTTGCAGGTGTGTGTGATGTAGGTGAGCAGGGTGGAGGGCTTGTTGCTCCAGCTCAGAGAAGAGGAAGGAGTCAGATTATATGAGGGTGCGTATCTTATTGATGAGGTTACACCCTGACTGCCGCACAAAGAGCCACGCCCTTCCTCCCATCGCCAAGTTCATCTTCAGTAAGCGGATCTCTGTCCGGTCAACATGAAACTCACACACAAACACTAGACACGTAAGGCAAGTTTATTTATATAGCACCTTTCAGCACACGGCAATTCAAAGTGCTTTACAAAATAAAATAAAAGACATTTCAGAAGAAATACAGACAGCTTGAAGCAAATAATTATGAATTGTAAGGCCACATGCTGTCTTTTTCCTAAATACAGTATACTTTGGTGTGTTCACAAACATAGCCAAAAACCCTGTTGATGAGTGTGCTGTTGATGGACTTTTACAATGACGTCATTGAAAAACATATTGATGTACAGTATATCTGGGTTGGATTTTTTTGTATACTAATTGCATAAATGGTACTAAAGCAAGAAGTATATAGTAAGTTAGTTTACATCATGGTGATCCAGATAAACACTGATAAGTACACAAAGAGTTGGCAGTTAAGATAAGAGTAATTCTGATAATGATCAATACAACATTATTTGTGGTGAATGTCATGTTTTGTTTTCATTTGAGCGATAACAAGTTTGAACCTTCCTGGCTTCTGAAGCTATTTAGTTTGTCATTATTTTAATTTTCAATTTAACAGAAAAGTTATACACAATAAAATGGTTAATATTTACATTTGAATTCATTGCATTTATTAAAAAGTAATTCTGTGTTTGCTAAATTACATCCAATGTAGGAGCCAAATGTAGGCTCTCTGTGTGTTTTATTCATTATATGGAATGTTTGACTCATTATCAGTGGTGGGTTTGTTCACTGGAGTAAGTGGTGGTTTAACCTGCGATCACCTGCTCACTTGGGTTTCTGTATCGAGGTGGGGAAGCAACATTTTCTGTTCACCGCATACTTTTTACCACAATGTCTACTCTCATTGCCATGTACATCACACTTCCACTTGCACTCGCCGTCGTATTCAAAGGAATTGGTAATGGATTGTATTTTATTATTGTTTGTTTGTGGAAGAATACATTATCAAACAAACCCATGGAGTAGAGTGGATATGTTCGTGCACGTCATACTAGTGTTTCTTCTCATGTTTAGCCCCTTGCAGCTTTTTACAGCCACAGTAGCAAATGTAAAAACATGAATTGTTTAAACCTAAACAAATATTCTGAAATACACAGCATTCATTTTCATTCATAAACACAAGTCACCAGTGTCCCCTGTGCATATTCAGGTTAACCTCATCATGATATCTTCCTTTGTCTAGTTAATCCGAGATGTTCTCAACGTGAGTGAAATGACCCTGAGGAGCCCCATGCCCTCCTGCCTGGGGAAGTACCGCGCTCTGAGGTGCTGCATTGAGGCGGCCCCCCCCGACACCCCCGAGCTTCAGGCTGTCACCTCCCTGCTGCAGGAAAGGTAGCGTAACACCTCAGAAATACGGGAGGAAGCCATTCAGTGATGCATAGCTTCCAAACACATACATCTATTCTCAAGAAGGAGTTGCAGATATAAATTCACCACCAACTGTTATTTATGTTCCTATTTCAGACCGTTTACAGTCACAAATCTGATCAAATATATGAGCATCATCACGTAATTTAATAGTGAGTCTCATTCGTCTGGTTCTTCCCAATTGTAGCCATTTATTTGTATTAAAGGTCCATCTGCAGCACAGAGGAGAAACATTGTAGAATGAGCGCTGGGGGTCATGCCCCTCAGACCTCCATTTTTATCAATTTCCTGTCTTACTCAAAATATATACAGAGTTTGCTATTATTGGACCATAAATCTGTGAATAGCACTGTATCTGCTTCGGAGGGTTTGCATTTTTAGCTCAGTAAAGACACAGTATAACACATATCCGGTTTAGTCCAAATATTGCACAGTTTTATCCATCAAACTCACAGCTTTTTCGCCACGACATACCTCATCTTATTACTTTATTCTTTACTTTCAATCAAACACTACCCAATTCATTAAGTTACATTTATAACTGTTACATTATAGACAACACTTTGGGCAAAATCTAAGAAAGAGCCCAGTGCATTCCCAGAAGAAGAGAGAGAGTTTGAGGGCACAGAATGCAGTTTTAATATTAATTAGCCTTTCCTCTTCTCGAGACATAAATAATCCAGATAATACGTGTTCACCAAAGGCTTTGTATGAAGTAACCGGGACCATACCATTCAGATTCATTGTAAAGGAATATAAATAGTAATAGTGTGTGTACGTTTAGAGGTAAAAGGCCTCCAAGTGTCTTTTGTGTGTTTTTAAACCCTAATGGGGCCAGTAGTGTCCATCCATAAACACCTACAAATATGTTTTTGGTACATAAATGTTTGTTTCCGTTGAGTTTGGGCTCTCACTTCCCATGTTCCCATCTGTTCTTTGCAGGAAGATGCAGGTCAAACAGGTTCTGCGTGTCAGCCGAGGAGTGGAGCTCCAGACGTTTAAGAGTGAGTTTGGGAACGTGAGGCCCCTGCTGCACTCCTCCAGCCCCAGCAACTTTGTGGGAGTCCTGTCTCGGTGAGCGCACACACACACACACACACACACACACACACACACACACACACACACACACACACACACACACACACACACACACACACACACACACACACACACACACACGCATCCTGAGATTTAGCCGTCAATTGTTGTTGGATAATCCCAGGTTTTCTTGCAAGGACACTGATAAAGATCATTTCTGAGACGAAAAAGTACTTTTTTAATCCAGACTGACTTCTGTACGGAGGGTGTACCAACAAGAAAACATGGTATACAGTTCAGACTTGAAATTAGAAAAAGGTTTACTTTTCCTGGGCTCTGTGGCTATAGATTTAATTAAAGGCAGTTTTGATGGATTTAGGGATAAATGAAGCTCATAGATCATAGTTTATGCTGTGTATAACGTGAGTGTTATAGTTCCTTTGTGCAACCAGTTCAAATTGGATTCTACGGAGCCCCCTAGGGGACATGGAGGAAAAAAATATATAATTTGAACAAAAAATAAATAAAATGTTTTGCGAGATCTCGCAATACTTTTGCGAGATCTCGCAAAACCCCTTTGCGAGATCTCGCAATACTTTTCATTTAGTACTTCCTGGTCAGTTCGGCTGCTACGGCAACACAGAAACCACAACAATGGAGTGGTTCATCGATTTTACTTTGAGCTTGGCCTTAAATATAAAGATATAACATCAGTGCTTGGCAATAGCAACGGGTTTCACACATATACTGTATAAAGGGTTTCACATAAGTGTAGACACCTCAAGAGAACACTCAGAGCGAGGGGACATGCACGTTCCTCTGAGCTGAGTTATTGACAGATTCGAATTTCGCGGATCAATAACTCATGAACATAACGTTGTAAAAATACAAACAACATGACTTTACAATCATAGCAAGGTAGAGAACGAGTCGTTTTTATCAGAACAGTTCGTTACGCGCCGTCATCCGAGCTAAACATCAAGAATTGGTCACAATCCGCAGCTGGAGGCGGGAGAGGAGTGCTTAGGGACCGTCTACAAACTGCAACGGGGTTTTGCAAGATCTCGCAAAACATTTAATTTTTAATTTTTTTCAAATAATTCTTTTTTTCTTCTCCATGTCCCCTAGGGGCTCCGTAGGATTCTGATGTTGGTTCCTTTTAAAGAATAATGTGAACAACTCCAAACAAGCTGTTAATCTGAATTGAGCGCTTAGACTCGCAGTGGAGCGTAGCTTTAGCAACGTGATATATTTGATGATATAGTAATGCAGACAGGTACTGTGTAGTGAAGGTCTTCAAATGGACAACTAAGAAATCTTATTTGGTTTTGGATTTTTTTTACTTTAACAATGTTTACCGTCTCTTTAGTGGTCTGCTGCCGCCCCGTGTCGGAGTGGAGCATCATGGGATTGAGAGAACAGACGCGGGTAATCTGGGCAGTGGAATCTATTTTAGTGATGACCTGAGGTAAGCAGAACATCTGAAATCAAGTTTGTTTTGAAATATAAAACTTCTATATACTACTCTTGAATTGCCTAAAACATTACCGGATTTAATGAAACGATTGCGTCTATGAGAATTCATTGTATTTAAAACAGAGGTGTCCAAACTTTTTTCACCGAGGGCCACATACGAAAAATATACGAAGGGCTGGGCTGCTCATTAGAGGTATATATTACCTCGTAAGTTCAGTTATAAGTTAGCTAAATCAATGTAGGTAAATTATGCTTGTGAGTGTTGGCAGCTCATCCCTTAAAACAGAAGATTGATTATAATAAGGAGAAATAGGAAGGGTGTATTTCATGCTTGTTATGTAAATAAGTCATTGGGCTTTTTTCTTAACAACTAAGATATGTTAGAAAATGTTTCCAACTTTAATTGACTGAATTTATTTGAAAAGTGGTTTTATTAACACATGAAAACTACTGTGTAATATATTTTTACATTTATCTTTAAGAAGTATAATACAAGACAAGCACAAGTTTCATTATTCCATTATACTTTTTGAATTTGCTGAGGGCCGATTCAAAATGGGCCGCATTTGGCCCCCGGGCCGTAGTTTGGACACCCCTGATCTAAAAGGTGCTTCTCTAATGAGTCTTTGATCCTCATTTCATCCTATGGGGAACCAGATGGCAACAACACACTCATCTGTAGTGAGACTGTTTTCCACTCTCCTTATCCACAGCGCCAGTTTGAAATACTCCAAGCCCAGCGAGACAGACGGCTCTCGGCTGCTGTTGGTGTGTGATGTGGCGCTGGGTCAGTGCATGGACGTCCATAAGAAAGACCTCACCCTGACCGAGGCTCCGGAGGGATACGACAGCGTGCACGGGGTCCGCCGCACCCCCAACACTCACTCTGAGTTTGTGGTAGGTGTTTTCATGCTAATTGTTAGGAAAATAACCGGCTTGAGCTTCAATATCAGGATACATGTATTTATTATCCTTGCAAGAATGGAAGTAGTCATCACATACAGAGCATTTGAGACAACTAGTTCCCAGAACAGTGTCCTTCAGATACTGATATACAAGTCAGTCACAAGATGCAGAATACCGGTTCAAAGTTTCAATGTTTAGTTTAGATTAGCTAAGACCCACGTAAGCAATAAACATGACAGTCATATGTCTCTCTCCATAGAGGCTGAATCATCTGTTAATCACATAGCTATCATATGCCTAAAACAGTCCTGATGCTCTTCTAGGTAATCACACATCCTGTCATGCACACAGCTACGTAGGGCCTTTGTTATCATGTGTACTCTGATATTGGAAGAGTACTTTCAGTATTTTCCCAACACTAATGTACATGAAATTAAAGCCTGTTTCTGCAGCTAAAATAGATTTTATTTCTTTATATCAAGACTGATACAGTTTATCAAATTAGATTTTGAGATGCTGAGTGAAGTAAACAAAGACTGACTGTTTTGCACTATCAAAGCTTGTATTAAGAATCTTAGGAGATAAATGTGTATATGATTGTATAGATGTGTGTGCAAGTACGTAGTATGTATTGTTTGTCTGTTCATTAGTGTAACAAAAACGAAAAACAATTAAAAAGGATTTAAAATATACTTTTTAATGCTTATCATCATGTTTTCTACATAATCTCCCTGAAAGAAAAAGTAAAACATATTTTTTGTGATTGCGGTTATAAATGTTATTTATTGGATTAGAAGTTTTTGACCAAAGTATCAAATGTTGTTTTTGAAAAGATAACACATTTTTTTCTTTTTAACCATATTCTTTTATATATTCTGTAGAGATTTTAATAATTGTTATATACAAATAATTTCAAAGCTTTAAATAATCTTTACTTCTAAGTCTGTGTACACTGTAACATGTATACTTGTACTTGTGCTCCAGGACGATGAGTACGTGGTGTACAGTCCCGATCAGGTGAAACTGAAGTTTGTGGTTCAGTACAGCGTCGAGGGAGACGCACCGAAGGAGTTCAGTCCAAACATCAACATCTGCGCTGAGCCCTCTATGGACCGAGATGAGAAGATAACTAAGAAACCTGACAATGGTATACTTCCCCTGAGGTCCAGCACTTTGAATGTCTGATCTGATATTCAGACCCATATCTTTTTGAGATGTCATGTTTTATTTCAGTTGAGGGATGACTGAAAAAAAGTCTTGCTTCTTCCAGCTCCTAAAGACATTTTAAAACCACTTTGCTAATATTATATTGGTATTTGGGAACAACACAACTTTAATAAAGTACAATTCCCCAATCCACTTTGCTAAATTAGGCAGCGTTTGACTTCAGACAGTAGGAAAGCTTTTCTTCCAAGATGAATGTGTTAGAGTGTTTTGCCATTGAAAGGATCAATGTTGTCCTGTATTGTTGTCATTACAATGCAATCAATCAAACACAGTGTGTGTCTTGGTTTGTGTGTAGATGAGGAGTTCATGTCGGATGAAACGTATTTCTGTACTAACCCTCTGGATGACGTGAAGGCTGGTCTGATGGACAGCTCAGGTCAGCAGCTCCCTCTGCAGGCCGTCCACGTGAAGTGCAAACTGATGGATCTGCTCTCTCAGGTGAAAACAGACCAACTCATTCATATGTTCTGTTCAGATAGATGATCTATTGGTTGATTTGAATTAAACCTCGTAAAATGCATCAGACTACCATAGGAGAATATATCTTATTCTCATTGCTAAATGTACTGGACCTAAAAAAAAACACTGTTATACAAGTATCTAATCTGTAATTAAACTCAATTGTTCCTTCTATCCTCTTTTCAGGTCATCATCTTCCAGAAATACACAAATCTGAGCTCTGTGCCCATCGAGGCAAAGTACGTCTTCCCCCTGGAGGATTCTGTAGCAGTGTGTGGATTTGAAGCTTTTATTAATGGGAAACATGTGGTGGGACAGGTAACCTAACTTTACTTTTCATATCACAGATATTAGTCTTACCCTCTAGTTACTGTATTTATTTCTCATATAGACTTATTTTATTCATTAGATAATTTCTTAATGATTTATCTAATTTATTAAAAAGCATATACAGACAACAGCTAAAAAATGGCTTGGCCGGTTTGGAAAATGTTGGTGTGGTTATGGAGGTTATTTAGGATGTTGAATCAATTGCTGACATCTTTAGGAAGAAAGAAAAGGCAGTTTTTTTGAGTCTTTAGACTTGGTCTGTACCCACAAATCATCAAAATCAATGTACAAATGTAGCCACTTTCTGGTTTCAACTGCCATTTGGATCCTGAACATGTCAGAAATGGATTCAACATCCTCAATAACCCCTAAAACCACTCCAAAATGTTCCAAATCGGCAAAGCCATTTTTTATCTATTGTCTGCATATGCTAATTGATGCTCGTTAATGCAACTTATGCTAATTCTGCAAATTATCCAACATATGCAAGTTAGCATCTACTGTAGCAGTTTCTATGTGCTGGGGGTCCATACTATACATTTATATCATAACACTTACTCAACATCTCAGGTTCTATGAGCAGGAAAATAAACAATTGTATTAAACATACTTTGTTATTGTTTTATGTGTAACAACAAAACTCACCAGTAAAATACAAATTCACTTCATGGATTTGTTGTTAAAACTAATTTGCCTTGTTTGTATCTCAGGTGAAAGAGAAAGAGACGGCACGCAGGGAGTACAAGCAGGCGATAAAGAAAGGACATGGAGCCTACCTCATGGACCAGGACGCCCCCGTATGTTCACCCTCTGCATGCAAGATCTAAACAAAGCAATCTCTGATTCTGAAATATTACACTGATCAATCAATATACAAGAAAGTGTTATTACCCCTTTTCACAACACCTTATTTACTTATCTTATTTACGATGCATGAAATTGGGTTGCAAAGACAGAAACCACTGGTTACAGAAGTGTTTTCGCTATTCTCTATTCGTTCAACATTATTATCAGTATTGCTTCTTGAAGAGACACAGGACTCTCCCAAATTCTCTGATAAGTAACAATCATATTTACAAGCTTAAACTCTTCCAACCATATATGTAATTTAGCATTGCAGAAGGCTGTATAAACTACAATGCCCATGAGCCCCAGACACCGTTGTTATGGGAAAAGATAAATGGTTTCAATTATTTAAAAACGCAGCCGCATTTATACTATGTTCATTCAAAGTTCACTCAAACTCAAAATACATATTGGATATGTTTATCTCCCAATAAATGTACCTTTAATGTACACACCTTGTTTCTTCTACTTTGTATCAACAGATTTTTTCTTTTAAAGGTCACCTATTATGCAAAATCCACGTCTCTTCTACATCAACATGTAACTCTGTGGAACTCTGTGGAAAGAGACTCTGAACGTTTCAGGAAAAAAGATTCTCTCTCTTTTTGTCCTGATCCATTTATATATAAAAACCTGTCTGAAAACGAGCTGATCAGATTTTAGCCACTTTATGATGTCATAACGATGTTTTGGTTTGTGTAACCATTAGCCAATCAGCAACCAAGGTAACCCCCCCCCCTTATCACCTGAATCTCCTCCTAGAGCACCATTGTGTTCTTTTTAACCAAATCTCTCTCAGAGGGGCGTGGGGAGGGGCTCCTTATTTTCATCTAAAGTAACAGACAGAGAATCAGCACTTTGGAAACAGGGCTGAAACAGAGGGGATTATGGGTAATGCTGCAATGATCTGTTTGGTATTTGGAGCCAAACACTTCAGAGACATGTTTTATATATATCTGAGACCTATAATATATTGATGAACAACAGTATAATAGGGGACCTTTTTAAATACTGTATTCAAATCAAATGTATACAAAATGATTTTCCTCCAGAGGTGATTAAAATAGTTATTTCCACTTTGTGTCTCTAACTCCTTCACTGTGTGCTCTCTGCAGGATGTGTTCACCATCAGTGTGGGCAATCTGCCGCCCAATGCGACCGTCCTCATTAAAGTCACGTTCGTGTCCGAGCTGGTCGTCACGGACGGGTCCATTTTCTTCCATCTCCCTGGGAGCGTGGCTCCATGGCAGGAGAGCGCGGCGCTCTACCAGACCACACAGGTAAAGGGAGGTCCAAATGTATACCCCAACAACAATACTCCACAAAGTAAAGTCTTAATTCACCCTTTCACTCTTGCCTTCAACTCCTAATCCACTAACCCCTCGCCCTTATTCCACCTAGCTTAGCACTTTTTACTTTTGTTGTTATTTATTTTTCTTCTTTACTTGATTGTAAAGTACTTTGAGCACCAGGAAAAGCGCTATATAAATGTAATGTAGTATTATTATTATTATTATTATTATTGTTATTATTAATCTGAATGTTGTCTTAAGGGGCAACAACAATTCAATCAGGAGAGATGGTTTTGATGTAAGAATACATATTTATTGCCAGGAATACACAAATGAATGTAATGGAGTTTTGGCCATTAGGCCCCGTTGTGCAGGAGTACCATTCGGGAGGGGAGAACCGATCCGATGAAACCCCCCGGATAGTGGATAGATAGTTGAGTTCGGTCTGAAGGGGAGGGGCTTAGCTTGACCCTGGATTCAGAGGGACAGGAGGTGAAAAGGGGTGGAGGAGGGTTGCGTCGAGTCACCTGAAATGACAGCTGACAGGGGGGGGGGAGCAGATTTAAAAGGTTTAGCGGAGCGCTATGATAGGCTTGTGAGAATAGAGCGAAGTGATTGGTTAAGCTGGGGAGTGACGCCCCCGATCACTTATTGAGAGGAGAGAGAGTAGTGACGTAGACATAGTGAATGAATGAGTAAAGAAGGTCTTCCTGGTTGAACTTGCGCTGAGCTTCATAAGTGCCTTAAAAGAGCGAAACCGCAAAAAAGAGTATAATACACACCCGAATCAGATAAGATGGACCTTTATTAATCCCCGTGGGGAAAGTCAGAAGTTTAACAGCAACAGGGTGAGATTGAAAAACAGGATAGCACAGAATCACACAGTTAAGGATAAAATCAGAGATACAAATAAAAAATGGTAAATAACTATAAAATAAGAAATGAATTCAAATGAACATATTTAGTCATGTGTACATATTATTTACATGTGTGTGTGAAAACAATGTGTATTTTGCAATTTACGCATGTGTTTTCATCAGTTTGAGTTATATACTTTTGTAGTCTTCTTCTCCTTTTTTGTGGCTTGAAAGCAATTCAATATATAAGATATCAAATAAAGCGGGACTTTTCATCGTCTTCCTTCATAAAGCTATCCTACGTCTGCATGAACCATTCATCAATGGAGACATACAGATCGGAGGTGTTGCTGTTTTTATTGTTCAGTGTTTCCAGTTGTGTTTGTGTTCGTCTAACTTACTGATGTGCGGGGCTCTGCATTGATCAACAGGTCACTGTGGAGAAGGTGTATGTGAAAGATGAGGCGAGGTGAGCTATGTTTTGTATTTTGACTATTGTAATGCACTTTAGCTTAATTGTAATCCTTCAATTTGACACCAGCTTTTGTGCTGAATGTTTGTGAAAAAGCACACTGTCCATTAACTTGTTTATCCACAAATATTACATCAATGACACTTTTTTCTGTTTGTCATTATCTCAGTTAAACATTTGGATAGAAAAATAAGTTGTGTTTTTCATCGCTGCCTCTTTGTCCTTCTTACTGTGTTTTTGTAATGTAGACTTTAATGTCACACATATCACATTAAAGGCTTTGCTCAATGTGTTGTTTATTTCTCAGAGAGTTCACCCTGGACATGGCGATTGAGATGCCGAATGAAATCACAAAGCTGCTTTGCATCAGCCATAAAGTCAAGATCAAGGTAATCTGTGTTTGACATTTGTTTGGGATTTTTTAGACATTAGAGGTTTCTCAATACTCTAATTTCCCCTCCTCGACTCCTTTCCTCGACTCCTATCCTCGATACTTAGTCCCGCCCACAGGAGATGCGAGTGGAGGACTAAGGAGGGGAACCGAGGAGAGAGGAGGGGAAGCAGCAGGCGGTTAGAGAAATGAGAAGTCAAATGAGGCACAGCAGCCCTCTGTCTGATGGACAGATGTGTTCATGACGACTTATATATTTACTTTTAATTCATTGACAGTGCGGTATAATGAGACAATAACAGGCTACAGATGCGGACACACACACACACATATATTTATATAAATATATACCAGTTCTGAATCAAACTAGTATGAGAGCACTCTCATAATAACGTAACACAATCAGAGACTGGATATATCCCCCCCCCCCCTCTCTGGTCGCTGCAATGGGGAATTTAAATTACGGGCCAAAAGTTGTACAAGTATTAAAAGTAAGCAGAGGACACTAAACCAACTGAGACCCGTCTGTCCGCCGCATCTACACACTGTACAACACACACCTACACACTGTACAACACACACCTACACACTGTACCACACACACCTACACACTGTACCACACACACCTACACACTGTACCACACACACCTACACACTGTACCACACACACCTACAGCTCCTAAAGCATAATCAGGCTACTACAGCCGTTGTGTATTTTATTATGTGAAGCACGAAATGGTCTTAGAAAAATATCGACTCTTTGTTTGTAGATATCTACTAAACTACAGCAAATAAAGAGAGTAGGCCTGTTATACTGAGTGATATATATTATACACACTGCTCTGCTTTCTGCATGGATCTTACAGCTGTTCTCTCTGGAAACATCGAGTTGCGATGAAAGCAGTTAATAAAATAATATCCAGGGGATGCATGCAGAGCTGTCATTGGCTGAGATAAGTCTGGCCGTGCGTCACGCCTCCACCGTTCCTGGAAATGCATCCGTGGAGGAGCCGTGGAGGAACCATCAGTGTCTCCTCGGTTAGAGCTCCTCCAGAGAGCCTCCTCGATGCTCGGTCCTCGAAGTGCATTTAGAAATGAGATGTCCTTCAAAATGGCGCGCTGAAATTCATTTCCGGTTCACAGGGGAAATTTGAGTATTGAGAAACCTCTAATGTTACATGGCTGTCAGTTATCGTCTCTGTCTTACCGTGTTCCTCCACAGATCAAGAAATAACAAATATTGTACACTTCTATAGAAATAGCATATTTTCTCTTGACTTGATGCATTTGGAAATGCAGACTAAAGTGTACCAAAAATATGTAAAATGCCTTAATGCTAAATTGTTTGGCATTCTGATGATGTAGCCGTACATTGCACAACCTGGATAATGAAAAGTAAAATGTCTACTGTTTTATGTAATTCTACTATTGGGGTTGTCATTTCTACCTCACTCTAGTGCTGAAATTATTTCAGAGTTTTTTATAATTAACAATATCTTGATTTAGCTAAATAGTTTTCATCTCAAGATACGAGAGATCTCCCTGGCACAGCTTCAATCAAATGCCTTGTTTTTGTATCATATCAAAAGTAGTTTTGTCTTTATCTGCTAATCAGACTGCATACATCTAGAGTTTTTGTATCTGATTACGCAGATTTGTCATTATGTTGGAGGTATTTTACACTAAATATTTGACTCGTCGTTACTATGTTGGATAGTATATAGTCCATAATAAAATAAAATAATTTATTTATGTTGGGATAATACTGAATGTACTCTTCCAATATCAGAGTACACATGATAACAAAGGCCCTACGTAGCTGTGTACATGACAGGATGTATGATTACCTAGAAGAGCATCAGGACTGTTTTAGGCATATGATAGCTATGTGATTAACATGATGATTCAGCCTCTATGGAGATAGACATATACCAAGCATGCTCATTTCTAACGTGGCGCTAATCTGAACTAAACATTGAAGACTGCTTTCTATTCCTCCATCTTGTGACTGTGTAACTCCCTCTCTTGGATATCAGCATGTGAAGGACACTGCTCAGGAACTAGTTGATGCTCTGTATGTGATGACTACTTCTATTATTACAAGGATAATTAATACATGTATCCTGATATTGAAGCTCAAGCCGGTGACGAGTAATATTTTCCTAACACTTTATGATCTTCATGTGTACCCTTTTTTCTTTTCTGTGTGTTTGTGTGATATTCCCACAGAAAACCGACTGTAAGGCAGTGTTGAGCGTGCTGCCAGGAGAGGTCATGGGTCCAAGTGGCTTCATGCTGTCAGTCACTCTTTCGGAGGTCCACCTGCCCAGGATGTGGGTGGAGAAACACCCCGACAAGGACAGCCAGGTCTGCATGTCTGTCTGCACGCATTCCTCTCTTTATCTCTCTCTGGAGCCAAGGCAAAACGTATAAAAGTTAGCGCTGAGCTTCAGTCTGCAATGTTCAAAACAACAGATAAAGCCAGACATCTAGGTGTAGTCATGGACTCTGACCTGAGTTTCAACAGTCACATTAAAACAGTTACTAAATCAGCCTACTATCACCTAAAGAATATATCTAGGATTAAAAGACTAATGTCACAGCAGGATTTGGAAAAACTTGTCCATGCTTTTATCTTCAGTAGACTCGACTACTGTAATGGTGTCTTCACAGGTCTCACTAAAAAATCTATTAGAAAGCTGCAGCTGATTCAGAACGCCGCTGCTCGAGTCCTCACTAACACTAAGAAAGTGGATCACATCACTCCTGTTCTGAAGTCTTTACACTGGCTTCCTGTGTGTCAAAGAATAGATTTCAAAATACTGCTGCTGGTTTATAAAGCACTGAATGGTTTAGGCCCAAAATACATTTCTGACCTCCTGCTAAATTATGAACCATCCAGATCTCTCAGGTCTTCAGGGACTGGTCAGCTTTCTGTCCCCAGAGTCAGAACTAAACATGGAGAAGCAGCGTTCAGTTATTATGCTCCAAATATCTGGAACAAACTCCCAGAAACCTGCAGGTCCGCTGCAACTCTGACTACTTTTAAATCCAGGCTGAAGACTTTTCTTTTTGTCGCTGCTTTTAATTGAACTATTCACATCTTAAACTGCACTGTAACTTTTATCCATGTACTTTTTCTTTTAATGTTTATTTTATTATCCTGCTTTTTAATGACTGTTTTTAAATGCCATTGTCTTAATGTCTTTAATTTTTGTAAAGCACTTTGAATTGTCTTGTGTTGAAAGGGGCTATATAAATAAACTTTTCTTGCCTCTCTTTATCTCCCTCTGTGTCTTTGTTTAAACATCTCTCACTTTCTCCTCTAGGCCAGCATGTTAGTTTTCTATCCAGACTTTGAAGTGAACTCCGAGCGTGAATCTGATGAACTCGTCTTGCTGCTCGACACGTCGGAGTCCATGAAGGGAGAGTCTTTCATCTTGGCCCAGAAAATCGCCCTGAAGGTCCTCAGACAAATCGATAACAACACCAAACTCAATGTCATTGTATTTGGCACAGGTCAGTTTGAATGTGTATTCATTTTGGGTAAAAATTGATAAAGCAATAAGGGGAAGTACAAGTTAGACAATGTTAAAATATCTCACCATTAATGAGTAAGCTAAAAGTATTTTGACTGAATCAAATAAATGAAATAAAAAATGAATAAGTTATGTAATAAAACTGCAAGGCACAAGCCATGACACTGCTTTGGTTTTGATCATCTGTTATTTACTCTTACATTCATTAGTGTTTCAGCACTTGCTCTCACGTCAGCTATCACATGCAACATTTCAAGTACAAGAAAACTGCTTTTAGGGACTTTCCGTCTGAAGTCAACTCTTATTTTACATAAAAGTCTCCTCTTATTCCAAACTTAGTTCAACCAATAGATTATAATTTTAGCGAAAGTATAATGTGTTTTTTTTCTGTATTGTTGTCTGTCAGATCACAAAGACGCTTTCCTCACAGCACGGCCTCTCTTTGAAGCTCAACCGGCAGCAGAAACATTTATCAAGGTGAGTCTTTGGTTCATTCAAAAAACGAGCTATATAACATTTTAATCTATAAAATGTATCTCACCTCTCTGTGTAATGTACTGTAGTATCGACTAAACCACCTTAAACGACTTACCAATCACTGTACTGTAACAACATATTTTCAGTATACTACACTTGAGTTTTCGGCCATGACAGGAACTTGGTCCTGTGACACATGGACTCGATAAACTTTACTAGTCCTTACAATATATTTCTCATAACTCTAAAATAAAACAGGAAACGATAGTGAGAAGTATTGCCTTGGCAAAATTGGTCAGTGTAAGAATTTCTCATTTGAGTTTATGGCTTTCTATAACGACATACAGAATAATACTATATTAGATTTGAAAAGTAAACTAGTCATTGAAGAGACTTAAAAGTAATTCACAGAACATACTGGAAGTAACTGTGTTAGCTGCACACAAAATGTGTGCTGTCAAACAGGTTCGTTTTACACAGAACTTATTTTTTACAATATTCCAAAAGCCTATGGAGAAATCCCATTGCTTTTTTGTCGAGGGAACCCATGCTCAGCTTATTTCCAAGTCGGCCTACGAAAATACGTCATCACTGCACCACTCTATAAACCCGTTTCTGATTGAGATTCTGATTCTTCCTCTTCTCCCTGCCACCAGCTCTCCTCTCCAATAGGGGGCAGCACTGAGCTGTGGCGGCCCCTGCGAGCTCTCAGCCTGCTGCCTCCGTCCCGCGGCGTCAGGAACCTGCTGCTGCTGTCGGACGGACACATCCAGAACGCAGAGCTCACCCTGCAGCTGCTCAGAGACAACGCCGAGCACAGCCGCCTCTTCGCCTGCGGCCTCAGGTCTCAAAGGGTCATAGGTCACACAGGGGGGTTTTCTTAGAAAGGAGAATACATTCCTGCGTTTTAAAGGTCTGGCCCTGTTATACTGTTTTGCCTCAATATATTATAGGTTTCAGATATAAAATCTTATTTTATCTGCCCCTTCTTAAAAAAAATAACAACAAACCAAAAATGAAATAACCATACAGACGTAAAATAAAAGCAATATTCTTTCAGTCACAGTTGCTTACAAATACTGAAACATAAAACAAGAACACAATCAAAAGTAACATTCAGACTGTCTGATTATGCTTTATTTATACATTTTCTTAAACATATTGATCTAGTTATAGGATTATAAATATGTCCTGACACCAGAGACACAAAGACATAATGGCTGAGCTGTCTAACAACATAAGAATGAAAACAAAGTAAACACAAGTCTGAATGAAAATATAACAGAGATGGGGGAATGTCCCTGCTACTGTAAATCTCACTCTCCCTCATAACCACGACCGATACGGGTTGTAACTCTCTGAGCTTTAATGACAAAACATTTTGTATTCAGCCTTGCCTTGCTTTGCACACTGAGGTTCTTTTTCACAACAGACATTTTAAAGTTGCCGGTTTTTTATGTTTGTTCTGTCATTTCAGCCCGACAGCCAATCGGCACATGCTCAGAGCCCTGGCTCAGGCCGGGGGCGGAGCCTTTGAGTTCTTCGACACAAAAACCAAACACAACTGGACAGATAAGGTAGGACTGACTAACACATTATTGGGCTTTTTTACCCAATGCAAAACATGAATTTGAATCTGATGATCTCGATATGTGTTGAAAGTATCAACATGTTTCCCAAGAGGATCTAACACGTGTAATGTTGTAAAATGGGCCTTTCACATTGAGAACAAAATGTGTTTTATTCATTTGTTAACGCTTTGTTAACTCTTTACCCTTCAGTAAAGGGAGCGGAGAACTTCCACATCAACACATTGTGCAATTAATGCTGTCAAAATTATCGCGTTAACGGCGGTAATTCATTGAATTAAATGCGTTAAAATATTTAACGCATTTAACGCGCAGAATGGCCCGCCCCATACATCCCACCAGCGCCAGGGTATGGCTGGGGTAGGCTACACCCATACCAAGAAATGGCTTAGCCCCACCATGAAAAATGATGTTAAAGTAAGCAAAATAAAGTCCGCCAACTCGCGCCGAGAATTGCACAGACAGCAGTTAGTCAGATTGATTTCAGCCAATTGTCTCGAAATACCGAAGACCAGAAACGGTTTTGAAAACTTTTGTCACGTAGTGATCGTCTTCCCAATAGAACATCTTTGATAATGTCTTCTGGCCAATCAGAATCAAGATAACGGCGTGGTGTTGTTGCAGGAAGTCCCGACGGAGAATACTTTTGCTGTAGTACAGGGGTGCACATAACTGGTAGGTTATGTGCGTAATCTGAAATGCGTACCGTCACTTGTGTCACAAAGCGCATTTGCGTACCGACGTACTTGTGAAGCTTTTCCAGAAGGCGGTTAGATCACCGGACGACAGAGTCGGTCTCCGTGTGCACAGACAGGGCTGCTGTTAACGTCGGTCTGTACAACGGAATTGTGCCAAAACTACGCCAATCGGCTGCGGAGACTCCCCCCCTTCACTGGAGAACTGCGCTAAAACAGCTGATCACAACGTTCACACTCTGTGGTCACGAAGTACTCCACTAGCCCCCCCTGTCGACTTTCCTGAAGTACTCCCCCGTTGATAGAAATCAACACGTAATGAATTAAGACCCCACGGTTTGATGATTGATAGGTGCTCTCTTTCATTTTGACACACAGAAAAATGTTATAATAAACATAGATACTGTTTGTTAAATGGATATATCCGCCTTCTTTCATTTATCTTTCCATTCCCACAACAATATACATAAAGAAATGGCATATTTTGGACATAGTTCGAATGGTGATTAATTATGATTAATTAATTTTTAAGCTGTGATTAATCTGATTAAAATGTGTAATCGTTTGACAGCCCTATGTGCAATATAAATATCATTACCATCATTACAAAACACTTGCTGCTATATAACATGTGCAATATTATTATTATTAACAATGTGTGATAAACGTGCAATTAGGGTTGCACTACTAATTACTGGTTATATTTACATTAATTATCTGACCGTCTATGTTTCATGTACATATTTAATTGTATTTTTGTAACTCTGGCAGAACAATTTCCTTCGGGATGAATTAAGTCTTATCTTATCTTTGATTTTGGTGGCAGGTTGCATCTCAGCTGCATCGTATGGCGTCTCCCAGCTGCAGTTCAGTGTCAGTGAAGTGGCAGCAGTTCAACCCGACAGCGCCCCCTCCTGTTCAAGCTCCCAAGCAGCTCCACGCTCTGTTCAATGACTGCCACACCCTGGT